>NC_056743.1:1078400705-1078620705 GCF_019279795.1 Protopterus annectens
AGATCATCACAGCCTCTATGCAAGTGAAATTAAACTCAAAATTACCAACAAGTAATAAAACTCAGCATTCTTCTCCCAACTCAATTTTCATACAAATCCTATTATTCACTGTGCCCACACAGTCAAAAGCATTTCTATATATTAATAAAGAAAAGAAAAGAGAGTAGAAAATAAAAGGGAGTGAGGCAGAAATAAAAATGTAAGAGAAAGCTGTAAGAAGTATATACAATGGAATGTTACTCACTGTTTATATTAATAGAGTTAAAAATAAAACATATTATTTACTCTTATTTAGTTCTGATTATTATTAGTTAAAGCATGACAGATTATTTACAAACAAGCATAAGCAGTATAATCAAGAAAGTATAATTAGAAATAGCATTTGAAGAACTTATAAACTTTTACAAGAAATAAATATGTTATTATTCTATTAATGATATTTTCATTACTGTTCTCTCCTGCCCTCCCCACCCTTTACCCACTACATAATCTAAATAGAATGTCATTGTTTAAACAAAGAAAATAATAAAAGAAGAAGGAAAAAAAAGGTAAAGATAAAAAATGTATCAAATTACTAACCTTACTTTTTTCCAGAAAGAAAACAAATCGAGTCACAGCCTGCCATTAAATCCTCAGGCATTTTGACTGGTTATGAAACAAAACATTTCTTTGCACATAGAGAATAACTTTGATTAAATCTTTTCCAAAATATTTGTGGCTTTCTGGAAATGCAGGAACTATATTCAAAAAAGATTAATAATGAACTAAAATGATGAGAGAGAAAAAACATATAACAAATCATTTGTTTTTAGTCTCTTCTTCTTCTCTGAAGTCTTCCAGGAAGCTTCAGTTGCCAATCTCTTTAATGAAGAACTAGCCCATTCCATTTCTTCTATTTTATCCAAAATCCTTTTTCTTTGACAAACAGTAAAGCAGAGTCTAAATCATCAAGACCTTAGGACCATCAGGAAGGAAGATTTTAAGCTTGGCAGGAAACAGAAGGTATGTTTTAAACTGTGCTTTTTAAGCTCCCTTATTAGTGGCAGAAAAACTTTTCTTTTAGCAATTACCATGGAAGAATAGTCATTGTCAAAACGCACAGTTGTCTCATTAAACTTAACAGGAGCTTTAGCCCAAGCAGATTTAAGAACCATCTCTTTATCAAAGATGATAGAAATCTAACTATAACTGATCTAGGATAGTTTTTGTTAGAGTTAGTATTAGCTATAGATCTATGTGCTCTTTCGATACCAAAAGAGAATGCTTCTGGTAAATCTAAAGTTTTAGGGAGCCATGTTGTTAAAAAGAAGTAATATTGTTACCTTCAATATTTTCTGGCAGTCCAAAAATCCTAATGTTATTGCGCCTAGATCTATTTTCCAGGTCATCCAGCTTTGTTTGTAAATGTGTATTTTGTTTCAGCAGAAACTCAATGTTGATTTCCTGTTCTTGTATTTTATTTTCCATGTCATTCACAGCTTCTTCTATGCCTGTCATCTGGATCTTCTGTTGTTGCAGGTCCATATGTAACAAGTCTATTTGTTTTGTAGTTTTTTCTATGAAAGTGTCTATTTTAGTATCCATTTTATCCATCTTAGCAGTAAGTTGCTGGACTATAATTATCAGAGACTGAAGTTCTTTCTTGATGCTGGAGTCTTGAGAATTTGTCTTACTGGAACTCATTTCAGACTGATAAACTGACAGGCAAATTTCCAAAGTAATTTCTGACAGGAATATTATTAAGATTTCCTTTCTTTTTTAGATATAGTTCAAGAACTATATAAAACAAACATATTTAGAAAGAAAATTACTTCAAGAATTAATTTTTTAAGTAATTAATTCCTGTCAATGTAATGAAATTGGTGGAGCTGAAGAAATCTGCTGCTATCCTGTGTTCATCCTTGGCCACGCCCCCAAAGTTTTTTTTTTTTTTTTTTTTTTTTTTTTTGAGGAGTAAAGGCAAATATAATGAGTGACTAAGCAATATATTGAGAGAAGGCAGACATATTGACTGATGAAGCAAGTAAAGTGAGGAGTTAAGAAGTTTCATGGGGGGAAGTTAACAGAGGATTTGGAGCAAGAGCATTTCCAGGTAGTGGAGAAGTAAGAGTGTAGAGAAGATATAAATTGATGTACGTCTGCACCTAGGTAAATAACCCAGCCCCCTTTGCTGTTAGCACTTTTCTACGCTTCTCAGTCTTCAGCAGTAGTCTTACAGCAATGAGTGCACACAAGCACATGTCCTGTTGTAGGGAAATGAGCAGACTAAGCTTTGTCTTTCTTTTCCTTCCTTTTCTGGCAAGCTCAAGCAGGTTCCTGAGCCTCTAATCAAATGCAGGTTGCCTGGGTCATAGTCAGGGCTTCGTCTCTCAATATCTTTGAAGCTAGTGTGAAGAGACTGAGGATGTGTCCTACTCAGATTTTAGGAAATAATTCAACACATTACAAACAAAGAATAACACAGAGGTTAAATTACCTTAACGTTAATCATAATATGGCAAACTGGATGAAAACATGATGCATAATACATTTCAAAAGATAATAAATATAAATAATAAGAGTGAAGGCTTCATAGCTAAGTTCCATACAGCTCAGCAAGGGGGGGGGGGTGATACATTTTATGATTTTGTGGCTTTGGATGTAGAGATACTGTAATGAAAAGTGCATCTCCTTGTACATAAAATGAACATGTGTGGCACAGATGAAATATAAAATGTGTGAAGAAAGTGAAGTACAAAGCTTCAGTAATGGTCTTAAATTTAATGTACCTGTAAGTAAAATCCAAAGAAATATTCCACAGAAGAGGATATAGTACTTTCAACAACAAAGCAGAAATTTTGGGAGGTTATATTGGATGACTTAGCAGACTGCATTGACCCACCACACTACACAGCCTCTAGACTTAATTGATGAAGATCAGTGCAAGGATGCAACAGAGGTGCTAGATTCTGGTTTGTAAAGGAAAATGCCAAATGAAAGAGAAAAATTATTATCCAGCTGATGAGGAAAATTCAAGTAACTCAAGTACTGAATGCATTTCTGGAGACATGGTTTATATATATATATATATATATATATATATATATATATATATATATATATATATATATATATATATATACACACACACACTATAATAATACATTCTCTCACATTGTTTAATAATAGTTTATATTTTTCCATATAGACCCCATTACATTTAGACTAGATGTTTAATTGTATATTTTATTATTTATATGAAGTTTAGGTTAGATTTTTGATTTTTAGTTTATTTTATTGTTGCTTTTACTACCATTGTACCCCTTTTACTTATATTTGGTATCTTAGGATTAATTTAATGTTGTGTTAAATTGTTCACATTATAACATGTCTGATCAATTGTATGAACTACCATGTTGGTACATGTTAGCTTAATGAGATCTGAGGAAGCCTTTCACTTTATTAACAGAAACTTGTGAAAGTGCTTTAAAATAATAATTTTGTGGTGAGCACAACTTGAGAAAAAGAGTTTATTTAACTCAACTATCTGTATGAATCACTTGAACATTTACATATTTTTTGGTTTGGCATGACTCTGTCCTTGTGTCTGGCCTATCTCTAACCCCTGATCTTCCCCATGTTTTCTGAGGCTGGGAATTTTCATGACAAGCTCCCTTATAACTAGGTTGCTTAGGCACAATATTTGAGCCTCAGGCATCCCAAGGTTACCCATAGTAGTTTACCATGGAGAGTATATTTTTTCAAGGAAGTAATGGTGTGATCTCACTGTCATCAGGTTTATTATATACCATATTCACAGGATCATGGGATCATAGGAGGTTACTAAGCTATCGACCCAGAGGTTATTTCAAGCCTATCTGTTTCATCCCAATGTAATACCATAGATACTCTAGTCAATACCCAGGATTGTATTTAGTAATGACTGCCCATGTCCAGGAGGGTTGTGGGCACTATTCCCAGTAAGAATTTATGGTGTCCCATCCACTCATCCAGGTTCCTTTTGAAGAGTGTCATAGAGGTGCTCTGCTTCACATGAATTGGCAGCCTATTCCAAAGATGCTGCAGTCTCTGGGAGACAAATATGTCCCTCCAGCATGTCCTATTCAAGTAACAGGCCATGTTTAGATTCCTGGAGTGGGTAGCTCTGGTCCTATTTGATTTATGGATGTGCAGCAGATTCATTAGTTTTGGGTTGGAGATTGCTCTGTCAGCCAGACATGTCTCCTCTAAGAAGTCTATACAATACAGAGTATAGTGACAGGGACTTTAGACGGTCTGTATATATGGTACATGCTGGAGTCTTTTGATCTTCTTTGTTAGAAACCTCTGAGGTTTCTCCAGTTACTGCAGGTGCTTTGTATGGTACATGCCAAAAGGGGTGTTATACTCAATTATGGACCTGATCAGTGATAAGTATAAAGGGGTTAAAACCTACTTTGCTACTTTGTTATTTGACATTATACCTTGCAAACTGATCAATATCCAGATACACAGTGATTTTGAACTTACTTAGATAAAGAGTAACAGCACCAATCAAAATAAAGATGCAAACTATGCATGTGTGTTGACTGTTCCAATCACTGCTACTGAATGGGATTTGTTTAAGTGTGCTAGAATTAAAGACTTTGCTGTAATTTACTTGGCTTTTTTATGGAAACTAGAAGAGTTTATATTTCTTTTTACTGCCATGTATAATTTAGTTTTGATGAAACTCTGGCAAGGGCAAAAGCACTCATCTATTCCTTTAACTTAATAAGCTGTGGTTTAAACAAGTAATATCAGCTTGAATCCTGTTTTTTATTTTTAATAACAGCACAAATTCATCTTTGATACAGATATTACATGAGAAATTGTGACTACAGTCTATTTTAGTAATTGATATGCCAATATCAAGAGTAATAATTCCTGTACAACTAGGTTTCCTTTTTTCTTTAGTTCTTCTTTAAATAAAGTGTGCACTACCTTTAAGCTTGGAAAACTAGATTTCTCTGTACTAGGTTACAACATTGCCCCTCTCTCTCTCTCTCTCTCTCTCTCTATATATATATATATATATATATATATAAACATTATATATTTATAATAAGATATCTCAGAGCTTTCCAGGAAGCAATGCAGCTAAGCTGGTGTAGGCTCCATACTGGAAGCCAAATAAGATGCTGATAGAGACAGAGTAAAGAGATGTAATATCCATACTCGTTAGGAAAGGGAGCGGAAGGAAAACATATTAGATACTTTTGACCTTCTGCTTCCTTAGAACTGAACACATACTGTTTACTGTAGGTATTAAGCTATGTGCTATACATCACAAATCAAAACATATTGTATTTATTTACCAGCAGGTAGTGTATATACTTGTATTACTATTACATGATATCAATAATTCATATTGAAGCTATTGTATCTTAGTATAACAACATTATAGCTTAAAATGTCTGAACATCTGACAGCTGCAGAAAAGAACTACTTTTTGCACATTTTTTCTGCATTCCAAGTTGACTATCCGTCCCCTTCCAGCCAACTGGCCAATTAGTTCCCCATTACCGGGTTGAGGGATAAGCAGAAGGAACAGTCATTTAGACAGCCATTAAAGGTAGCTCAAGGGTTTTTATTTGTAAGCCCTACATTTTCTCCTTGTACAACTGGCTTGTGGAGCTGAAGGGGGGTGGCATGCAATGGAATGTCTTTGCTGGTCTACCCTCACTTGTGCATCCTTGCATCCTGCCCTCAAGCACAGGAAGTGGGTTCCCAGTCTCCACCAGATAAATCACATCTCTCCATGTGATCACAAGCACTTGCTATATTTCTACCTAGCAGGGATTTACAGACCATGCCCCTTCACTCCTCTTCCTCTCTGCCTAGCTCCTCCAGTGTCGGGCCATTAAAGAAGCCTTAATCTCATGAGTTGCTCCATCCCTCTGCATTATAAAGGCAGGAGAAAAGGCAGTAATTTTCAAGGCAATGTGTTTATCACAATAATTTGCAACTAGGGGACAGGAAGATACAATTGTCATGCTGATGGGTTGTTAATACCCTGTTACTAGTTACAACTAAAATGTGACCAGTCTGAAATTACTACAAGCTTATATGTAATGATTAAATAACATACCAAGAAAAGATCCGAAGACCTCTTTGTATCTGCTGTCCTTCAATCCTAAAACTGGCTGTGCTTCAGTAACAGTTTATTCAAGTGCATGAATATTTTCATGGCTCCTCCAAAGATGATCGAATAAGCTGAAAATTATTTTGGAAAAATAGAGGAATATTCACTATAAATGTCATAAGGCTTTCATAGCCTACACTGTTGTGGATGTGGATATTCCATAAAAGTAATGCTTAAGCAGTTATTAAAAATGATTTGCAACAGTTTACAGAGTGGATGAGGCCTTACTTAAAATGCAAGTTTTAATTTATGTTATTTATTGTCAGTCTGAGAAAATAACATGTCACATACAATTTGTGCCAAAGATTCAAATATTTCAGAGAAAGCAACCCAAAACATTGCTGTAGCCATTTTAATACCACATAAATCATCAGAGGGAAAATGGCATATTGTTAACAATTTGACAAGTTATTTTCCTACAGGGCATTGCAGCCACTTACTCTCACTATACATTATTTAATATCGTCATTTTTAATTAAAACCACAATTTACTTTATGTAGAGACAATATTTTCTTATGTTAGTGTTTAACTTTTTCCTTCACTAACTTTATTACTCTTAACATAATTTATCTGAATATTCTAATAGAGCAGAACGTGTCCATAATGTTATTGTTTCTGTATGCATGTTTATATCCTTTGATTTTCTATAACATGGCATGTCTTGCTTATAAGTAGCACATGTTATAAACTTACTTATATAATCGTCATGTAGAATACAGTAGCTCCAGTCAGTCCATCTTGGGAGATAATTATGTGCTATACTTAATGAAGGGATTGTCATTTTTTTCTTACACCAGTACTCCTTGAGAAGTAGGTCAGTAGATTCAGGCTAACTTGACTCCATTCTGCTGAGCTGAAGGCAGGATTTACTTTGTCTCTTTAATTTGGTAAACAGTCAAATCCTATGATACTTCCTTTTCAGTGATGCCCTCAGTTGAAGGCTGTCACTAGGGTAAATCAAATTAAAAATACAGGTACAAGAAGGATTTGCTATACCAGCACATATAATAAATGAAAAAACAAAATAAGTGATAACAGGTGTGCAACAGTTTATGCTGAGTACACAAAAAAATCAAAAGCATTGTTCAGTAACATCACTTGATAAATCAAAACAGAAAAAAAAAACAGTCATAATGCATATGAAAGAAAGCAAATGAACACCAAAATACACGACAATTTCAAACACTATGAAACATCATGCGTGTTCATAAATTCAGTGGCCTAGTATTCTGGCCTAAAGTCCCTTACTTAGTCAAATTTGGATTGAAGGCAAAATTTCTGGCCTAAAGCCCCTTACTTAATCAAGTATGGATTGAAAGCAAAGTTTCCTACGTAGACATCTACATCTATGCTCTTTTTAAAGGAATCTATTGAGTCAGGCATATACATACTATAGAGTAACTTATTCAACATGACAAGGATTGTCTAAGTCAAACAGGGACTTCTTAATTAGGTTCTGTTAATACCTGGGGTAAAATCTGCATGTCTATGTTTGTGAGTATTGATGCTAGAATAAAATTCTAGTCCAAAAGAAGCCTGTAGTAACTCATTATTAAATGTTTTATAGACAGTGATGAATTTACCCTGAAGTACCTGTATCAAATTTAGTGTAGGTTCAGTGTCTTATATTTTTCCATATAATAAAGTTCTTCCTCAGTGGGTATTCTTTTAATGTATTTTATTTGAATATCAAATCATACAGGGAAATGTCATTAAACAAAATGGTTGCAGGGAAGCTCACACTCAATGAGACAAGACATGGATGTGTGGCAATGTTGCAAAGGCTGAAATGTTTAACCTGTGTCCCTAAACCATCTGCAGATGGACAGAGATGAGAGACAGGATAGTAGTTTAGATTTAAATGGATGCATATTAGCAATAGTTTAAAGTTCTAGAGGAAGAAAATTCCAGATAGTTGAACTACTTGAACATTTCCTTCACCTTCCTTATGTCTTTTCTTGGGAGTAGACATATGGAGCTCCTGTGAATAATACTGGTAAACTGCCAGAGTAGATGACTCACCTTCATCAATCTCCACTGAACTGTTTCCATCCTTTTTGTTTCCTTGCAGTGAGTATATCTGCTACATTACCCTCTACTGCAGATGGTATTTCATCTGCTTTCTCTACAGAGAATTAATATTATCCTTTTTCTTACAGTAATGCTTTCTTGTGAACAATTTAGTGTCATCTCAGTATCTTGTCACACTGCTAACTTGATTTATTTTCTGATATGCTACAGGATTTCTGAGCACTTTTTCAATTGTTATTTTTGCTAGTACCTTCTCGTCAGGTGCAAATTGTGTTTTTTAGTTTCAGTTTTCACTGTGGGGTATTTAGCACTAAGGCTGTGCCACCAAGTATCAGATCATCCTGCAAAATATGTAGGTGGCCCTTCTGTCGCTGCCAGTAAATGTAAGCAATGGCTGAACTACTGAGCTAGGTATTTCCAGTGCAGCTGTCCCTCACCTACTCCTGATTCATTACCATCCCATTTGTCTGAGTCATCCTTAAATTCTTCCATTGACCTGCATTCTACCACTGCTGCCTGCAATCTGTTTCATCACCTTGTCTGTGAAACAATTTCATTACATGCATACTCAAAATATCTGAATGTGTGTGCCAAAAGTACGACAGCTACAACTCTTAAATTACAGATTCCAGAACATACATACATTAAGCAGATCAAACTCAGGCAAATGTATCACAAAAAAAAATTGCAGGGGCATGCCTCTTGCACTCCACATATGAGTGACTTCACCCCCACAACCCCTTACTTTATTATTCTCATTTTGAGATCACTGTACCTCAAAAAAAGACTGATTACCAACAGGCAGTGTAAACTCTTTCACTCTTTCTCCAGAGGCTGAGATATTGAAACACACACTAAGCAGTAGCATATGAGAACTATGATCAGAAGCATATGTGTATCAAGGAACAGTGAGCACCTCGAGATGTTACACTTATGGAATTGCAAACTGATCCTCGAGATGTTACACTTACGGAATTGCAATATGAGTTCAAGTATTCCAGGCAATTTCAGAGAGGTGCTGCTCAGTAAGGTAACAGGAGTACCTCAGTGGGATAAATAGTGCTATTTATTTGAGAAGGATGAACCAGACACCACTGCTTTGTAAAATGTGTCCTTAAACGTACTCATGCTGTTGAATGCATTGAAATTCAGTAGTGCAGTTGAACAGAAAATATAATTAAATTAACCTAAACTACAGATACAAAAGTCATGTATTACTTTTGTATCTATATCTTGTGACTTTAACACATTTTTTTGCAGATCCAGTCGGACTAGTTTCTTGGGCTGACGCCAATGCTAAGGAATTTGACATCTCCACCTTTATAGGACTTGGAGTACGATTTAGTTAACTTAAACCTTGAGTGACCGTTCCTGCTGGCTATCATCACTGACCTTCTCTCTGGGCTTTAATATTCATCAGTAGTTGTTCCACTTGCCCTGACAATGTCCAGTGTCCGACTCAGTAGTCATGAGGTTGCTTACAGAGTAGCTGGCAAATGTAATTTGCTCACTATTAATGGAATAAAACAGAGCTTGGATGAAATGGTTATGTCCAGGAAACTGCTTTTTTTTGCAAGTGATGAATTTTAATGTTATAATATGACTCTTTTCCTGCATAAGAGGTCTGTGAATCTATAAATCCCCATGCAAAAAAAAATTTACCATAGGGGCATTTCAAGGAAACAAGTGTAACAAAATGGCACTCATACTGATGTGATTTTATGAACCCTATCTCATGTACTCACATTATAACTTGCTCTGCTTGTCTCACTTCTAATACACGCTTCTTAGTCTGTCTGAAGTCCCTTTCCCATCCTAGCCTCTCCACCTTATCAGCACTTTAGCAACTCTGTACTCACATGTATCTGCCTAACTTATCTTACAATGTACAGCCAGCAGAACTGGACAAAGTATTCCAGAGGTGATCTTACAAATTCCACACAGAATGGGGGGGGTGACTTATTAATCTCTGGAGTCCATTCCCTTTGTTACACACTCTCACATCCTGTTATCCATTCCAATATTTCTTTCAGAGTTCAGTGCAAGATAGCAACCTCCCCACATTTTTTATTACCATTGTCTTATTTATTTATTTAAGTTTATTAACCAAGTTATACAACTGGTACAAGACCCTTTTTAGACTCAGTCACAAGGCTATACACTTTACGAAGAAATGACAAGTGAAGCAGGTATAAACACAATGTGATAAACTTAAACAAACACAAAGGTATATCAACAAACCTAAATAAAGGACATATCACTCAGTCTATAAACAAAAAATATGAACAGAGGCAATAAAAATCAATCTATATTACAATTATAAAAATCATAGGTTAATAAAGTGATTAAGGTTTTCACCTCATAGATACAATTTATAGGGTATGATTCTGACCTCAGGTGAATGACTAGGCTTAAAATGGCCAACTATTCACCAATGAGCCAGTGAACCAATGAACAAGAAGAAGATGGTACTAAGTAGTACAGGAAGGAGTTGACCAGGGTTTTTGAAACAGCCTCACTTACATTCTTTCAACAGTTATTCCTTATTTTTTAATAGAGATAGATCCTGTAAGGTAATAATTTTGGAGGGAACGCTGTTCCACTATTCTGGAACAAGTTTGAAAAAAGATTTTTTTTTTTACAGGCTGGTATGGTAAAATTGGTCCTAATAAGTTTAATTCCAGTGTTGCTGTGAAATGTATAAGAAAATCTGTGAGCCATTGACCTACTGGCTAAAGGATAACAATATCGATCAGTGAGGAGTTAAAAAGTAAAAGTATTACATAAATATGGGAGTTGCAGATTGGCATAATAGGTAAGGTGTTTACAGAAGGTACAGGGTTTAGTTCTCACCTCTGAGGAAAACTTGATAGGCTTAAAATGGCCCACAAGGGCAGCTGACCTAGTAGTTACCTATGAACCTATGAAATAGGATACCGTGCCTGGCACTGGGAGATACTTTGCTTTATCAGTTGAGGTGCAACGATACAGTGCAGAGCTGGCAAGATGGATCAGTTTAAATATCTTATTTTCCATTATTTAAAATGATGAGATGTTTTGATTGGAGAGAGGCACTGCAATGGAAGAAAATGTACGAGTCTTGGAATTTCTGTCAATGGCAATGGCTTTATAAACCTCTGGAGTAATAAGACTGGAAAATCCATAGGCCACCTTGAGCTGAAGTGAAACTTTAGGGATGACTGATTCTATATCTGTCACATTCAGGTTGCACATCTGGGCTTTTAAGGGTCCTGGTGGTGATTAGCCTAATATACACCTATGAACCTATATGCTGATGTCAGGTCAGAGTGTCATCAAATAAAACAACAAGATATTTCTGAAGCCTAATGACTGCAGTATGATGCTCAAGGGATCCGAAATATGAAGAATAGAACTTTTGGCTAGTCTGTTAAAAATACTAAACAGCATGACTGAAGGATGAGCCTGTTCCATATAAGAAGAAAGTCAATGTTGTCAGTTTATGGCAGCATTATGGAAACATCTGCAAGATGAAGTAAATGTGATATTGTCAGCATAAAAAGTAATATTTAGATTTGGTAAGTCCTGAAGAAGACTGCTAATATAAGAAAAGTAGGAACCTATAACAGAATTTTATGTAGTCCCTACATTAATAGAAATAGAAGACAAGTATCAATTTTATCTTGAAATACAAAAGGTTATGTTGTGAAGATAGTTATTAAACTTTGTGTCACATCCGTTGAGAAACCATAGTAAGTCAATTTTGAAATATATTATAACTAGCAAGGGCTACTCCATCAAATACACATACTTTCCTGAATTATACCTGGTAAAGTACAAATTTGCACTGTTCATTAAATCCCAGCTGACACCTCTTTGCCAGTCCTGTGATCCATCACTGCAGTGATCTTGATGTTATCAGGGGGACATGACCACCTTACTCCCCAACTATGCTGTATCTCTTGGAGTCTAGGCAATGCCCTAATCTGATGCTCCTCACAGTTTAAAGCTGAGGACAAAAAAGTCCTCAAAGAGATAAAAAGGATCTTCAAATGATTGTGGTGCCAGCTAGTTACTGTCCCTTTAAAGGTACTAGCTCAGAAACTAGAAGTCAGATAAAAATTAATGAGGGACAGTTGCAACTAGGCCTCTTTAGAGTCTAGCAGCCTGCTACTCAGCAATTACATAACTTTTGGGTCTGAAGAGGATTCAGGGGAGGACTCTGGAAGGAGTTGCATGTACAAGAAGGAAGGGAATCTGAGTAGAACTGATTATGTTATAAGAGGAAAAGTTACCTGGATGTATTCCTACCTGTGTGGAAGTGTAAGGAAATAATTACTTCAGGCTGCCCCTACCTGTCTGGAAGATTAAATAGAGCTAGTCTGTATCTGTGATCTCTGGAAAGATAGTATTTTTATTACTAGCCAGCTAGTGTTTCAAAAACCTCTGTGTTGAGAAGCTCTGCACCAGACTTGATCTTGTGCTACATCTGAATATAAAAGAAGACAGCCTAAGAGTTTATTTGCATTTGCCAGTTAAGTGTTGCTAATATTATTGTATCCCAATATTGTGTTGCAGAAACATATTCCTTTTATTTTTTCATTCACCTCATAAATAAGGACAACAGCTGGCTTCATCTCCATTATTTGCTACATTTTATATGTGTGTGTGTGTGTGTGTGTGTGTGTGTGTGTGTGTGTGTGTGTGTGTGTGTGTGTGTGTGTGTGTGCGCGCGCACATATGGACGTCTATAATAGCTTTAAGCCATTTCAGCACCATGCTAAATTTGCAAAAGGATCCATAGCCAAGGTACTGAAATGGATTTCTAGTAGATAAAATAAATTTCACCACTTGTCTCTTGTCTCTACTACTGTTTTTGTAATTAAACTCATTTTCTTGTGGAGACACGTGGGGGAGTTTATTTTGGTTACCTTGCTATAGTTCACTGTCTATCAAAAAAGGTTAAGCAAAATAGCCACTCCAGTGATGTACAGGAATAAAGCATTGACTATGACCCAAGCGACCCAGGTTTGATTAGGGTCTCAGGCAACTGACAGAGTATTAGGGAGAGACAGGCATGCCCATCCTCGGGGGAGGGTGATGCATGGGTATCTCTAGGTGATAAACCCTTGTGAAGACCAGGGATGTCACCAGAGAAGGTGTGTTCAGAGTGGGCCGTGGGGCTGGCTGAGCTGCCATGAATGTGGGGCAGTACACTATGAATACCAAGACTGCATGCCCCTTCAGGGCTGTACCATGTTGCCACTGACACACGGGGATGGAGGGATACAGGGTAGGCCAATAAGTTTCCACCTGGATGGAAGCACAGATGTGTTGAACCCCATTGCTTGTGATCTATGACTGGTCCCAGCAGATTACCAGAATAAGTCTGGGGGGCATGAAGGAGCTGGTAGACTTGACACTAATGGGGCAAGAAGTCTGGACTGATAATAATGAAGGAAGGGTGGTGGAAAGAATTAGCACAAAAAAGGGGCAAACAAAGAACTATTATGTACCTTATGTACTAAACTACATCAAACACCTTTGCTAAAATGTAGAATGGAGATATACTCCTTGCTATAGTTTCTGATACACAAACATTGAGTGTCATTTTGGCAGCCAGAATACTGCTTGGAAGGATTAATTGGCATGTCTTCTACTGTGCTAATTTTGCCCCATAACTGCTTGTACCCATGCCAGTCACTTCCTTTGCCATACCCTAGTTTTAGCTTTGCTTTCCACATCCATTGTGATACCTGTACAAGTTCATTATAACGGTCTTGAAGCAGGACTTGTATTGTTATAACCAGTGTGAGATCTGAGGCATTCCTTATGCAAGCTGAAATCTTTTCCATCATCCTCAGCATTCCCCTGCAACTTAACTTGTGGAAAACAGTTTCCCAGCATGGCAGCACTCTTTATACCAACAGTCTTCCTTGAATCTCTCAGTACAGGAATATTGGTTGTTGTACCAGTGGTCTCCATCTTTCTCCTTTTATTCCTCATCTTTGCTCTTTACTTACCTCTGTATTTCTCCTTGGTTTCCCTCCTTCCTCTTCTTAGTATCTTCTCTTCTTCAGTCTTTTGTAGTTTTCCGATTTACACTATCATTGTATCCTAACACTAGCTTGCCTGTTTCTCCAGTACTGGTAAATTCTCCTCATTAATGCCTAACCTCTTTTACTTGATACTGGGATGAATTAATTAATACAACATAAATTATTTCTAACCACAATCTAAGCCATGGATAAAACAGATATTTAGAGCAAACTGAATAAATCAAGAGACTAAGTCTCCAGAGGGTAATATATATATATATAGTGAGTACTGAAAAAACTCATAAATCATACAAACTGAATACAGTATGCAGTTGTCCTGTGAGGTATGCATACTAGCATACTATACAGTAGTATAAATGTTTACTAAACAAATAAGAGCTCATAGGTAAAGTGACTATACATGATATACTGATGCAATGTTTTACAAAAATAAGCATTAACATATATAAAGCAATCACATTAGCTCTTAGAGACAGTTATGCATGTTTTAGATGAAAATTATGAATAGTTTTGTTAGATTTAATGGTATATGCTCTGCAAAAAAAGTGTCAGTTAATTCAGTCACACTCATCTCAAGGTGCTAACAGCTTTGAAGTTCCTATGTAGTAGTATTAGCATACTGGGGGGGGGGTATGGGGGAGAAGTCGTCTAAGAACTATTGATGAAAGAAGACATAGATCTTGCTGACACACTTCATATCAGCCATCTATATTTGGGTCACCTTTATTAAAGCATTAAGATGTGCTAGAACATACATTATATTGTGATGGGTAGGAGGGGAGTAAATGAATACATCCTGACCCTCATACCGTGCACTGGAGAAATCTAATGCACAACCTTTGGATGTCTCATTACACTAAATTGCTTTCTACCTAGACAGTTCAAATGCACACCTAACAGCCAATTAAAGTTCTGAGAAATAATTGCCCATTGCATTACAGTTTTCTTTATCTAGACCTATTATGTGCCAGCGTGCTGCTATATATATTGCATCCTCCAGCTGTTTAGCATATTCCCAAGGGGGTTCACCTCCCTCTGTCAGCTCAGCAGGAGGGGCATCTGTTAGGTCTGCCAACTAGACTGCATTTTTTTTTCTTGAGGGAAGCTGCAATTTTAATCAGGTAGCTAGAGTACTTAAACCCATACCTCACAACCTTTTAGAGCAAAAAATCTGGACAAAGCCATAAATAATGGGGGGGGGGGGCAAAGGGCCAAAAATAGGGACCATTATTAAATATTGCTCATACAAACTTAAAAAGTAGATAGAGTAGAAGGGTTTTGCATTGGCATGCATTTTCAGAAGGGTATGAAGTCTGAAACTCAAATATCTGTCATTTTCTGACTTTAGTCTTTAATGAATTGCCAGTGATTTGCCAGAAAACCACAATATTGTGAAAAATGGACCAAAAATATGAGGCAAAAGTCTGGACATTCTGTGAAAATTTGTACAGTTGCGAGGTACACTTAAACTGCATTCTTGTGTTATCATCAATTATGGATTTAAATACTGATTACACTGCATTTATTTAAGTTGTCCAACATTTACTTAACTTGCCTTTTAGAGATCATATTTTTACTACTTTCTTAAGCTGAAGTTCTTCCAAAGCTGATACACTTGTATATTGTCAGCAGTTGCACTATTTGTTGAGGTCACTGTACCTTGTTTGTCAGACTTTTTCATGATCCTCCACCATTTTACAGTCATGAAGTTAGTATATTTGACTAAAGGGGGGTGTGTGCGGAGGGGGTATTCCTCCAAATCATGGTGCAGAGGGTATGCCACCTACACAAATGTTTTTTTGTTTTTAGGGGAAAATTGTGTTTTCAGATGAACATTTTCTTAAATTAATGATAATCCAAGTGTGATACATGATACTAGTAAAATGTGACTCATAATATGGTCATTTAAATTAAGGTAGGGAAAGTGTTATTTGCTGTAGGTCTAGTAGGTTTGTTTTTAATTTTGTTTTTCATACATTTTGATAGTATTTATTTATTTATTTATTTTATTTACATTTGTTTATCTGGGAGGTCTGACTGGACAAAGCTGTCCGTTTCAGAGGAGGCCCGGGGAGAAAAGCAACAGAACAATTGCTAACATACTACACATAAGATATTTACATGAGCATTGTGATTTAGACATACAGTTATAAGATATAGCAGATAATAACATATGATTGCATAAGATATTTACATAAGGCTAGTGGTTTAGACATACAATTAAAAGTACAGCAGGTAGTAACATTTGATTGTTGTTCATACAGTGTGTTTAGTAGAGATAATCATGAAGATGTAATGAAGATAATATGCTTATATATAATAATATTTGATAATGCCATCCTATGAGTTATGTGGTAGCTCAGTAAGTTTTGTTCACAGCTCCTGGAGCAGAGATAGAAGACGGTGAGTTTATGATTATTCAGACTGTTTTTCCAACAGCATCGGCATAGACAAGAGTGCGCTGGTATTGGGTTTTGGTGACTTTATGCAACAAAATGCTTTTGTAAAAATGCAAGTAGGTTTGGCAGTAGTACACCACTGATACATTATATACATAACTGATGGGTGTCGAGACTCCAGCATCAAGGACAAAATTAATCCTTGTCTATATTCAGGTACAACTTGTATCTATGCAAGGGAAACAGTAAATTTACCTAAGGACTGCCTCTGTACTACTAATGGACAGAGGTAGCTCCTAAATGCTTTATCCCATGCATGGGTCCCCTCAAATTGCCTACGGTATGATCTCAGTTATTCTCATTTGGGGTAATATATAATTATTGACCATGGGATGAGTAATGCCAGATGGAACAGGTTAATTTGAGCACCAAAAGGAAACTGACTAGGCTTAAATTGGCTTGAAAGGGCAGCTAGACTAGTACTTACCTATGAACATGTAAACCTATAAGATCATACACTAAGAATTTTGATTCCATTATTAGACACAAGCAGTTACATGGCTGGGAAGAGATACAATATCAGTACCAGTTCTGCATAAAAACGGGTACTGCTGACTTTTGTGAAAATAAAGATAAAGGAATGAAAATTACACTTCATAACAAACAATGAGTTTTTAGGAGCTGTCTCACTGAATTCCTCTCTTGAGTTGAAGGATAACACAAAACAAGAAAATATTAAGGGTGCCGAAACCAAAAAAAAAAGTTTGTAGGCTGTTAATGATTTTCAGAATAATAATGAAAGGGGGAAAACACAAGACTGTGAAGTTTGTTTTGAAAAAAAAAAGTTATACAAAAAATACAAGTGGCTTAAATAATTTAAATAGGACCATTGACAATGAGCCTTTTTTGGAACTGAGCACTCCAGAGAATGTACTGTATATACGGTCACCAAGGCTATACTTAATTATGATGTCATCAAGGCATGACCAAGGAAAGAGTGTGAGAGGCAATGGCTTCAATTGTCCCAGATGCCAGTTTCAATGGAAACGTGATTTGCAGTAAAAAATACTACATGATCAGAGGTTGGGAACAATACTTCTATATTAATATCTATAAAATGTAATAACTCTGTTTAAGAGATTTTTATATACATCTAGACATTTTAAAGAAAAGTCTGTCATTTGTTTCAGCTGTAAAATCTAATCTCAATGAACTTACATCTGGAATATATTAGCTTACTTGTGAAACTGAACAACATTAATTTGAAATTTTGACAGTAATGACATTACGTTTGTTTCCTTTGTAAGCAACAACCAGAATGATTTTATTTCACTTATCTTTCCACTCACTATAGCCTTTCAGAAATCCTGTAAAGTACAAATAAAAAAATAGCTGTGGTAAAAAAAATACATTTATACAACTGCTGCAAAGCTGAATTAAAAGTTATTAATACAAGAGGCTATAATAAACACATTAAGAAAAAATACTCTGATGTAGGTAAAAATGTTAGCTGTTATTATCAAGGGATTATTATATTGAACTTATGAGTGCAATTCTGAATGATTCAGCCACTCAGTCTGAACATCAACAAAGATTTTTGAATTTAAAAGGATGATTGGATATTACAGAAAATGGTACTAAAAGGTCAGATATCTGAAAAAATATATTAGTTTTTGCTGGCATAAATTCTAAATATTCAGCCCTTCATAGTTTGCTTAAGTCCATTAGAATTTATTAAGTCAGCATTATTTTAGACTCACTGCTTGGGTGGCCAGGTACATTATTAAAGCTATTCCACCTAACGCATTGAAGCTGTTCTCAAGAAATGAGTTTCGTATACTTAAGCATGCTTATTTGGCACCTAGAATTTCATACTTAAGTGAAATAACACTCATAAGTACTGTTACATCTAATACAAAATTGTTGCGTGTAATTATAAAATTTCATTAAGGTCTTGTAGCCTTAAATTGGTTGTTGTACTGAAAATATTCTAATTTATCTGTAGCAACCAGTGAAAATATTCTTACAGTGAAACAAGGGATATTTAAGCAATAACCCACGCCTGGGTGTGGGTAATGCTGGATTTACCCACTGTTGGTGTGGTTTGGTCACAAGGGTGAAGCCTGAGTGGCCAAACAAAGACAACCGTGGATAAATCCAACATTACCCACACCCAGAAGTGGGTTATTGCTATTATACAATGACATTATTTAAGAAAAAAAATACTTACTTTTCTTAAGTAATGGCATTGTATAATGCCTCCCTGCTGCCCTTCCGCAGCTGTCTGGTATTCTGTGGCAGTTCTGATGTACTGCGCATGCGTATGCTTAAGCAGTACATCAGAGCTGTGGTTGGAAGCAACGGAGAAAGGAAGATCCTCGTTGCTTTTTTTAAAGCTGTCTCGCTATGTTAAACCAATTTAACATAGCAAGACAGCTTTAAAAAAAGCAATGGAGAAAGGAAGATCTCCGTTACTTTTTTAAAAGCTGTCTCGCTATGTTAAACTCCTTTAACATAGCGAGACAGTTTCTAAAAAGCAACGGAGATCTTACGTTCTCCGTTGCTGTAAAAAAAAAAAAAAAGACTTATACTAATGGAAAGTCCGGGCAACCAGACCTTTTTCCATTAGTACAAGTCTGATTTACAATGTGCATGCTGACCAATCAGGGTGCACGTTTTGGAATATTAATAGGGGGGTCGTTCTATAATAGAACATACTCTGCATATACCTAAATGGAAAGTATAGCATCACAAAAGAAAGGAGAAATAATTGTAGACAACACCAATAGAGTTATCCAACGGCCTTGTCACAACTACAGTTTATTCGGAGGTGATGGTTTTAGTGATCCAGGATGAAATTTCTGCCATTAGAGTTGCTGCTTGATCTACTGGAATGTCAATGCAGCCAGTAATCAGTTTTCTACTTCACTCAGTGCTCGCAGTTAGAAAACATTCACAGCTTTTGCACTCTAGGACATAATGCTTTTTGTTAAAATGTACTGAACATCTTTAGCACAGCAATAACTGATTTACAGAACAACTTTACAATGCCTTATGAGCTGCATCCCAAGACTTACAGTAATGCACTTTTAGGCTGCACTTTAGTGCTGTCTTACTGCACGTAATGGACATATTTTGGGAATGTAACATACATCACTATGGATAGCATTGTCATTTACTTTATTGCTGCTTTCTGATAACATGTATTATATTTGGTGTTATAATGTTATATCAAAACATAATTGCCTGAAACACACAAATGTGGGTACATTTTATGAAACATCATACAGCAAATGTTCAACCAATTAAATATATCTTACCCCACAGCATGGTGATCTCAGTTAGAATATCTGGTTTGGGGGCACAGCCTCACAACATTTCCTTTTTGGAATGAGTGGCTTTGCCTGTGTGGTTTAATATTCTAATTCTCATTTTAGCCGATTCGCTTCTGAGTGATTATGGGAAGTATGTTTAATGACCATGAATATGTCACATTGGTACTGCCAACACAAGTTGCAATATATCAAAATTATGATGTCATAAATATAAATGCCTGCTAAACTTCTTATAGAGCCTGTAAGTGTGCTAACATGGACTACAGTATTTGGGAAAGTACCAGTGGAACCTGCCATGCTATGGCACAGATATTCATTTTAATACAATTTTGGGGATACAAATCGGAAAGGCTTCTCATTTTCTAGGGAGCAGCACTTTTGGGTGTGATAATGAATCTTGTGACATCAGTAGCCATAGTGTTCATGATGTGCATTTCAGTGTCTGTGCTGCTGTATTGTGGGTTTACAAAATGTCTGTTTATTGCTTCTATGGCATTGTGATGCAGTGGCAGCTGGTGACTTCAAATCAAAGGGGGGGCTGCAGGAGACAGCTGAATGGGTGGGGTCAATGGGAAGCAGTGTGGCCAACTAGAAAGGGGAGGGGCTATGCTCAAAACCACAAAAATTGCAACTTTAATTAAATACGCTGCCCTGATTGCCAAACCATCATTATGAGAGTCCAATTAAGACAACATGAAGTGTAGAAGAAAAAAATATTTCAATGCATTGGCTGCATGACAGCTTACTTAATATCTAGATGGAAACAAAAAGGTTGTGAGGCATGAAAAAATAAATTACTTTTTAAATACATTACTGGAATTCCAGCCAAAATCAAGTATAAGAAAAACAAGCAGCAGTCAACTCAAACCACTTCTTCTTGCACTGCAGTTCTAATTACAATTTATATTCAGCTTTATTAAAGTACCAAGTAACATGCTGAAAGTAGCAATTTCTGTGATACCCTCACTTATAAAAATGTTTCTTATCCAAAAAAGACCTGCTGCCTGACAACAACTATCTACTTGTTTCATGGGGAAAACATGATCAAAGTAAAAATGAAAAAGCAAACAAGAAACAAGCTCAAGATAAATTGCTTAAAGGATTACTGTACAAGTTATGGACCACACATGATAGATTGGCATTCTGTTTAGTTTACGGGTAAAGCCAGCAAAGATGATTACAAGTCTCCAACAAATGTAATGAGCTTCTGAAAATACTGTAATCATGTTCTTTATTACAAATACTGTCATATGCATTTCAATACCCAAGGCTTATACATTATCTAGTTATGTAAGTATTCTCTGCATGGCAACAACAGAAAGGCTTTCAATGTTGGCAATTCTTTAACAGTATGCTTATTAAAGCTTACTTGCATCTTACAATCTCAGACAAGCTTACCTGATGGTCATTAAAGCATTGCTATTTAAACACAGAGCAACAGGCACTTTCTGAATAATAATAAGCATAAATCAACAGTATAAAAATATGACAGAAATCAAAACATTCTGCAAAATCAAGGACAGATGAAAAGTCACTGTAGTACTTCTGTCTACCTTGGATGGGGGATACTCTGCACATTTACACTGCATAACTGCTCCTTGCCTTGCTTGGACACATTGAGTCACTACATGGGGGAGTGGGGTGCAATAAGTATGTCACAATTTGAAATGTCTCTGGCTGACTGTGATGGCCCTGACACATTTGTCATACCTCTTAACCTCAGAGCAAGAAATCTGGACAAAGCCATACATAGAAGTGGGACAAAGGCCCAAAAAATAAGGACAATTTTTAAATATTGCTCTTATAAACTTAGAAAGATAATAGAATAGTAGGTCTTGCATTAGTATGAATTTTCTGAAAGGTATGAAATCTGAAACTCAAATGTCTGTCATTATTTTCTAACTTCAGTCTTTAATGATTTGTCACTAATTTGCCAAAAAAACACAATTTTAATAAAAAATGGGCCAAAAATGTGATGCAAAAATATAAAATAGGCACACAATACAGCTGGGAACCTGTCAATGAAGGGACACTTTTTTAATATTAGTACTGCTAACTTGAGCAGCTGACAAAATAAAAGAATCTACATGCATTTCTGAAATAAAAGTAATCTATAACTCTGATTATTACAGTTATTTATTAATTGTAAACCCCCCACATTTTCTTCCAAAATTGCCATTTTGCGGGGGGATTATTAGGGGAAGAGCAACATTTTGAGCCAAAATTGGGGACAGTTGAGAGGTTTGGATATGCCTAATTCTATAAAGCAATTTATTTGCACGTACCTCTCAATCTGTTAATGCAGGAAATCTGAACAAGGCCAAATATATTGGGGGAACATATAAACAGTACTAAAAATTGCTCTTGTATAAACTGAGACAGCTGATAGAATAACAGGTCTTGCTTTAGCATGCATTTTTCTGAAGGTTATGAAGTCTGAAACTCAGTGTTTGTTATTATTTAGTGACTTAATTCCTAAATGATTTGCCAGAAAACCACAAATTTTAAGAGGAACAAATCAAAAATAAGAAGCAAAAATCTATTTATTCTGTGAAAATCTGGACAGTCGAGAGGTAAAGTTCAGCCAGGGCTGTCTTTGAGTTTGCTGCCCTTCCCCGTCACAAAATCATGGTCGAATGGAGTCTCCCCCCTGCAGCCATTCCAATGAACCATTACTTGGCTATTTCACCCCATTTACCATAAACACTAATGTGCATACTGCTTTACTTCTACGATGATTTAGACTTCATTTGAAAGTTTTATTTTGCATTTTACAGCACAGACACTAAGATATCTGCTAAATAAGGCAATGCAGTCTCACAATGAGAACAGATTTAGCATTAAAACTGCTCTGCCCTTGAAACTCACATTCATTGAAACAGCATTGAAACCCACATTCAAAGAAAATGTGTTTGGCTAGTGGCAGATGAAGATTAACTTTGAGCTATTTTCAAATGATAGGACCCTTGCACACAAAACATACATGTGTTCTGTGATGTACCTTCCTAATTGAATTAAATTATATTCCCTGTATAATACAGTACAGTTGTTAGAGGGTGTTTTAACTTTATTGTTTTGAACATTTTTCCACTAAACAATGAAACAAAATTCATGCACCAATAATGACATAACTACCCAATTGAGAACATTTCCATCATAAAAGTCTACTCAAACTTCTACAGTCCACCAGTATCAGTAAATATGCACACTCTCTGCAGAAGTAAAAGTCATCTAAATTATTCCACATTAAAAAGATCTGTAACTAATGAAGAGGTTGCTGCTAGCAAACAACTTTATGTTTTATTGTTTCATCTACAAATAAATTGCCTGTTGCCCTTGAGGAATAAATTGCCTATATTACATTAAAAAATGATAAACTAGTAATACTGCAATAGGGAATGGATGGCAAATAACAGACGGGTTCATAGTTACTAGATATCTTCTCCAAAGAGGACATTCTCAAGACGGCAGCATCCACCTCATTTAAAACACAGTACAATATCAGCACTGCATCTACATACTGTGGGAGTAGAACCCACAGCCTTCAGCATCAAAAGCAAGTACACTACCTGTTGTGCTATTAACAATGCAAGCAGTTCCAGCATAAGCAGCACTAAACTTCTTTTCCCCTGCAGCTCTCAGCTCCTTGTAAAATCTACTTGACACTCAGCTGTATCTCTCAACTTTGCAGCACAAGAAATCTGGAAAAATCCAAAATGTATTGGGGAGGGACAAAAGCCCAAAACCCAGGGACACATTTTAAACATTGCTTGTATAGTCTTGGAAAGTTTCTAGAATAAAATGCTGTGTTACCATCATGCATTTCACTACCAAGCCTTGAACCCAGGACCCTGTGCAAAACAGTCAGAGCAACATACCACTATGCCAGATCAGCTGTTTTAGGAAAGAGAGGAAGACAGAATCTTAAATGGCTACCATTTAGTTAATTCAGTTCCCGCCATAGCTGTCAATCTCTTAGCACAAAACACCTGGAGTAAGCCAGTAATGGGGGAATACAGCCCTCAAACATATTCAGTGAATTCAGTTCTCACCATAGCTCTCAACCTTAGCACAAAAAACCTGGATGAAGTCAATAATGGGTGAATAAAGTCCCAGAAATAGGGACAACTTTCAAATATTCATCTTATAAACTTAGAAAATTGCTAGAATAAAAGGTTTTGTGTTACTATGTACTTTCTGAAGAATAAGAAGTCTGAAATTCAAATGCCTGTAAATTTTACTTATTTAACATTTGTTAACCCGAAAAGTCTGACTTGGAACAAAACCTAATTTTCAGCAGAGGCCCAGGAAGAAATACTGCAGACACATCTTTGTAACATTGTAAGACACCAGAGCAAACCCACACAAACACAGAGAAGACATGCAGACACTACACAGAAGGCACCCCAGCCAAGAATCAAACCAGAGAACCTCTAGCTGTGAGGCAACAATGCTACTACTGCACCATAAACTATTGAAAGAATTAAAAACTCAGAAACCACAGATTTTATGAGGAACAGAACAGAACAAAATAGGCATAAATCTGCAAACATTTCACAAATGGTGGTGGGTAGGGAATTTAGGCTGTTGTTACCTGCACCCAAGGTACAGGGTTCAAGCCCACCAGCAGGTATCCTGAGTTCTCTAGCCACCAGTATACACCATGTGGGTCATTTTACACACACACACCCACCCTTCTTCATTCCCATACCTGCAGTAATCTACATAGCTTTCTCCTCCAGTATTTACGTAGCTTTCTCATACCTGCTGCTTCTCCTGCAACTCAGCATTTGCATCGGAATGCAAACTTCCAGTTTCTCGGCTCTTTCGAACATTCCAAGACTTGTAACTCTGCAGTCAAATCCCCTTCCAGTCTATGTGGTTAGCACCGCATAGACTTCTGGGGAATCAGCAGTCTGCTTCCTTCTTCCTGAATCTGGACTGGTAAGGTAGCAGTCCGGATTCACTTTGTATGAAGCTGAGGATTTGTAGGACTCAAGGACTGTACCATTGTTGTTCACAGCTGGGGGGGGCTGCAGTCTGATATCACGAGCTGCCACTGTTTATCACTATCGGCAGACTGGCAAGACTGCACTTCTCAGCAACACCTTCTGTGCTGTTTAATACTAAACCAGTCAACTGATAGCCTAGGACTGTTTTTAGCTTGGCAGGGGACACTGATCTGACTTCTGTCATGGAGGCCTAGTTGGATGATAGATTTGTACCTCAACTGGCTGAAGCCCTACTCTTTGGATATTTAGTGTCCTAGGCATTGTGACATCAGTGGGGAGATTGCCATTTGATGTAGAACTACCTCGGACATGGACCTTACTGAGAATGAGTTTGCCAACCTTCCCTTTGGTGCAGTAAGAATTTGGAAATTTCTCCTTGCATACTATCCATCGTGATATGTGTCGCTTTCATGTCTAGGACATGAATAAAAAGTATTCGTGGGTTCTATTCAAGCAGCTTTATTTCATACAAACACATTACTACTGTTGACTATTGACTCTAACTTAAGTAACCTATAGAAAGTAATGATTATGGTCATGCATGCTCACTCCCTGGCTGCTCCTTCAAAATAGCACTAGGGGATTGCACATGTGGAATATATATATATATATATATATATATATATATATATATATATATATATATATACATATATATGTGTTCACGTACTACCTCACATGCTTCTTAAAGATATAGCACACATTTTACACTGTGCTCTACAATATGTAAAATGTTTTCTTCAAGATGTCACAGATTTCCTTATTGTTTTTCTCCTAGGTAATTCATGATGGTTGACCTTGGGACATTTAAACATCTCAGATGAAGAACAAGCCAGTAAACACTCTTGTGAGTTCAACCACTTATATTGGGGCTCAGTTTTGCTTAGTTTTCCTTTTCTACTAATTTTCAAGGTCATAATTTAAACTAAGTGTCCTCAAGGGTAGTGGTTATACCATGGAACTAGTTTCTTGGGGTCAGTCACAGCCCAACCACCTTAACTCTAGACAACACAGTCAGTCAGTGATAAGCTCTCTACCTATGAGCTACAGGGGTTGCAGTTCAGTCCTTACCTTCACACACCATTTGGGTTTTGCATGGTCTCTCCATGTCCCTGTGGGCTTCCTCCAGTACTCCACGTTCTTCCCACCTCTCCAAATATGTCCTTATATTTATTGTACATTACCATTTTCATTGTTGCATAGGTTGTGGCTGAAAGGGATCTATGAAGAACCAGTTCACTTACCTATTTAATAAATTAAATTAAATTCAGTCAAAAACCTGGAGCTCCTCCTGAGTTGGATACCTGATATCAAGCTGATCCAGTTTAGAGATGTGAGAAATGTAGGACACTATGGCCTGACTCCGTTAGTTGAACAGCTTCTCAGAGAGTACAGAACAGACACTGATCTAGACTCCCAAGTTTGGCTTTATAATCAGTTTCTCTCTAGTGTAGTAAGTTAGTGTGCCCATCCACATGTCTGCCCCCATTATTGCCCATGAATTGGGTACAGTCACAACCTTCACATGTTATGGAGATGAGTACAGGCTGGAGGACAGATGGGGGAAACACCCTCTTGAGAATAAGCTTGTGTCAGCTGCACATTATTCAAGATGACATTCAGAGATCTCCTTGGAAAACGTTATAGTTTCTGTTACAGGTGATTTCTGTTGCATCAGATCTTCCAGTGGCATGTTTCTGAGCAGTGAACAGGTTCAGCCTGCCTGATTGCTTAAAGAGCCTTTCCGCAGCTGAATGCAGGCAAGATGCTCACCACTCAGTCTGCTCTCCCCAGGCGGCCTTCACTGTGAGCTACAACATTGTGGACATGGAATTCTTGGATTTGTGTTGGTCAGCCTTTATTTATTTTATTTATTTATCTGTTTCATATCTATCAATTTATCTATTGCTATTTATTTATTAATTTATGTATTCTTGCCTTGTTAATTAGGTTAACCGGGGCAGGCCTTTTCCAGAAGGGACCTAATGGGGAAAACTCCATTCAAAAAGCATCACACATAGAGTAAGATACAGCACAAAACTTAAGAGCAGTTCTCAGTGAAAGAAATGCTGTATATAAAAGTATACAATAAAAGGCATGCCATTTACAAAAGCAGATACACTTAGCAATTAGAAAAAGCCAGTGCAGTCAGACGCACAAGGCAAAGATGCAGCACATTGTTATACTGTTTAAAATACTTAATTAACACTGGTGGAGCACAGAGACAAAAACGAGAACATGTAGTTATATTACTTAAATATACAAAATTATACTTGCATATTCAGGGGATAGTGTTTATTTTTTCATATAGCATAGGATAATAGACTTGATGATGTCATAAATCTACATATCTTGTGTTTAGGTCCTTAGTAAATGTTTAAAGGTAGGTATTGTTATCATTGGTGCTGTGAAAATAAGTATAAATAGCAGAATGTGTGTTAAATCCAAGACTATAACACCATGGAGTATTATTCTACCCAACACTACAATGAACTCAAGGTTAGTGTATGTGTGTTTGTGTGTGTGTGTGTGTGTGTGTGTGTGTGTGTGTGTGTGTGTGTATATATATATATATATATATATATATATATATATATATATATATATATATATACATATATATATATATATATATATATATATATATATATATGTAAAGCTTCCCTGCAAAATTGCTTGAAATGAACACCAGCATGTTTGGAATTCCCTGTCATTATGGCTGAATAATAATTATTTTTGAATCACATCTCACATTTCAGATAGGTCAACATTTCTGCTGTATGTAGATAAAGAGAACTGACAGTAGTGTTATCATTTCTCCTAGGTTTGCTGACATTAATACAGAAGTTTGTAGGAGTTTTAGGATGTCTTTTTATAAATGTGCAATGAGGTTTTGATTTTTGAGCCTGTTGTGTGTCTGCCCTTTATTTCATATTTCTTTGTATTGTTATGTGATACAGCATTTCCAAGATTCTTATTAATTTGTATGTACTAGGTAAAGTGTTGTTTCTTATTCTGGCATTTTTGGCTGGTGTTTATCTGTTTAGTAGGTTCAAGAACATTGAGTTAAATGTTTGCAGATTAAATTTTTTTTTCAGTGTGCTTGAGACATTCCCAATGGATTACTCCCAGTACTGATGCAATAATAGTGAGAAGCAGTTGTTTCTGACTAGATATATTGATATTGTCCAGAATGGAAGGATTTGGCTTACTTTTAAAGACAGTAAACACTGGACAGTGATCACCAAGACAATTTGGTGGAGTTCTGCTGACTATATAGCTACTTGGGTTTATCAGTTAAAATCAGCTGAAAAGAGTCTTATGTATGCCAGTTTTACAATCCATGTTTCTAGGATTGGTGGTTACATGAGAATAAACCACTGCTAATACATTCAAGAAAATATTGTTCATAAAGCTTATTTATTTTATTTTTATTCTCATTTGTTAACTAGAGTAGAATGCTTTTCTTAATAGGCCATGTTCGCATTATGCCTGGGACAGAAAGCCAGATGCAAACAGTAATAGATTTTGTGCTGTGCTTATGTCTGCCATGATTATTCACTTGTGCAGTTAACTAGAAACCAGTTCAGAATCTCTGGGAGATGTTTCTTGGGTTTCCAGGCTTAAAGTAAATGCATGCAATATGCAATTGCTTATAATTCCCAGCAGTTCCTAGTGTAAGTCTTGATTCCTTGCCTGGAGTAGCTGGTGGTTTGTTCGGGTGAAGTTTTGCATTTATGGATATATGTGTTGGGAAAAGCACATCACCACTTCTCATTTCAATACAGGTCTCCCCAAATATACAGAATCCCAGAATGGTAAAATAGTTATCTTGGATGCGGTTTCAACCAGACATTGAATACTGCTAAAACAAGGGAGTAGGAGTGATCATGCCCAAGGCTGACACTATAATTGTATTACATTTGCTTTATGTATTAGTGTATTATTCTGAAGCCCTTTGTTTGCTGATCAGTTAGGAGGGGATAAGTGTAATCTATTTAGTGCATATGCAAGGGACTTGGATTTGGTCTGTTATCTCTTACACAGACTAGACATAATAGACTGAGGACCAGCAGTTTGTGGGTAAGTGACTTATATTATGTTGACTATGAATAGACCATGATGTTAGTTTCTGCTTTGCAACCAGACTTGACCCTGGGCCTAGTAAGCTTTTATTATAAGATGTTGTGTGGATTTCATTACAGCCATTTATTTTCAGACATCAAATCATTATTGTGGATATGTTATTTATCTAGTGTAAAAGAATGTCTTGAATAGTGTCATCGGCAATAAACCATCAGTTTCCTTTGGCAATCTGGAGAACTCCTGCATAGTCTAAACATTTATTTTCTTAGCAAGTATTTTAAGAAAGTTGCATACTTGCAGTTGTACTCCTGTCTTGTTTCTTATGGTTTCTATAATCCATGCCAACCTGGACTGAAATATTGTCACAGCAATGAAAGATCACTAAGTAAATTATAAATAACAATTTATTGGTGTATTCTATCCTAGGCTTCTTTGATCTAAATACAATTTGTGGACACTGGGTATTGACTGACTGCTTACTTCTTACTATCCTTGACTAGGTCTTTCTCATTGTTTACTATTAAAATTCTGGAAATCTCTTCTTTGAGTAATGACTTACTTGAACCGGATGAAAGAAAATTAAACCAGTATTTTATCACACCAACGAAAGTGGTAATTATCAACATTACCCAACTTAACTTGATGTCCTGGGATGCTTACATATTCCAACTCTAAGATCACACAACAGTGAGGAAAAGGGTAATTTTTCCAATCACAACTGTAGTGCGATCCAATTGTAAACAGTGACTCTCAAAACCACGAATGTAAGCTGTGTCTTGATGTTCTGGAGGCGACGTAATTTGAACTCGGGATTTTCATATTTTGCACCTGTACCCTCGACCATCTGAACGATGGTAAACTAACTTTCAAACATTTGATAGTAATCCCTTTCTCATATCTGTCAGGACATTTCCAGCTTATTATTTCTGGCATGTGCTTGTCATCAGTGTCTCAGTGGACTGCATTGTTTGGTGTTGGCTCTGTTGCTGTTTGTCACAAAAACGATACCACTAAAGGATGTCATACTTGGGAGAGGGAAGCAGTATCATTGATACAGTGATGTTATTCGGTCATACCTCTCCTTTATTCGGGAGCAGTTGTGACATTTCATAACATGCCAAATTTTCCTTAGTTCTTTCCTTTCTTAGATGGCTCATAGTCAGATGAAGATGACTTCATCAAAAACTGATGCATTGCTACTGCGCTACTATGAGCTGTTGTAAGACCTTCAGAGGTTCTTTACCTTTTACCCTTATTTTTTGCTGATAATCAAGCAGAGTTTGCATCAAAGGTTCAGTTCAGGATCTCGGGGATATTTCTAATAATACAGTACTGCTCCTGCGCCAAGTATCAGCTGTTATGAAGTTATCAAACTTTCACTTCTGGAATATTTCCAGGATTAAACACCTTATCCCTCAGGATGAGCCTGCTGTCATTGTTCATAGGTTCAAAGGTTTATAGGTGTGCACTAGGCTAATGCCCCTGGAGTCTTTACAAGCCTAGCCCATAGAGTTCCCAGTGCCTCTATCAAGTAGAGCCACTGGAGTGATCCCTGGGGTGAACTTTCTATTACCCATCCACTCATCGAGATTTCTCTTAAAGACGGTCAATGAGGTGCTCTGCTTGACATGTATGGGAAGTCTATTCCAGAGCATGGGTAGTCTCTGGGTGTGAAACCTGTCCCTCCAGTGTGTTCCGTTGATTGTGGTAATGAGGTTGAGGTCTCTGGAGTGTGTGGTGTGGAGGGATTGGGATTTCTTTAGCTGTAACATTTCTAACAGAGCTGGGTCAGACATGGCTTTGGAAGTCAAGCAGAGATCGCCTCTAAGTAGGCGATATGAGACAGAGAATAGATGGGGTCTTTTGAGTCTGTCCTTGTATAACATGTGTTTAATGCCTAAGATCCTCTTCATGCGGTACTTCTGTGGCCTCTCCAGCTGTTGCAGGTGTCTAGTGAGGTACATTCCAAATGAGGCATTGTACTTGATGATTGGTCTAATGAGGGAAGAGTAAAGAGGGAGAGAGAGATAGATGATGACCTCTTTCTTCCTGGATGCAAAACTCTTGGTAATGAGATGTGCCACATAAAAGGACTTTCTGACCACAGTGGCAATGTGGTGGTCGAAGGAGAGGTTGCTGTCAACCTGCGTCCCCAGATCTCTTATAACAACTTCAGTGTTCAGTAAGCTCCCATCGATATGGAAATTAGTGGGAACTGAGTTTTTACCAAAGGGGATGACAATGCAATTTTTGCCGCTAAGTTTAAGGCCATGGTTTCAACACCAGTCATTGGTCTCAGTGAGGCCTTTCTGTAGGATGTCGGCATCACTTGGGGAGTTATCAATGGCTCTCAGCTTGCAGTCATCTGCAAACTTGGTCAGCCAGAGTTTCTTTGTGTTGGCCTGGACTTCTGAGAAGTAGATGTCGAACAGGAGAGGACCCAGGACCAATCCCTGTGGGACTGCACTCGTGACTGGTCAGCAGTCTGACTTGGAGTCTGCTACTTTCACACTGTGTTTTCTACCTGAGAGCCAATTTGCAACCCACCTAGTGATACAGGGATTGATGCCTAGTTTGGTGAGTTTATCAATATTTCCCAAGTGAAAAATGGTATCAAAGGCCTTGGCCAGACTGAGGTAGGCTGTATGCACTGGCTTACCTTCATCCACAGCCTGGTGACTGACTCAAAGAAGTCAACCAGGTTGAGCAGGCATGATCTCCCTTTCACAAAGCCAAATTGCATGGGGCCTAGAGTTTGGAGATTTCCCATACCTTTGTTAATCAGGTGCATGATGATGCACTCTATAGCTTTACATATCAGAATCATCAGGCTAATGGGGGTGATAATTCCCAGGGTCTGTAGTTGGTCCTCCTTTATGGGGAGGGTTAACTGTAGCAGTGTGCCATTCTTTAGGGACAAAGCCTGAGGTGAGGCTGTGACTGAACAGGGCACACAGATGTGGTGCCAGTTTGCTTTGTAGTACATGTAGAACACAACCAGGGATATTATTGGGTCCCATGGAAGCTGTATTTTTGGCGTTGGACAATGCAGCTTTAACCTGTGCTGCAGTAATGCTGGGTGCCTGGCATTCTTCTGATATTGTGATTGGTCCTTTAGGGGGGAGAGAGGGGTAAAGTTAGCACTGAGTCTGTCGGCCAGTATGTTGGCAATATCTGTTGGCTCAGTATAGGAGGTACCGTTGTGCAGTATCTCAACGCAAATATGGGTATTGCCATGGAGGTTCTTGATATAGCTATAGAAGGCTTTGTAATTGTTTTTTAGTGTCTGCCACAATTTTGCCTTCATAGCTGACTTTAGAGGATTTGATGAGGGATCTCAACTTTTTGTTAAGGCCAATAAGGGAGTTTTTCCAGTCTTGGGACTTCATCTTTTATTGCAAAAGTTTCTTCCTCCTGTTGTAGAGTTTATTAATGCCAGGGGACCACCAGATTGGCTTCCTTTTTTTTGGAGGAAAGCATTTGGGTTCTGTTGGTTATGGCTAGTTCTATGCATTTGTGTACATGTTCGTACAGTACATTGGTGTATGATTTGGTAGTCATGCAGCTATTTTCCATTGGCATGGGTGCCATAAAGTTAGCCACCTCTGTTTTTAGGAGTCCAAAGTCAGATATGGAGAAGTTTTTCAAGGTGGTTACCTTTGCGGGGACTATGGGCGAGATATGGATTTCCATGGTGATTAGTTTATGGTCGAATCTGACTAGGGAGAGATTGACTATTATTGTAGAGCAAGTGTTGCCCATGTTAGAAATAGCCAGGTCAAGGATGTTGCTTCTTCTAGTGGGAGTCAGAATGAGCTGGTCCAGGCATTGGAATTGATGAATTCCAGGAAGAGTTGGGCCAGTGTATTCGTGCTTGAGCAGTTTTCCCAGTTGATGGAGGAGTAGTTGAAGTATCCTAGTAACAGAGTGTTGGGTTGGACCTTGATAGATTCCAGGGTGCTTAGGAATGTGGAGTGAGAGTCTAGGGACATGGTTGGGGACCTATAGCAGACTATGACCTGGATCGCCATCTTACCCAATGTTAGTTGTATCTGAAGTATCTCAGATGTGTTATGCTGGGCTACTAGTCTGGAGGTGTGCATATCCATTATGAATATGGAGGCACCACCACCTCTGGAGCTTCAGTCCATGTTTCATTTATAGCTGTTACAGTGGTAATTTGGTCTTTGTAACACCACCTAAAAATAGCACTATAGGGGTGGCAAGAGCCTTAGCCAGTACCCAGAAACCCAGGGGTGACAGATGCAGGCCATTTATGGCAAAGGATCGAGGTCTGTCAGTCATGTCATCTCAAGCAGACAGATACTGGATCCCCTTAGAATGACAACAGAAACTTAGCCAATTGTTGAAGTCAATCATTTTTTATTTGTACTGTGGTATCATTCTAGGTGATGGTAGAATACTGTTCAGAGCTAGTGTCACACCTGCCTGGGCCACTTAATCTGAGAGCTCCACCATGTCTCTTTTCATGTAGTCCATGGAGGTGCATCTCAGAGTCGTACTTGTTGTGGAGTGACCTGAATGTGTGTGTGTTATGTGTCAGATTCTAGCACCTGATAGACAGCTGACTGTTACCTTCTCCTTATTCAACCTAGTGAGTGGGACATCTGTGTACCTCACTATTGAGTCACCTATGATTAGTGCATTGGGCAAGGTGTTTATCCTTAGGGGCTTAGGATGAGGGGCACACTGTTTGTGCTGTGTTGTGGTGGTCGAGTGTGTTTCTGTCTTGGAGGTCTCTGCTGTTTGAGTAAATTTCTATTGAGAACCTCCGCAAAGATGGATGTGTGGTTTGTGTTTTTATGTGAGAGCTGTGATAGTGGGTGTTCTGGAGGACTATGTGTTCCATGTGGTGTGGTGCGGATGTTGACCTTCTCATGACCAGTTAGTCTGGTCTTGACTGTAGATTGCATAGCTTCCAATTTGGTGATATAAGTACATCTCTCACAAGTCTGAGTGTTGGGAGGTAAGAGGGCAGGGTTGTCTGTGTACATGAGGCAGTTGCTACACTGCCTCAGAATGCCCAAGTGCACCAGGTTAATAGGAGAAAGCACAGGGAACTGCCCTTTAATCATGCCATGAGGGGTGGTCATAATTACTAGGTACTGGATTTATTTCCGTGAAGAATGACTAGTGCTGATGGCACCTAGGTGTGCTACGATAATTGCTAGAAAAACCTGTTGAAGTGCAAAGCGATTAGGCTATTTGAAGTGCAAGAGAGAAAGAACTAGCAAGATATAAGGGAAAAACTGAAGAGCAGACTTTCTGGTACCAGTAATAGTTTGCCTCAGGTCAGTGCCACAGTGCAGAGCTTAAACAAGCGCACACCTGTGCAAACACAAGCTTTTAAACCAGAAAGTTGAAAGGGATGGAAAAACAGACCAAATGGCCAATAAACTACAATGTCTGGGCCAGAAACCACTCCTCTTGTGGTAGATAGGCTGCCTAGTGCTTACCACTCCCACTGGTATGCTAAAAGGCTTCTCTCCAACACAAAAAGGCTTGGGGGCTCAGAAGCTTATAAACAGTCCTGGATACAGCATATCTGTATCTGGACTAAACTGTTTACAGGAAAGGTAGAAAACAAGTGCAAACATGGGATTTTAAATCAGAAAGTTGAAAGGGATGGAAAAACTGCCCAAATGGTCAATAAACTATATTTTCTGGGCCAGAAACCACTCATCTTGTGGCAGATAGGCTACCTCATGCTTACCACACCCACTGATAAACTAGAAGGCTTCCCATCAACACAGAAAGGCTTGCGGGGCGGGGGGGGGCTCAGAAGCATACAAACAGTCTTGGATACAGACTAGTTACAGGAAAGGCAGGAAACAAGCTTAGAACTTTTTTTTTGTTTACAGAAAAGCAGCTAAAACAACAGTAAAACAATTCAAATGCAGTGCAAGCTAGCAAACTTGAGTGTGTAGCAATATTAAAGCAAATACAGTTTAAATAAATGCAATTAAATGAAAAAATTACTAAAAACAAGTGCAGAAGGCAGTATGTTAAGAAAAATTCAAGATGGAGGCACTTAGAGTATCAGAAAATAATGCCAGCAAATATATAAATAATTTAGTCAGGCAGAAATTAAGACAGTGCAGAACTTTGAACTGTTAAAAAGTGCCAAAAATATACTTATCAGCTCTATATTTCCAGATTGTTTGAGAAGCACATTCAGTCAGAGCACAAGGAGATTATAGCAATGGTAGATTATAGCAAAGTGTGTTTTTTTAGTAATGTAGAAAGGGAGAAAGGAGGAAAAGAAGATAATTCAAGGTTAAGAAACTAAGTGGGTTGGCCTTCTCAAATGTTCTCTCTATTAGGTAGAATGAGCTAATGACACTAGACTGGGAGCAGTTTCCCAGATCAAATTTTCAGTAGAGGCGGGCAACTACAAAGTATAAGAACAAGACACCAATAGGGAGGGAGGGTGGTAAATTATTTTAGGCAGAAAACACTACAGAAATGTTTATCACAGCAGAAAAACAGCAGTGAGCCACTAAATGAAAGTTTTAAATAGATAAAGGATCAAGGAGATTCTTGAGAATGCTTTTAATTGCAAACAAATCAGTTATATGACACACTCCTTGGAAGGAAATCAAAACAAACAGATGCTTAAATGGAGAAAATTTCCAGTTAATACCTTTCACACAGTGAAACTAGGTAAAAAAGCTTTACAAAGTGTGACAATAAAAACCTTATTTATCAGGCACTGTAAGGCAGACAATTTTAGTATGACCGTGCAGATTAGTTTATAGTAATAAAATACAGTAAAAAGTATGCAGCAGACAATAAAAAGTGCTATAAATGGCTAGAATAACCAATAACTAGTAAAAATAAGCAAAAAAAACAGGATACTTATTGTTATATATCGCAGATCAGAGTTGTGGTCAGTGCTCCTCCTCCTCTCAGCTCAGTGTGTATGGACAAAAATCCTCTCAAAGTTAGGGCTTATATACCAGAAGGTACAAGCTGAAACAACTTTAAAAAGTATGCATTGATAGCATCCTCTCTCAGCCACTATAATTTTTTTCCCGTATGGTTATCTGGCTCTGATTCTGACCATCTCTGACCAGGTCTAGAAATCTGATACTTTGATATTAAATGGAAATTCCTCATTTTATTATTAGATTTAAGTTTTGTATAAGCCACACTTGTTGCTTAATGCAGCAAGGTCTGATGTTAAAATCCTGAGTCTAACTTAGTGAGACATACAGCACTATGCCCCTGTCTACCATAAAGAATTGCTGATGCCCTACTTCCCGATGTTCTAACTCTTCTGTGAGGGGATGCTAAGTGGTTCCTAGAAAATAACAGTTGGTCTTTGCTCACATCCTGTGAAACCATACCAAATGTCCAGATTTTCATAGAATGTTCAGATTGTTGCCTCATATTTTTGAGCTGTTTCCTCATAAAATGTGAGGCTTTCTGGCAAATCACTGAAGTCACTAAATAGTGACAAACATTTGAGTTTCAGACTCCATATCCTTCAGAAAATGCATGCTAATGTAAATAAAACATATTATTCTAGCAAATTTCTAGCTTTATAAGAAAAGTATTTAGCATCTGTCCCTTTGGCTTTGTCCAGATTACTAGCGCTTAGAGGTTGTGAGACATGTGTGGAACTTAATACTACTGATCAACTTGATGGTCTGTTTCAGGAAGCACCAAAATACTACCTGTTTGGGAAGTTTTAACTTAATCCCAAACAATTCATTTAAATTTAAGACAATGGGTATTGACGGTTCAAAATTCAAACCAACACTTATATTGCATTTTACTGTTTGTTACATTTTTCTGTTTTTAACATTGTTCAGCTTGGATTTCAAATTGCATCATCGTTATTTATATCCCAAAGTCTTTGTTTTTGTCTATAATTGTAAGATCATTTATATTCCATATGGATGGAGGAGCCATTATGGCTGAAGGTTATTACTCCCACATATCACACAACAGTTCTTTTGAATGGGTATTGCCACATTTTAGCTATGTGTAGAGAAATGCTTGACAAGAAGATCTCTTATGTAGTTGCTTCTCATCTCCATTTGAACCTATGTTACATTTTTCAAGACTTTTTGCTTCAATGAAAAAGCTCAATGTGTGTGCGTGTGTGCATGTATGTGTGTCTTTCCAGGACCTACATTCCTTTTTAACTTACAGCAAAAATACAAACTATGTACATTTTCAAAAAATGAAGTTTAGCCCTCCAGGTAGGAGTACTTGCCCCAAAATGATGGCTGCACCCACAGGTATATTTATTCTAAAACTAGGAGTACCAATGCTAAAGCACATGTTAGAGATTGTGTTCTCATGTACACTTATTGCTATATATTCTTTTCTTATCTTTATCCCCTTCTCAGATGTGAAATACAGCACACATTCTTTCAGAAAATGTTAAGTTTCAGCCCTAAGAAAAAAGTGCACTGTCCACCTTTAAACTAAATTGTGCACTGTTATATTAAACACATTAAAGTACTAAGGCTGCTGATGAGGCAACTGCATGTATAACTTATTCACTTCCCAAAGTTTCAAACTTCATTTATTTTTCACTGAACTGCTTGCCAATGTACCTTTAAATGTTAAGTACATTGTAGCTTGTACGTTTCACACAGCAAACAAGGTTTGGATCTCTCTTGATTACTGCCACGCACTGAGGAACTTAATACCATAGACAAAGGAAATGGGAGTAATAATACTGATTGTTAAAGGACTCAAATAGTTATAGAAAAGGAAAAAAGACAACAATGGTAAATCTGTGGTAGTAAGGGGTTACTGGCAGGGAAGAAGGAGTATTCTGATATATATTTATATTCCACCTAAAGCTGCATTTATGGAGAGGAAAAGAATTTTGGGAGAAATAATACGCTTTCAGCAAGAATTATTATTTATGAGTGGGGATTGGAACTTGATTTGTAGTAATTAGGCTGTATTGGGGGCCATATAATGGAAAATATAACAAAAGAGGGTGTATTTATGAAGAAATATAAGAGAATATGTGGTGTGAAAGATGTAGTAACATTGACTTTAAATATTATTTCTCAAGGTACAATAACTGAGCTAGGGTAAATAGAAACTGTATTTCACAAGACCGTGTGTATTTAATTGAAAACTTTGACACAGTCAATAATTATTTCAGTTTGTGCATTTATAAAATCTAAGATAAAGATGCAGGGACTTAAGTGAAACTGAGACACTGATATTTTACTTATTATCTGTCAAAAGAGAAGAATTTAAGAAATGGGGAGTGGAATTAAATGATTTGACAGTCATTAAGGAAGATAGACATTTTCCCAGAAGGGCTAGCTAATTACTCGTTCAAAATACTGACATCCCTCATTCAGCAAAATCAGGGAAATATTCTCAAGATACTGCACAGGATGTCAAGGATTGCCACTGAATCTGGCAAAAGAAAACGCCCAAGTCCCATCTTTAGCAGAGGACCAGAACAAAAGCTCTACTATAAAATTCATTTTTACAATGAAAAGTATAAAATTAAAACATTTTAAGCATTACTTTGCAGGTTATATTAAGACATAAATAGTAAATGCATTTAACATGCACTTTATAAGTTTTAGCAGAAACAGAAAACAAAAGAGGAGGAGAAATGAAAACATAAGTAGAAGTTGTGATAGTAGAGAGGTTAAGATAACAGTAGATAGGTAAGGAAATGAGGTGGGCAAGGAGGGGGTATTAGTAGGAGAGGATTAAGGATATAGGTTAGTATTAGGAGCAGTAGTGGGGTTCTAATAAAGAGAAAAAGAGATATGAGATAAAAAAGGTGAGGGAGTCAGGATGATTGACGGATTGTACATGGAAGAGAAACAGAAAGGAAGGTGGGTTTAGTCAGGATGGGAGCATGAGCACAGCCATGAGGATGTTAGCTGTTGTTTTAGGTTGGGCTTGAAATGCGTGGTAATGTTGTCTTGTTTTAGGGCAGGGTGGGTTTAGTCAGGATGGGAGCATGAGCACAGCCATGAGGAAGTTATGTGCTGTTTTAGGTTGTGGTTGAAATGTGTTGTAATGCTGTCTTGTTTTAGGGCAGGGTGGGATGAAGTTCCAGTGCTTAGCAAAATAGATTGAGTAAAATGAGTCGCTTGCACTGTTTTGAGACTTGGTTCTGGTCAGGAGATATTTGTTCTGTGAGCAGAGATTCCTAGGAGAGAAGTAGAGTGTTTAAGGATGATTTGTAGTGATGGGCAGGTACCAAGTTTGTGTATTATTTTGTGGCCAATAAGCGGTTGGGGTAGGTAAGGCAATTAGGTGGTTCGAGCCAGTGTACGTGTTTTACTGCTAGGGTATGATGTGAATAGCTAGGTAAGCTGGATGTAAACTTAGCTATTTTATTGTAGCAAACCTGTCATTTATTAAGGAGGAGTGAAGATTAGTCAGGATGGGTACTGCATACAAAACTGAAGGGAGAAGGTAAGATGTGCTATGGTATTCCTAGAGCAGTCAGTGAGGAAGGATTTATTTCTGTACAGGATGCCCAGCATTTGGTGAGTTTTCTCGATGACTTGAGTAATGCGTCGATCATTTTTTAAATTATTGTCAGTTATGACACTAAGAAGCTTTGTGCTGGGAAACTATTTTAAGTGTGGCATCACTTGCTGATGTGATGTTGAAAGATTGTTTCTGTGCTGACAGATATTTAGGGGAAAATGACATTCATTTGTTTTTTAGCATTTGAAAGTAATTGGTAGTCATCTAGCCAGATCTCAGCTGAGGAAAAGGATTCCTAGGTCATCTTGTAGAGTAGCGGGAGACTTGGTGCAGAGCATATCAGAGCTGCATCTTCTGTATATTGTACTATGGATATTTCGTTAGTAGCTTTGTGAAGATTATTAGAGAATATGTTAAATAGTAAAGGGACTACAATAGATCCCTGAGGTACCTTAACAGAGACAGACAAAAAGGGGAAGAGATCTTATTTCCATTTTACAGCTTGGAGTCTGTTGGTGAGATAGCTGTGGAACTAGCTAAGGGATGAATGGGCAAGTCCTAGGGAGGATAGTTCATGGAGCAGGCATTGATGTGAACTGTTTCAAATGTTTTTGACATGTCTAAGAAGAGGCTGGACACTAGGCTGCTGTTGTTTCTATTAGAGTTTATGATTTTGGTAAAACTGACTAGAGCAGTAGTGGTGCTACGGTGAGGTCAGAAACAATGTTGGGTGTTGGAGAAGATATTGTTATTGTGAAGATGGGAAAGGAGCTGGGAATTAATGCATTTTTCTGGTATTTTGGAGAGTGGAGGTAGAATGGCTATAGGTTGGAGGTTGGTGGATGTTCCCCCTTTATATAGAGGTATGATGTGATTTTTTTCAAGATGGAGGTGACATAGCTTTCTGTAATTGATTGGTTTATGAGTATAAAGCTTTGACGCTAAAATACAGGCTTTGAGCATTATTTTATTCTGCATGTTCCCATGTGTATTAGGTGCCATTGCAGCAAAACTGACCATCTCTATTTTCTTTTAACTCTCTGGCTCCAGCTGCTACTACTGTTAATGGGGAGCTTTAACGTTTTTGACTTGACTGAGGATTTTTGTTTTAATAAAAAGAAAAAAAAGTCTTCCATTTCTCTCTCACTGCCTTAATTTCACATGACTGCAGCATAGATGATGTTGATAGCAGCATTGTGGCTTTTATGGGTTAAAATGTAAAAAAAATGAAATTTGAAGAGGCCACTCAGAATTTTCATGGAACCCTGTTATTTCCATGAAGCAACTGGCATTTTTCAGTGGCAAATACAGGACACTTGAAATATATGGACTAACTTAAGTGACACATCCATGGCCCCTATACCCACAGGATCTTATTGCATATAATTGGCTCAATTGGCATAAGGCCAGTCCTTTAAAGAAGCTTCATATTCTGGCCATGTCCATCTAGTTTAAGCCTGCATCCATGTCTGCTTCACTATTAGTGGCAGCACCATCATGATGACAGGAACTTCACAGTCTCAGGTCCTAATCAAACAATGGATTGTTTACATTTTGTCAAACTTTCCATCTTTCTGCTTCTGTCAGGCATGTCAGATGTAGAAAAAGAATGGATGAAAGACATATACCACTGTTCCTGCTGTTGTCTGTGTTGTGTAGCCAACGCATACAATAAATAGATGCTTTTCTGTATGTAGATTGCTTGTTTATTAATTTATTACAGCACAGAAGTGATAGGGATAGAACATCGAACACAGGCTATATATTTTGTAGATAGTATCCTGAAGCTAGGCCTAGCCATTCAATGTATGTCTCAACTCAGGAAGGAGCTCAGTCGACTTAGAGTGGACAGCAGTTAGTTAATGTACTGTAATGCCGTTGTTTCCACTAAGCGAATGAGCAAACAGTAAGATGTGACAGAGTGCACTGGTCTGCAGCATAATGATGCTGGTGTGAAATGCTGATAAGTTTCTTATGCATTCAAGGTCTAGCAAACTGCACTATCCTTGCTTTACTCTGATATGAATACAAATGAGTACCACTGCTGTTTTTTATTTAAACAAGCAGTGAAATACTTAGAATATTAGGTACTTTTGGTCTCTGCTAGAACACAGTATCATCATATTACCACATCTGAGCAGTCACAGGTTTTATTTCCCCCAGCCATTTCATAATGCCACTTGTGTTACAGATAAAATGAGTGCTGGACCGCAGATCTTCTGCTACTGACCTGTTGCCTGCAGCAGAAATTCTTAAAGTCAGTTTCAACTGGTAACTAAGCCAAAGTTGTCCGCTTATGGAAAATGTAATCTAGATGAATTTTTGGAAAGTAAAATAAAGTATTTAATAAGAAAGTCACACATTACAGAACAAGCAAGATCGACATTTGCAGCCCTACAATGTTTTCGGTTGTGTGTGGTCTTCTACTATTAGAGGCAGGCAGACTTTGATATATTTAATCTGCATTATATTATGCATAAACATCCATTCATTTGTCTGTCAGTTTTCTGTACCTACTTAATCCAATTCAAGGTCATGAGAAGTTGGAATCAACCCCAGCAAGCAGTAGTCATAATGCAGGAAACAGCCTAGGCTAGGATGCTGTTTCATGGACCTAACAGTCACACACTATCATACCAGCTTCAAACAACCAGTCTACCAACTAACATGCCTTTGGAATGTAGGGGAAAGCTGAAGACCCTGGCAGAAACCACTGTAAATGCAAAAAGGGCATGAAAAGTCCACAAAGAAGGTAACTAACCAAGAATCAAACTGATGAACCAAGCACTATGAGGCATCAATGCCGGTTCATGTACCATAATATTGCAATGCCTCTGCTCTCCTACACAATGTGTGCATTTTCTACTCTGACAGCACTAAGCCCAAAGTCCTGAAACATTTGCAACTATAACTATATAAAACAAATTGAAAATGGAGTTCAGTTGTGTCATGCTATCACCCAAGATTATAGAACAAGACACCTGGTTCCATGGCACAACAGGATACACCCCTGACTATGACTCAGGTGACCAGGGTTTGATTACTGACCCTGGTGCTGAAGCAGTTGGGAAAGGTGGAAGGTTTGTGTGTGTGTGTGTGTGTGTGTGTGTGTGTGTGTGTGTGTGTGTGTGTGTGTGTGTGTGTGTGTAAGGGCACATGCACAGACAGGATCATCCCTGGTGGACTGGTGTGGATAGCCTGTGGTGCCTTATAACAGTGGGTGTGGTTGCCTTTTGGGATATGTCCAGCAAGATACCATTCAGCATTGGTTTACTCATTGCAGGGCTACCTCCAGGTGTACACACGTGGTGGACTAGGCCAAAAAAAAAAAACTAAATTACACTTAGGGGTACAGGAATAATGTTTCTTCTTAGCTAACATCTGCCCCGGTGAAGGTGAATGAGTAGGACAATTGGCTGATAGACTGACGAATGATCAGCAGACACTGGGGCAAAGGGAAGCAAAAAGAAAAAAAAGATGGAACAAGATAGCATTCCTCATAGATTTTTATGGACAATAAGAAGTACATATATGTTGTTTTATTATTCAAACTTCTAGATCAGTAGATTGCAAGCTTGTTTTTTAAATTTATGAATCTATAATTCCAGTTTAGTGTTTCTGTTTTCACAATTAAGACTAATACTATATATAGCTTGCCTGTCAGTTATTATTAATATGCATCTGGCTAAACATGTCTTCTACTAAACATGAGAATAGACAATATTTCTGCAATGAGCACTCACTGAAATATCCACCATTCTGATTTATGCAACTGTAAACTTGAGATTTAGAAGCACTCATATATTTAATATCCTTAAAATTCAGTAAGTACTCCAAATCATAAATCACACTGCTTTGATTTGAGCAGCATCATTTTGAAGAGAAAGTAGATATTGGTGTGTAACTGAATATAAAGTCAAAACAGTAGGTTTACTGGAGTTAGTAAATAAACAAATTAAGAGGTATACCACAAAGGTAGACGTTCTTCTACGAGTCATATAATGCCAAGAGGTAATAAGGGACACTTTATTCATATGCTACTAAACCAAATGTGATATGCTGATAAGGACATCCCTCTGTACAAAATCTAGTGATTTGAAATGAGTGGATCAAGATCTTCAGCTCATTTAAGCCAGAACAAATATGGTCTTTCATCAGCAATTATGCTACACTATCACAAGTGCAAAACCCAAAATTGCAGGTCCTGCAAATGTGAAAATAAATTGTGATTCAGTCTAGAACCCCCACATTTTGAAATGTAGTGTAACACCATTAAGGTGCATTTTTTTGTAATGGGGGATTCACCCCCCCCAACATATTTACTTTGGGCTTCTCTCTCCCCATACCCATGCCACTTATAACTTTGAGACCACTGGAACTGCAAGAAGGGGAAGGCTCCGAGCTACTGCAACCTCAGACTTTTTATATATGTATCCCACATTTGTACTTCGAGTACCACTACTCCAATGATTGCAATTATATAGCTCAGAATTTTAGGTTCCTGACAACTGAGGAAAATATTGGCTGGGATAATAAATAATTTTAAATAAAAAGTAGATAAATAATTTTAAATAAAACAGTAGACTGTTTAATTTTGCTTTTCTTCTTTTGTTGCAGTTTGCTTTAGTACATCATTTCTCTACATTTACAGAAAACAGCCTAGACAATATACTGCCTTCTCCTCCTGAGTCACAAAATAGTTTGTCAGGACCTCTTTGAAGCACCCAAAAGTCATTCTCCATGGCTTCATCACGTTCTTCCCTCACGCAGTTCTTTGCTTTGACACGTGATGCAGCTGCTGCTTTGTTCTGTCGTTCAAACGTGGAGCCCCTCCCATAAAATTGCATGGGAGAAGATTCCCTCACTTTTGGTGTCTTCAGGCAGGTTATAGGGTTACTGCATGACAGGCACTGACAACATTTTGTCCACACCTCCTTGCTGCTCTCTTAGTTAAAGAGGTCTTGTGCAGGGTGCATTCAAATGCTACATCCCCAATCTTCACTTTTATATAGGAAAAGCTCTTCTAGAGGTGAGAGTTAAACTCATCGGCCATGTAAGTATCAGATAAGATTTCTCAGGACACTCATACTACAAGTTTTGTTTTCTTGGGTATGCCCAGCTGTTTCCACAGCCATCTGATAACACTAACCATTAAATGGTGATCAGCTCTGAGTTCATTATCTTTATTGTGCCAAGTGTCCAGAATATATAGCCTCAGAACTGATGACATCACTACAAATAAATCACTCATCTTTGACCCAAAGTGTTTGTAGTACAAAGCACATTTGTGTGTAGCCTTGTATTCAAACACAGTGTTTGTTATGAAAATCAATGCATGGCAGAATAGTCCCTAAACAGGACAAGGTTCAGATCAGGCATGCAATTCTTCCCAATCATATTTCTGCAGGTGTCTTCATAATTCCCCATATACATCTTTAAGTCTCCTTGTAGAAATAAATAATCCAGAGGTAGTACAGTGTCATGCATGGGAACATTGTCAAATCAGTGAAGTTTGTTTCAGCAAACGTGAAATGTCTGAATATGGTTTGGCGAAACTCATTTCACCGATAGTAGAGTTTGTCTCTTTCTCCACTGTTGTGTGACCTTGGAAGTGATATACATGTCTGGTGGGTGTGTAGGTGTCACCCCTCATGGGGGATGCAGGGGGGCTTGCCCCCTGCAAAAAAAAAATGTTTTGTCATATGTTTGTTGAAGGTAGTTTTGATGAAAAGTTTTCGAGTTATTTACCTTCACCAAAGCTACCTTTCACAGGTCAACATGAAGCCTTGTGCACAGAACCAGGGTCTCTAAGATGGCAGAGCTCTCAAGATAGCATTTAAGTGCATATTTACAAGCAACAGACACATTTTTCCTGCCTGGAACTTGCACTCACATTGAAGGAACCCTCTTATTTACTGGTAAAACCCAAACTGTCCAGTACCCAGCCTGGGACTTTTGAGTAATTTTACACCTGTCTTGGGTATCTCTTAAGGTCTATCCAACTCTAAAGAAGAAGACAGAAGACCTTTTCTCAAAAGGTCTGGGTCTAGAACAAATGGCATGTGTATAGAGGTAAGATCAGCTAAATTAACTTGTACTTTTTAACTTCCTGTACAAGTTCCAGCTGTTTCTTGAGCAGAGAAGTGACAATGTATATCCCAAGAGCTACTTTCCATTGCCAGGGTCTAGTCTACCTTAATCCATCCTGATCCTGCCTGGCACTTGATTAGGGATCTGACCTACACACTTTAACTTTAAGGTGGTTCACCCTTTGTCTTGTGGTTGCTCAGTTCATATGCAGTTCTATGCACTTTTTTTTGGCCTGAGCCTTAGCTGTCTACTCAGGTCAGCAATCATTAGTTGTTCAATAGCAACTACAAATAATAATCAATAATAGAAGCAAATGAAACAAATAACTGATACATTACACAAGATCTTCCAAGATGATTATGGAATGAATTGATGTCTGTGACATCAACAGGACTTGTTGGCGGGACAGATTTGTGCCCCAGAGACTCCCCCATCTGTGGAATAGGGTCCCTCTCCACTTCAAGCAGAGTACCTGGATAACTGGATGGGAAACAGAAAACACACCCCTGGGATTCTACCCATGTCCCTGCTCGTCAGGAGCACTGGGTGCTGACTTGTCTAAACATGGGGCTAAACTCTTGGCTAGGCTTATAAGGACCTCAGGGACAATAGCCTAGTAACCTCCTATGATCCTATGAACTCCACAATATAGTCAGAAAAAATCAATCATTAATTTCCTTCAAAACAATCTTGACATCTATATGGGATGCCTGTCCACATGAGTGCAACTACTTCACGGTTAGTACCTAAGTTTTGCATGAAGTGTCCTTGGTTATATTTTCAGATCCTAGTATAATTTATTTGAAGAAGCATTTCAAAGTGTGTATTACTTGATGACATCTCTTAGTTTCATTGTGAATTTTATACCTGTGAATTGCAAACAACCTGTGTTTGGTTTGTCTAAGTGTTGTATTCTACATAGTCCACGTATTGTTTATATATATATATATATATATATATATATATATATATATATATATATATATATATGTCAAATCTCTTTTTAAGTCCTGTTTATCTTTTTGAATGGTCCAGTCTGGAGAAAATGGTCTTTGGACCAGCCCACCTACATGGTTAACAAACAGATAAATACATTTAAATAAAAAAAGTAGAAAATCCTAATATGGTGTGACTTGGGGTTATGAGAATCCTGCTTCTTGTATTCAAGTAGATCAAAAGCTTGACAAACAAACCTATGACATCATTATTCCATGCTATCATATACAAAATAACAAAAAAAATTGGGGACCCTGTGGAGCTCCATACTTCACATGCTGTATCAGAGAAGATTTAATTCAAGAGACAACCTTCTGTGAGGTACCCAGGTGAAAAACCACCCTCGGGTGAGGGTGGGGGGGCTGTTCCAGAAAAAACACAGTAGAAATACAAACTATCAGACAAAACTGCATTATTCTTAGTATTACTTACTGATCAAAGTGGACCTTTCTCAGGCCTGTCCAGAGTATACAAACATAAGAGTTATAAAATAATCTGATATATAAATTACATTGCAAGAAGATGATCTGTAAAACAGAAAAAGGCAAATGAACATTGGAGATTAAACATATACCATACGGATTAAGTCATAAGGTCACTCACTTTCCTGTGACAGAACCAAACACCATCGGGATTAGGATCAAGAAGGCCATGAGTAATTGAAAAAGACTCAAGCTGTACACAAATCCCTAAAAAACTAAGTGATGAAGCCATGACCATACAGACAACAATTTTGACCATTATAAAACTGTGAGGAACTTGACCAAAAAGGTCGCCCACAGATTTAGGACCAAGCATCAACACTCTAAACAATTCTTCCTTCTTCATTCCACTAACAATTCTGTCAGAAAGTCAACTAACTAACAGGAGGATCCTCCCTGAATTAATTTTCCAGTGTAGGGTACATACACTGTCCATCAGGTAATCTTATATCTTTTAACTTCCTCAGGGAATTCTTAACCCTTCCCATATTCTAACTTACCCAAAATGCAGCTGCACAACAAAGGCAGCATAACTCTTTACCCTCACCATGTGTTTTCATTCCATCTTTTTACTTCACAAAAATTGCCTCTGCACAAGTTTTAACCTTACTTGAATGAAATTGTATGGAATAACCATTTGGACCTGACAGTATCGGTCCTTGATTCTTGTACCACTGCAGAAATCTCATCACCACCCATCTTAAGCACATATATAACCATTGGCACAACACTAATACTATGCCAAATATCTGAAAATCATCTTTTGTCAGGCCAATACCAAAAGGAACCACACCCTCATTTTCCAGTAACTTCCACTCCATTTCCATTCTAGGTAAAAGTTCTTGAAAAAATGATATGTGACCAACTTACCACTTACCTACAAACGTACAACCTGCTCTCCATCAAACAGCATGAATTCTGGACTGATAGGAGCACAGTGACTGATATTTTAGCCAGATATATGGAGTGAATCTGAACTAAATATAAGCCATCCACTGTGTTCAGCAAAAAATAAGTATATTTTCAACTTGCATTGAACTTTTTTAACAGTATTTTCACTTAATTTCTTCTTCATTTTTGCTGTTTTTACTGCTGTGACAGTTATTTTCTGCATTTTGAATTTCTAGTACTTATAGCATAGGTTTGATTCAGATTTGCTGAATCTAAGCTGTTTGGCATTGGGGAGGCTACGGTGGTGCAGGGCAGCCGCGGTGGTGCAGTGGTTAGCATTGCCACCTCACAGCAAGAGGTTCTCCGGTTCAATTCTCAGCTGAGATGCCTTCTGTGTGGAGTTTGTATGTCCTTCCTGCAGTCACTGGGTTTCCTCCAGGTACTCCAGTTTCCTCCCACATCCCAAGACTTTCTGTAGGTGGATTGGACACTCTAAGTTGGCCCAGGGTGTGAGTGTGTGCATGTATGTGCCTTCTGTGGAAGGCTGAGCACTGGGCTGCTGACTCAACACCATAAAACTCTACTGCCAATCGTTCTGCGCAACGTTGTTCCACTGTAGCAACCCTTAATCCGGAAAAGCAGAAAGAAGAATTAGAAGAAGAATAAGGCTGTTTGGTATTACCTGAGCAATAAAACCAGCCAGCTTACATAAAGAAAGTTCTCCTGCACCCTTGTGGCAGAAATGTGTAGCCCAGGACCCATCTGAGTTGGGGATTGCAGGAAAAAGGCTTAGTTTTGGGCTTTCCTATTGGTTAATTTGTGTTAAAACTGTTTAACTTTGCTTGTGTTTAAGCCCTGCATTTGTGCGTAGTTGTGCACAGCTCTGAGGGATTTAGTGCTGTCATGTATAGACAAAATTGTTTTACTATCATGTTCTCGAAATGGACTTGGTCGAATAGACTTTGTGCAAAGTCCGAACCTCAAATGCTGGCAATGTTGAACACCAATAATGCTAAAGTACAAATCTCACCCCCATTTTGACCCATCTTAGCACTCGTCCCAAAATCGCATTTGATTTGTAATTCAACACTATTGGAGTTCAACACTGTCAGCTTTTGTGGTTGTGGGTCGATGATATGACCATTAGACCGAGTTCGTTTCGGGAACATGATAGTAAACTGATGCGAACACTTAGAAACACAATTTTACCTTGATATTTGCTAGAGAACCCTCCTTAGCTCCATTGCCTCTCTGTGTGCAACACAGTCGCGCATTGTTACCTAGCAAGCAACTCAGTTGCACATTCTGAGGTGTTGATGCAATCCTCCACCCTTAGTCCTCCACAGAATAGCCACCTTTGTTAGCCTCACAAGCAAACCATGGTCCATCTAGCCCATGCTCACTAGTTACTACAATATATACCTACTATAATGGATGGACAGTTTCCCACCATTTCTCCAGCCGACCTGATTGACATGGTCATCCTGAGGCAATGTAGTAATTGCCTCATGTATACTGACAACCACTTGCTCCTAAAGCAAACAAACACAGCATGTGAGAGATGTAACTATATCATAAAATTAGAATCAGTCCTCTCATGTAACAATATACAAGACATGCAACAGGTTGTCAGCACATACAGCACCCCTCTCACACAAGATAAGGTTGAGACACATAAACCCACATACGCAGAGGTACTCACAAAGAGTCTACCAAAAATACAGAGACCTCCCAAGAGCAAGCAACATACACATACTGGTACACAAACAAAATCCATGTCTACACATAACAACACACATATCAGTGTCTCAAAATTAAGCCCCTAAGGCAAAACACATCAAAACCTAATGTTCTGGTCATAGGCAACTCAATAGTGAGACACAGATGCCCCCTTTACCAGGTTGAATTAGGAGAAGGTCACAGTCAGATGTCTGTCAGGTACCAGGATCTGTCAAATCATGCACACACTCAAGTCGCTAAGCAACAAGTACCATTATGACTCTGTCATGGTACATGTTGGTGTGAATGACTTGAGATGTACCTCTACAGACTATATGAAGAGAGATATGACTGAACTATCTGATTATGTATCCCAGGCAGGTATGTCCCTAGCCATAAGCAGCATTCTACCTTCACCTAGGATGATGCCACAATACAGACAAAAATGATTGATTTCAATAATTGTAAAAAACAACACTGTTAGCAGCAGGGGAACAAACTGGTTTTAGTGTAAATAATTTATTCAACGCTTTTGTCAATCAGACTTCATCAGAAATACAAAACCTTCTTTCCATTCACATCTTTAGAACATGTGAAACAGTATTTGAGAGGAAGGAACCTTAAAAATAAAGAGGAAAGAAATGAGGCAACATGGCAGTTAAGGCTGGGGGCAGATAGCCCTCCAGGTTTGAATGATATGGTAAACATAAAATGTTTTTTGGCTAACAGAAAACTGGCTATTTAACATCAAAACTGTATTTTAAACGTAGGTAACGTGGTATGTTTTTATTTTAACATAGGTATAGCTGGTTATTTAATATTAACACAGTATTTTAAGTGTGGAGTAATGCAGTATGCTTTTACTTTAACATAAGTACACACTGTAATTATTATATTATTTTATTGTTTAAATAAACAATTAAAGTTTAATGAGATTTGGTTTTAAGTATTCAAAGATGTGAATGGAAAGATGGATTTGTATTTCTAATGAAGTCTGATTGATGAAAATGTTGAATAAATTGTTCAGGCTAAAACCAGTTTGTTCCTTTGCTGCTACCACTGTTGGTTTTTACTTGGTTTATTACACTGGTTACTGGGATTATTTGTTGGTTGATTTCAATAATTGTCTTAGCTTCTGGTATCACTTCAGAGTATCTGTCTGCCTAGGAAGACATAGTCGATATTCCAAGCTGCTTTGCCAGAGATGGCCTTCACCTGTCTCCTCAAGCCTTTTGGATACTGGCAAAGATGTTTGCCTCCCCTATATGGTCTTTTTTAGGCAATGTCCAAACAACAAAACTTCAGACACAAAGAAATCCACTAAAGACAAACTGAAGGTCATGCTGCTTAATGCTAGGAGAATAAACTGTAAACTGCACTCCCTGGAAGCACTCACCTTGGAAGATGCTGATGTTTGTGCAGTCACTGAGACTTAGTTCAAGGCCATTGAGAGCACCCCAGCCATAACAAGGCTATAATGCCTTTCACATGTTCATACCCCAAAACAAGCATAAAAGAACCAGAGGTGGAGGTGTATCCATCGTTATTAAATTCAAATACACATTGAGACTGGTGAAACAGTATGACTCTCCTGAGCTACTCTAGATCCAATTAACTATAGGTAAAATACCCTTCTACATCATCATTAGCTACAGGTCCCTTACCATGAATCAGGAGAAGCACACTGCCTACCTTGACGTATTAGACTTACTCAGTATACATCTAAACACCTTGGTCATGGGAGATTTCAACTATCCTTCCATCAACTGGGTGACTTACATGTGCACAAACATGATCACTATGAGGTTCCTGGACTTCATTAATTCAAATGCCCTGGAACAGATGGTCCGTACCTATACAAGAGGCTCTAATGTCCTGGACCTAGTGCTCAGCAACATGAGGAGGGGGGGTCACTGCACTACCCCCTGTGTGTTGCCCTCCCTGGTAAGGTTAGACCATAAATCTGTTTCATTTGAAGTAAAGATAAAACCTAATACCTCCACAGGAATAAAAAAAATGAAAAATTTCTCTAAAGCAAACTATTGCCATCTAAGCAATGGTATAAACATTTTCAAAGCCCTGCCAACATAGCCAACAATGACTCTTATTCAGAGGAGTACAACCACTTAAACAAATGCATTGACTCAGCTCTACCCAACAGAAACAAAATCAATTCTTCCTGAAAACACAAGCCACCCTGGTGGACTGTAAGTATAAATAAGATATACAACAAAAGAAAGAAACTGATATCTAAGAACAGGAGAGAACTTACTCAACATAGGAAGACTACCCTCCACAGCTTGAACAAGCAGATCAGATATTTTGTTGTCTTCTAATGCTAGCTACAAGTCTAAGTTAGCATCCCTAACTAAAGACAATCATAAGGCATTCTTTAGCTACATCTGAAACCTAAAAGGGAGTGCCCAGTTGTGTGCCAAACCTATAGTGGATGGTACAACTCACACTGACCCTGAGGAAGTTCCCAACCAACAGATTTGGCAATAACTTTACCCCCCTGTCCCCACCAGACATACTCAAAGCATTCCTGGCACCAATCCTCTACCAAGTATCTCCAAAGAACAGGTCATACAAGCACTCTACCAGATAACACACCACGCTGCTTTCTAAACAATCTAAAACAAGACCTAGTGGAACCACTTGGCACTCTCTTTAACCATAGCCTGACAACTGGCTTTGTCCTGGCAGAGTGGAGAACAGCCGCAGTAATCCCCTTGCACAAAGAGAGTCCATCAATTAACCCTAGGAACTATCGACCCATAAGCCTAACCAGACTTATCTGCAAGGCCATGGAAAGAATCCTCATGGACCTGTTAAGGAGAGGTGAATTCAAACCAAGAGATGAAAGGCTAATATTGGCAGCCCAAGATAGTGGGCTATGTACACTCTGGTTTACAAAGTCCACTGAAAATGTGAGAGAAACAGAGAAATGTAGGTTTTGTAAAACTGAATTGGAAACAGTTGCACACCTAGTTGCTGGTTACGACACACTAATGGCAATAGGACTGTACACTGAAAGGCATAATAATGTGTTGAGACTATTGCACTGGGGATTGTGCAAACATTATGGCTAAAAAACACTGGAAACATGAGTCACAAAGCATCATAGAAAATGATGATGTTTATATCACATGGGATCATCCATTACCAACAGTTCAAAAGATAGATGCTAGAAAACCAGATATAGTGGTCAAAGAAAAGAAGACAAAAGTAACATTGATCATTGAAATTGCCACATCCAGTGACTGTAGTGTCTTGTGTATAGAGAGACACAAACTCATAAAATACCAGGATGTGCAGGCAGAAACGAGAGTAATGTGGAAGAAAGATACCCAGACAGTTCCAATAGTAGTATGAGCAATGGGTCTTATAAAAAAGAATCTACAATCGTATTTAGATATATTACCAATCCATGTAACCCAGTACAAATTGCAGAAGGAGTCATTACTGGGCACATTGCAGGTGCTGTGAAGAGGACTTTCGGCTGACATCAAGGATAATTTCATGAACTGTAATCAAACTTTGACTTAGTAATGGGGTCCATTCTCATCATGGTATTAGAAACTCAAAAGATTTGGAGAAATTAAAAAAAAGACCTTATCCACAAGGACATAGGCAACCTTCAAACCCTTGACCTGGCCCAGTATGTTTTCGTCAAGGGTAGATCTTGCTTATTAAACCTAGTAGACATCTTTGAGAATGTCACCAAAGCCCTGGATGAATGCAAAACAGTACATTCCACCTATCTTGATTTAGCCAAGGCCTTTGACACATTCCCCCATTCAGGTATCATAGAGAAACTCTTCCAGCTGGGGATTAACCCATACATTACTAGATGGGAAACAAACTGGCTCACTGGCACACTGTCAAAGTTGGGGAGTCGACTTCTACCAGTAGACCAATTACCAGTGGGGCACCACAAGGTTCTGTGCTGTGCCTTCTACTGTTTGGAACCTATTTCTCTGACGTCCATGTGAAGGTAGATGGCCTGTGGTTTACCAAGCTTGCAGATGACTGTAAACTGGGCACAATCAAATAGTCCCCCAACAATGTTAACATATTACAGAAAGGGCTAACACAAACAAATGATTAGTGCCAAACTCATGAACTAAAACTTAGTGGAAAAAAAATCTTCATTATCCCCTTTGACAAAGAAGTAGCCCCTGCTAATTATGATATAGATAGCACCTCTCTAAGCTCAAAATCAGTGGTGTGAGACTTGGGAACCAGGTTGACAGTAATCTGAACTTCAATCACCTTGTGCCCATAGTAGTAAGAAAAGCATTCTATATTGCACATCTCATAAATAAGGGCATCACATCCAAGACCAGAGAGGTTATAGCTCAGCTGTACACAGCCCTTATCAGACCACTAATTGAGTACAATGCTGCCTCCTGTATGTACCTCACCAGACACCTGCAGCAACTGGAGTGACCACAGAGGTTTCTAACCAAGAGAATCCAGGGCATACAAAACATAACATACATGGAAAGACTGAAAGGCCTGTCACTGTACTCTGTATCATCAGACCCTGCTCTAATGGAAATGCTGCACATACACACATCAAATGAGACAAGAATAACTCACTCCAGGATCTCATCCTAGCCTGTGACATTAACAGAACATGCTGAAGAGACAGATATATCTCCCAGCAATTGCCCCTCCTCTGGAATAAGCTCCCACTCCATGTGAAGCAGAACTCATCAATGACCATATTCAAGTGCAACCTTGACAATTGGATGGGTGATGATAAATTCACCCCGGTGGGTGGCACCTATGTCCCAAATGGACAGGGCAGTCGGTGCTGATCACAGAATTGCTTTGCTAACAATGACCATCTAATTATGGTCAGTAAGGGTTAACCTTAAAAATCTGGTTGAGATAAACCATTTATTAATTTCTAAACCAGGGGGGATGTTTAAATGTGGTTGTTGCAATTATTGTAAGCATATAAGAGTTTCAAACAAGTTTTCTATTGGTGTAGTCAATTATCATATTAAAGAAAGATTTAATTGTAATAACACTGGGGTCGTTTATTTAGCTGAATGTGAACGTTGCTCCCAATTTTATATTGGTAAAACCGACCGTCATTTAAAACAGAGAATATATGAACATTTGTATTGTATTTCAAAAAAAGATTATACAAATGCATTAGCCAGGCATATTATTGACTATAATGACCACTGCTTTTTATTTTTGGTCATCAAGCAAGTTAAAGTTAACCCCAGGGTTGGTCCTTGAACCTTGCGATTAGAACAAAGAGAACTTTGGTGGCAACTTTTGACTAACGCTTATATGTTCCCTGGGCTAAATGAAATGAGCTCCTTGAAGTGTTTACTCAAACTGAAGGCCCTTGAGAGAAGTTAATTTTATGATAATGGTGTGTGTGTGTGTGTGTGTGTGTGTGTGTGTGTGTGTGTGTGTGTGTGTGTGTGTGTGTGTGTGTGTATATATATATATATATATATATATATATATATATATATATATATATATGTGTGTATTTTTTATAGTTACCTTTTTATATATTAGTATTAGTATATTTGATAGATGTTTTACACAGGATCTTTAACATTGTATTTATTATATTATTTTATATTGGATGTATTCTGGACAGGGGAGTGCTGTTGCTTTAATATTTAATTATGTAATGATGATGTCACTAAGTACTGTTTTTTTAAACCTTTGATTAATTTGAAGTGTTTGTCTAATGAAGGATGCAAATACTGTGTGTCTGAAAGCACTTACATTTACTTGAATAAATTGGTTTGGTACTTCCTTGCCTTTGATTTTCGTTTTTGGTTAGGTTTTTGTGTTTTTTTTCACTATGGTCAGTAAGGGTACTCAGGTTATTACACGGCTAGGCTTGCAAAGGCCCAAGGATCATTAGCCTAGTAACCTCCTATGAACCTATGACTGTTCTATGGACCCTGACGGATAACAACATAACTGATATGGATAAAGGGAATGTTATCAGTGCTCTCTTCATGGACTTGCTGTGCCTTTGACATGTTTAACCATATCATTCTACTTCTCGATCTGCAGTTCATTAGGTTCAGCACTGATGCTAGTGCATGGTCCAGAGACCTTCTGTCTCACACACTCCTGTATCCTTATTCATCCTTCCGTATCTCATTTTGCCATTACCTTTAGTTACTGCCTCTCCTTCATCCTACTTCCATCTTCTCTTTGCATCTTCCTCATACTTCTACTTTCTAGTCTGCTCTGTCTGGCCCCCTGCCTTATCTGGCCTTCTACATTTCTACAACTCAAACAGGTAACTGAGATCCAGTAACAAAGCTCTGATTAAAAATATGCCTTGTAAAAACAATCGGGAATCCCTTTTCCCGAATGAAGTTGCAAAGACATGGAATACCCTAACTCCCAACATCAGACTACAGAACTGTTCCACTACTTTCAAAAACCTCCTTAAATATTACCTCTTTTCCAAGCCTCTATGCAACTGCAATACACCCTCCTGAAGGCTAACCCAACAAAAAAGCCTACCTCCTTAAGCCTCTGCAGCACATTTATATATTGCTCAGAGCCTACCTCCCTAAGCCTCTGTAGCACATTTGTATACTGCTCTACATTTGCCTTGTGTACAAATTGTATATAATGTAAATATGTTGTATTATGAAAATGCCTGCCACATATATTGTACCTTTGCTATATCATGAAACTGTTATACTTATTGCACTCCAACTTTGTAGCCTTTATAATTATTAGCTATCCTATAGCATGTTACTCAACTGTCTCTTCCATGTTACTGTATAACCTACTATTAATACTATGTACAAACAGTGTAGTTTCTTACTGTATGGAGCTTTTCTCCCCAGGACTCCACTGAAAACAGACACTAGTGGTCCAGCCGGACTATCCTGGTAAACAAATGTTAAATAATAATACAATAAATAGTCCTCTTCCATCTGCATACATCTCTCACCTTTTCTCTGTCTTCATCCCATGGTATCCTTTCTTGCAACTATTCTCATTTGCCTCTTCTAATGTTTTCATACCTCTCTATATAATGACATGCTGCTATCCTTGTAGCATAAGCTGTCTCAAACATTATGGCTACATCTTATCGATAAAGCTTTGCTGAGCTATTTCATTTTTCATCCATGTTATAAGATTATTAACTGCTTCCTGAGCTAAATGTTGTAGAATATTCTTGCATCTGCAAATATGATTTGTTAATTTCTTATTTGACCCTATTCATCCAGGCTGTGCCTGCAAATGGCCCATTGAGATCAGTGCGCTACCACAGTAATATAAATAAATAATTAAACTATTCATTCTAGGTAAAGAGACCATCTAGTCTTTATAACAGTTCCCTCATTTACCCTGGGGTCCTACAGGGCTTCATTCTAGCACCTTTTATGTTCTCTATCTTCATCAACAAACTTCCAGTAGACCTGCCAAATTTATCACTTCTTCTTTATACAGATAATATGGTACCTATAGATATGATCTCTCACATCATACAATTGAAATTCATCTTCAAAAAGGCCTTCTTCAGCGACAGCACTGACTAAGCTACTGCTCAATACCAAAAAATCAAAAAGTCCATGTTATTCAGCATCCATAAAAGATTATCAAAATTCTCTTTAATATACTTGACTGTGGTAACAATCCAATTAAATCAGCACCTCCTTTTTATTTTTTAATGACTAGTAAGACCAGTCACTAAACTTCCATGTGCACAAAACTAAAGGTGAGATACAAGATCAGCAGTCTGCTCTTCCAGGCCAAAAAAAAAAATATCTGAGCTCCACTCACATCCAGCAAGGTTGCTATAGGAAAAGGTATTCTCCTTACCCAACCTGAGTACGGTCTCTGCTCTTGTTTGCATCAGCCTCTGTCAAAAACACTGCCACCCTAATTCAAAATGGAATGAACACCACTGCCATACTCTTTTAAAGGTTAAGTGGCTGTCAGTACAGGCCAGGTCAAATCTTCTTTGTTCCTTACTCTTCAAAATACTCGGACTTGAAACTACCTCCTTTCTATCTTCCACATTTTTTGCTGCTACTCAAACCTATAACCTAAGAAGGCATGCAAAGGCAGATCTAGTCCCTCCCTACAAACCCCTTCCTTCAAACTGCACTCTGTTAGCCATTGCTTCTCTATATTGGCCCCAAAACAATGGCAGTCACTTCCTTCTGATTAAACTGATTACACAAAGTGGTCACTATTCAGGCTACACTTCAAACAATACTCACTAAAACAGTTTGAATGCAATCGTCCATCTAAAGGACATGTCTCATAAACAGAGTAAATGAGGGAACTGCTATAAAGACTAGGTGGTATTGTCATAACAATCTAATACTATGGAGTCTATGATCATACCAGTGAGCCCATGTCCCAACAGATAGTGGGTGTGCATGAAACAGATTGGATAGGAGATGATCTACGTAAATACCTAATTACAGATCATCACAAGTTACTCAGGATCATATACACTGCAATTCTGAGAAAAATGCTTCAATATGGTTATTAGTTTGCTACTAGAAATTTCACCCAGATGTTTATACTGGACCAATTCTTAAGTGTTTTAACTGGCAGAAATTCTAAACATAAATGGAACAGTTTGGTATGTCCAAAAGGGGCTCCTCCTCTAACTTTATTTCATTTTTTTGCCCTTACCAGGCTTTGACTAAGAAGCCTATCCTTGGGCTCTATGGCCCCATTCTTTCCTGTCCTGCCTGATAGTATTAGTCCACATTACCCTGTCTGAAGGGGGGGGGGGTCTCTTCTTTCCACAAGGAAATATTTTTCAGTAGCATTACCAGATCTTATACCCAGGCACTATGGGCAAGACATGGACACAGGTAGGCTGCTATCTACTGGCTGCCTCAATATTTTTAGTTATTCTGTAACCCTCCTCCTGGCGCAGCCTACAGGAATAGTACAATGTCTGCTAAGCCTGGCCCCTTTATTTCTGCCCACTTCTGCACACTTGAGGATGATGATACTGTCCATGCCAGCCTCGCTCCTTCAATGACCTGCTTTTCTGCACAGAGCATAAGCCTGAGGTTCACTCAATGTTGTTGCTCCTAAACTGGGACACATACCACTCCCTCACGCTGGCACTGGGGAACCAACATTGGCCACTCACTGCTACAACTCTCCAGTTGTCTCATCAAAATCCCAGGCCACTAATCAGACCTAGCTGGTGTAAACCATAGTTAGGGAATCATATATTTACACCACAGACAGAGCTGTCTCAACCTCAGGTTTGAGATGACCACTCCCAGTTGAAACCATAAATGCAATAAATGGCTTTTTGAAGCTAGCAGTGATAATTAACTGGATAAAAAAATCCCTCCAGAATCTGGTGGAATTCTTTCATCAGCAATATTGTCCTTTCACTGACTGATGAGTACTTATCATATCAGTTGATATGTGAGGCAGACAGCTAGGATTTTCTGTTCTACAGTCACCACCTGTGCTGTTGTTTTCTGTTTAGCTCCCACATAGCTGTACACTCTGACATCATGTGCCAAATTAGTAGAGTATGCAGCTCCCACATGCACAACCTACTGGTGCACACCCTGACATCATGAGCCAGATTAGTAGAGCATGTAATTCTCATGTGTACAACCTGCTGATGCACACCCTGACATCTTGGCCAAGATTAGCAGAGCATGCTGCTTCCATGTGCACAACCTGCTGGTGCACACCACGACATCATGCACAAGATTAGTAGAGTACACAATTCCCATGTACACAGCCTACTGGTACACACCCTGACATCATGCGCCAGATTAGCAGAGTATGCAGCTCTCAACTGCACAACCTGCTGGTGCACATGCTGAGGTCATGCACAAGATTAGCAGAGTATACAGCTCTCATGTGCACAACCTGCTGGTACACACAATGAAATCACACACCAAATTAGTACAGCATGCAACTCCAAGTGCACTCTGACATCAGGCATCAGAGTAGTAGACCATGCAGCTTGCATGTGCACTACCTGCTAATGCACATTCTGACAGCATGCACAAGATTAATAGAATATGCAGCTCCCATCTGCACAAGCTGGTGAACATCCTTACAAGCACAAGATTAATAGAGTGCACAGCTCCAACGTGCACAACCTACTGGTTCACACCCTGGTATCATGCATCAGATTAGTAGACCATCTCTCAATTGCACACTCTGCTGGTGCACATGCTGATGTCATGCACAAGATTAGCACCCTCGACCGAGCTGTCTCAACCTCAGGTTTGAGGTGACCACTCCCAATTGAAACCATAAGCGCAAAGAATGGCTTTTTGATGCTAGCAGTGATAATTAACTGGATAAAAAAATCCCCCCAGAATCTGGTGGAATTCTTTCATCAGAAATATTGTCCTTTCTCTGACTGATGACTTCTTATCATATCGGTTGATATGTGAGGCAGACAGCTAGGATTTTCTGTTCTACAGTCACCATCTGTGCTGTTGTTTTCTGTTTAGCTCCCACATAGCTGTACACTCTGACATCATGTGCCAGTTTAGTAGAGTATGCAGCTCCCACGTGCACAACCTACTGGTGCACACCCTGACATCATGCGCCAGATTAGTAGAGCATGTAATTCTCATGTGCACAACCTGCTGATGCACACCCTGACATCTTGACCAAGATTAACAGAGCATACTGCTTCCATGTGCACAACCTGCTGGTGCACACCACAACATAATGCACAAGATTAGTAGTGTGCACAGCTCTTATGTGCTCAACCTACTGGTGCACATCCTGATATGATTCACAAGATTAGTAGAGTACACAACTCCCATGTACACAACCTAGTGGTGCACACTCTGACATCATGCACCAGATTAGCAGAGTATGCAGCTCTCAATTGCACAAACTGCTGGTGCACATGCTGACGTCTCATGCACAAGATTAGCAAAGTATACAGCTCTTATGTGCACAACCTGCTGGCACACACCATGACATCATGCACCAAATTAGTACAGCATGCAACTCCAAGTGCACTCTGACATCAGGTGTCAGAGTAGTAGACCATACAGCTTCCATGTGCACTACCTGTTAGTGCACTTTCTGACAAGTGTACATTCTGACAACATGCACAAGATTAGTAGACTATGCAGCTCCCATCTGCACAACCTGCTGATGCACATTATGATATCATGCACAAGATTAATAGAGTGCACAGCTCCAATGTGCACAACTTACTGGTTCACATCCTGGTATCATGCATCAGATTAGTAGACCATTCATCTCTCAATTGCACAACTTGCTGGTGCACATTCTGACTTCATGCACAAGATTAGCAAAGTATGCAGCTCTCATGTACACAACCTGCTGGTGCACACTGTGACATCATGCACAAGATTAGTACAGCATGCAGCTCCAAGTGCACTCTGACATCAGGTGACAGAGCAGTAGACTATGCAGATTCCATGAGGATTACTTGCTAGTGCACATTCTGACAACATGCACTGGATTAGTAGAACATGCACATCCCATGTACACTGCCTGCTAGTGTACACTGTGCCATCATGCACCATATTGGAAGATGTGCAGCTCTCATGTGTATAACGTGCTGGTGCATACCATGACATCATTCATCAGATTAGTAGAGCACACAGCTCCCAAATGTACTACTTACTGCTACTCAGCCTGACATCATGCAGATTCTATCTGTATTACCTGGTGGTGCACACTCTGACATCATGTTTCAAATAAGTAGAGCATATAGCGCCCATGAACACTACTTGCTGTTATACTCTGACATCTTGCACCAGATTAATAGAGCATGCAGTTGTCATGTGCATAACTGCTGGTGCACCCTCTGAAATCACATGACAGATTAGTCATGCATGCACAGTCCCTGCACACACCAGTTCACTACCTTCTATTAAGAGCACAATTTAAAAGAAAGGAAACAAGAAAACTGCAGCCCCAGAAAAAGATGTATAAATATTTAAGTAATTCCATTAGCAGCCACTGGATAGAATGGCCATCTAGTCATGAGGGATGGCAGAAAGGTAATAAGAGCTAAGTGAGGATGACTCCTAATATAAGGTGTAACAAATATGACCTTACTAAATTAATCAGTCCATGGGGGAGTCATTCTCACTGAGCAGACTGTGTAGAAGAATCCCTAGTATTGCCAAAATAATACCTTAATGAGGCCATATCCAGACATAAGCCAATGTGTAAAAACCCAAATGACAGAATCTTGTAAAATCAAAGTATTGGAGGACATCCAAGTCCTGGAGTTACAATCTAATCAACAGTGCTTGATAGAATTATGAGCTTATGATAATAACCACAATGTGTCTCTCAGAGACATTTTCAAAGCAAACACCAGGAGTCAAGCCTGTCATGAAGTAGTCTTTGGCAGTAGCATTTTCAATAAAAGGTTCACCGCCTGATGACAAAGCAGAAAGTAGTCTCCAATCTAGTTGACGGGATTTGCCCTTGAACTGATAAATCCTCCCTCCCTCTCTCCTGTGAACCCCTGCACTCTCCAGGTAAACTATGATTAAACTATGCAAATTTAGACTGTGAAAAGATCTCTTTTCCATAAGTTTTTCCCTCAGAAAGAAAACAGGGAGATGAACTTACTACTTCAAAGTTAATTCCAGCACTACTGTAGGAGGAAATGAGGACCAGAGGCCTGTCGGGAACTTAATCCTCAAGAAAAATCAAACAGGGTTCCCTAGAAATAAGGATCTGACCTACAGAGCTACTCTAGCAGGGGCACTTTTCCAGTATTTATTTAGTGTAGGTAGACCAGGATGAGGGCACCAGGTGGTGTGGTGAGGGGTGCCCTGGAGCCCTTTTGCCTAGGGCACCAGTTGACCTAAGGCCGCTCTTGATAACCCCATAGGAGTGAATGGATGACCACCATCTTTTGACAGCTTTAATTTTTTCCTCTTATAGTAAAATTTTGCTCGGATAAGGGATTCTCTGAATCTCTCAGCTGATCAAATATAGAGCTGAAGGGATCTACTTTACAGACTCAAAAAAACATTTAATCGAAATTCATAATATAAGGACCACAAAGTCAAACACTCACTTTACTAAAAATTCACAACATCAAATACCATGACATCGAACTTCAAAAAACAAAACAAAACAGAAAACGACCCAAAACTTCAACTATTTTTTAACTGCTATGCTTTTATGAGCCCCACTGCACCCCCACACCCCCCATAAATTAAATATACTAACTCTGAGATTGTACTACAATGAGAAAACGGTACACTATGGACAGAGCCTGCATCCATCACTATGTAAGTAGTGGTAAACAACATCCTAGCATTTACGTTCTCCATTCTAAACCCAACACATACCTGTCACTTATTAGTACTTCTTTTCCTCTTTTACACCTTATATTTCAGTAAAACTCTTCTCTGACACCAGCAGCTTACAACATTACATCTGCCATATTTCTTTTACGACCACAACACAACACCTTAAAGGGACGGTGCATATCACTTAACTATGACAATATACATATATATCAATAAGACCTTGCCATTAGCTCTTCTACATTCGATATTCTGGTATTTGATGTTGTGAATTTTCAGTAAAGTGAATGCTTGACTTTGTGGTCTCGATATTAAGAATTTTGATTAAATGGATTTTCGAGTTTGTAAAGTAGATCCAGCTGCAGACATTTCTAGGGGAGGGCACATAGCTAATTAACAATAGCCACACCCCTGGGATGATGAATTAGCATGTGGCTTTGCCTGTAAGACTGCTCAACATGTTGATTCTCCCACAAGAAGAAAAACCTCAATGATGCAATAGTATATGAACAGGAAAGGCTTAGCTTTATGTGGAAACCTTCCAAGTTAAGTCTTCTGCATCATGCTAAACATTTCTGAATCCCAGGGCTTGCCACTGCTTGAAATATGTCTGAAAGTTCAGATTGTTTATATTAGGGCTCAGTAATTCTTTCAGTCTAGAACTAGCCTACAAAGTCAACCTGTAGCATGAGGTTATTCTTCCTTTTACTTTCTCTTCAGTGAGGCTATTTTCTATTTTCTGTGGAATTTCACGTCTTTCTATATTTAGCTGTCAACTGTACAGCTTAACTCATTAATTTTTGAGCAAATTATTTTATTTATTTATTCACTTTTAATAATCTTATGATTGGTCATTTGTCTATTTATTAATTGATAAGAGGGTATTTATTGCTAGATGGTAACAGGCTGCTGGCATCTACCTCTAATTGGCCAAAGTGCTTTGCTGCACTTTATTGTGTTTATAACAATTTGATTCATTAACGAGATTGAAATAGTACCTTGGAAGTCAACAGAATGGTAATTTGCAATGGTGGCAGTTTCCTGCCTTGGGTCAATTACAAGGCTGTTGTGCTGGAGAATATTATCAGCCTTCCCTGGAAACTAATATGTGTGTGTTTGTGTGTGCACACGTGTGTTCATGTGTGTATCTGCATCTGTATGTATGTGTGTGTGTGTGTGTGTGTGTGTGTGTGTGTGTGTGTGTGTGTGTGTGTGTGTTTATATACAGGTGTGTGTCTCTATTAATACAAGAGTCAATAGACTGTGTGCAAAAGAGCACTGCAAGACACTGAAACATAGAAAAAAGAGTTATGAGAAGTGGGTCAAGGGGAATAAACCAAAGACTCTGCCTGGTGACATGTTCAGTGTGAATCCTATTCTTGGGTGTGGGTGGTTAAGGTTTATACCCATGGCAACAATATGTATTTTCTAGATGCTTCTGTGGCCAAGCTGCACTTAATGAATTGCCTAGTAATTCATATTTATGTGCCTTTTTTATACTTTAATCTAGTTAACATCAGTGATGTGACTCAAGAGACCATATCCTGGTAGCCATCAGATGTAAGATTTCAAATTTTATGATTTAAAGATTAATTTATTGATGGGCAGTAGAGTTGATCCAAGTAACATAGCAATTGTCTACTATCTGTTGCCCCAATGGCTAGGAATGTCCTTGGCTTGGACTAGGATAGTTTCCTGCATTGTAAGACACCCGAATACCTGTAACTACTCTAGTCTCATTCATAAAGTGGCAGTAAGGACAGGCATACCTTTCAACTGCCCAGATTTTTTGCAGGATGTCTAGATTTTTGCCTCATAGTTTTGGTTTGTTCCTCATAAAATTTGTGGGTTTCTGGCAAATCACTGGGATGATCTGAGGATTGACTGAATGAAGTCAACAAATAATGACATACATTTGAGTTACAGAGTTCAGATCCTTCAGAAAATTTATGTTAACACAAACCTTGTTACTTTAGCAATTTTCCAAGTTTATAAGGGCAATATTTAAAATCTGTTCCTATGTTTGGGCCTTTATTCTCCCATTTTGTCAGTCTTTGTCCACATTTCTTTCACTAAGAGACTGAGAGGTATGAGGACAAGCTTTGGTCTTTCTTCTCTTAATTTTGAAATTAAGCATGGAATCAGAACCTACGTGCTCTAAGACATGGTCACACTTGAACACATCTAGAACCCAGTGGTCCTTCCTGATGACTCACTAAGCCAGTGCAAACTTGGTGAACCACCCCACCCTATGGATAGTGACAAACTTTAGTCATGACTGCCTCTGGTGAGCCACTGGATTCATCCTCCAGGGGACCTGAGTGATATAGTAGGCTGTGGCAGTTTTACATGATATTCAAGAGCTTTCCTGTATTTGCAAAGGAATATCTTCCTCCATAGGGTCTAGTATGACCTAAAGAAAGTACAGGGAAAGAAGTGGGTTTCATAAAAGTCCATTACATATGGGAAGAGATCCTCTGGAGCTCTTCCACCAAATCCTGGGTGCTTGCCCAAAGAGGACCTTCTCTAAAAGGTGCATCCTGTTTAGTCTGCATGAGCTCATCCTTAAAGGATGAGAGCCAGAGTTGCAATACCTGTACAGGAATTAACCTGAGCCTGCTGCCAGAGATGTAGATAGTATAATCAAATTTACAGCTGGGTACATAAAAGCACACTGTACAAGCAGTGAATACTGTATTAGCCATCTCTTCATTGGCTCCTAGAAGCAGGAAAAACAAAGCTCTTCCAGTCTCTAATTCACTAGGGAGTACTGACCTAGAGGTGAATAGATGAGTGGCCTAAGGCCCAGTGTGGCAGAAACAAACTCCTTTCCTGCCCTATTCAAGGCGTTAGACTCCTTATCTGTTGGTAAGATGGAATGCTGCTGTAGTTTCTGAGACCTATGTTGGACCAGAGACTCAGCTGTTAGTCTGTTGAGGCCATGCACTCTATTGGAAGCAGAAAGAGTAATATTTGGATGCTTTAAGGTTGAAAAAATGTATCGCTGAGCACAGGCGCCATGAAACAATGACTTCAAGGCTTCTGCCTTTCTTTCCCAGATACACATTCAGACATTTCTGGAATTCTTTGTAAAAGGTAAAAGGGTGCATCTGCAACCCTCTTCATCCTCATCTACTGATCTCTGTTGGACCTAACAGGACACCAGGGGTGGAGTCCTTGGAACAGAGTTAGACCATAAAAACCTTGTAGAGAACTCAAGGAACCAATTCCTGGGTGCACACAAGTTGTGAGAAAGCTCTGGCTGCTCATCAAGGGGATGAGGTGTGCTTACACCCTGCAGTGCCCTCCTCAGGGTGGTTCATGTCAGTTTACATGACATAGGTCCTCACCATATGCAAAGGAAGAAGATTAGTGAGAGCTTGACCTGTACACAGTCGAAGAAATGTTAACCATATAAGGAGTTATTGATGTCATCTCAAGGGATGACTTACTTGCAGCAGATTAGCTGTAAGCTACCAGCAATTAAACAACACACTCTACACATCCGACAGGAGATGCTGCTTATTTTCATTGGAGAAGTACAACCAGGCTTACAGTCAAACATGCTACTACAGCAAACGAAACAGAAACAAACTATTCAAATTTACCGCTAAAAGCCGTACTGGATGAGAAACCGCAAAGTTTATTTAAACGCTAAAATACAAACGTTTTTCGTCTAACACAATGGTTAGACTTCTTCAGAATAAATCTTAAACAATAACAGTTAATTTCTAAACCATATATATATACTGCGCGCCAAATACTCTAATAGTATAATCATTCCGCAAGTATCTTAAAGGCACATATTCAAAATTCAAGTTAGGAACGACCATAAGTCTAACTACTTTAAGACCACAATAATAATAACAAAATATATAATATTTACTATCTTATATTGAATATAAATACAACTATTTGTAAACCAAAGAAAATATACCATCTTATACTAATATTAATATGTACAGATTGTAAATTACTAAGAAAGTGTAAGTCAAACATGCACTGTAGAGAACAGGCAAAATTATTTGCCACCCTGAAGGAGAGCTTCAGGTTACTTTAGGTGGCTATGATACAGTGCTCACAGGAAAGGCTGCATGAATTTTACTTTGGATTCCCTTTTGTAAGTGTGAAACCTGATTAGTTGAGACTGACACTTCCAAACCTAATTTCTCATTCAGGCAAAGAAGATTGAATTATGAAGTTTGCTAATTTTGCGCCTTTGAATTATCTTTGCAGTGGGCTTACCCAACTGCATGTCCCAACTCTGAGTTTGTGCCCCCCAGCCATGCAGCTTATATACACTAACTACAAGATTGTTGTAGTTCAGAGGCAGGGGAATATTAAAATATACCACAGTCTCAGAATTTGCATATATTCCCCCAATTTCACTTAACCCTTGTTATTATGAGGATTATAGTTACAGCCCACAGCCATCCTTTGCAATGTAATACAACATGTGACTGCAGTAGACTTTTCAGATACATAGTACATAGTGGGTACGGCAGCACAGGAAGTAAAACCTGGTGTACAGTAGGATGTTGAAGAGCAGAACACAGTGGAAGCCCTACCATAGGCTTATAGGTTCATAGGTATGTACTAGGCTATCTGCCCGAAGGCATTTATAAGCCTAGCCAGAATGTGTTGGCTTTCGCCGCCCCCTTAGATTAGTTCCCTGTGCCTCTGTCCAGCAGAGCCATTGAAGTGATCCCTAGGGTAAACTTTCTGTTTCCCATCCACTCATCAAGGTTTCTCTTGAAGAGGGTTAGTGAGGAGCTCTGCCTAATGTAGACAGGAATCTTGTTCCAGATCATGGGAAGTCTCTGGGACAGGAATCTATCCCTCCATCATGTCCTATTTATTGTTGTGGTGAGGTTTAAATCCCTGGAGCATGTGGCTCGAGGGGATATTGTTTTCTTTAGGTGGAGCATGTCCATCAATTCTGGGTTGGACATGGCCTTGTATGTCAGGCAGAGATCACCTCTAAGTAGGCGGTATGCAGCTGAGTACAGCTGGAGTTTCTTCAGTTGAGCTGCATAGGGCATCTACTTGAGGCCAGTGATCCTCTTGGTGAGGTACTTCTGTGGTCTTTCCAGTTGTTGCAGGTGTCTTGTAAGGTACATCCCAAATGGGGCATTGTACTCTATGATGGGTCTGATGAGTGATGCTTAGAAGGGCCCAATGACCTCTTTCGATTTGGATGCAAACCCTTTTGTGATTAGGTGGGCCACATAGAAGGATTTTCTAACCACTTTGGCAATGTGATTATCAAAGGAGAGATTACTATCTACTTGGGTCCCCAGATCCCTTATTATGTCTTCCGTATTTAGGGGGCTACCACCTATGTGGTAGTTTGTGAGTACGCACTTTTTTGGCATTTAGCTTGAGGCCATGGTTTTGACACCAGGTATCTGTCTCAGTGAGACCCTTTTGGAGGATGTCTGTGTCAGCCAGAGGATCAATTACAGCTCCTAGTTTGCAGTCGTCTGCAAACTTGGTCAGCCATAGTCCTCCTGTGCTTGCCTGCACCTCTGAGAAGTATATGCCGAACAGGAGGGGTCCTAGGACTGAGCCCTGGGGAATGCCACTTGTAACTGGTTTAGAGTCAGATCTAGCTCCTGCAACTCTTACTATGTGGGTTCTGTTCATGAGCCAGTTGGCAACATATCTCATGAAGTAGGGGTTTATGTTCAGGCTGGTGACCACCACAACTTGTTGCACAAATGAGCCAAGCATGTCCACGTGTAAGCATGTAGACAGGATATGGTGAACCTGTATGATGTATAACATTTGTCATATGTTAGTACACCATTACATATAGCAGTGCCCTCCAACAAGCCCAAGATCATTGAGTGTAATGTGAGCTTATGTACAAGTGTGTATGCTGTACGGCTAAGGTAAGACACAGTGTAAACTGTGCAGTACCTGAATTACATAAACTATACATCAAGCAGGGCTTCCTTTAAGTCAAATGTCATGCCCCCATCATGTTATCATTTGTACAGAGTATATACACACAGCTGTATAAGACCACAGACACAGATACTGCAGATAATTCTCAGAAGCCATTGTGTGTGTGTGTGTATGTGTGTGTGTGTGTGTATATGCATAGGCATATGTGTATGTATGTCTGTATGTGCACATATGTGTTTGTGGATGCATGTGTGAATATATCTGCTGTGTCTACAGTCACTGATGGCAGGTGTAGAGGTATGAACATGAGGCCTTTTATGACTTAACCAGCACACCATGGCATACACTTATGTAGGCAGTTGGCTATGAAGATAGTGCCTGACCATTGCCATAGATGGCACCAGTATAATGCATATGGTTATCAGCATGCAGAGCATAAGTCAGTGCACCCAAAGATTATGTAAATGCTGACAAGGTTACATCTTTTAGTCTGCTGATCATGGCCTCAGCATTGGGCCTCAGAACACCCCTGGGCAGGAGTTATTTATACAGCAGTACACACCATGTTGGGCATTGTCGCTTGCATAGGCACCATCAGCAACTCATTTCTACCTCCTTTTACTAGCTCCTCCTGTACCAAGTTTGCTGAATGATCCAATGATGTCTGGGATGTAGTCAGTTATATCTCTTTGCTGTGCCAGAGTTGATGTCAGGCTTGGAAAAACTGATTTAAAAAGGGTGTCTATTTTTCTTCTCTCTTTCTTATTTCCTCTAGTAATACTGAAAGTCTGCAAAATGTGTATTCCCCATGACCTCTGAAAATAACACATTTTCTCTTTTTAAATACAAGAGAACATGTAAGGACATGAAAAGTCTCTGAGTGCAATGTTCCTATATGCTTGGTTCTCCTGTGCTCTCAGATCATAAAATACAGTTACTGTCTACTTCAAATAAGTAACTGACCAGAACTGTGAAAAGAAAGCAGACATTAAAATGCAGACAGTTAGGATATGTATACTGACATCCTAAGAACTGGTACTCTCTATTGTCTCTAGGCTGATGTAATTAAGCCTTTGTCCTTAATAGATGGAAGAATTGGTTTAGTTATTTTTCCAGTGGAAAAGCCAACAGCTAGAAAAGGGAATGATGTAATGGTTTGGTGGGTGTACAACTTTGAATCTGAAATGTATATAGTATTTGGGCCTGCTCTTTGCTTTTTCCTATCTTTGCTTGGATGAACTTGGTGACACATCTGTGGAAAAGGTCTGTGCCTCTGTATGCTCTTATTATTTCTCTAACTCAGATTAGTCAGGGCCAGTATTTCTCAGTAATAGGTAGCTGGGGGGTCTAGTTATGTGTAGATTTAGTGAAGTATAACTGAATGTTTATTTTACTCTTCGATGTGGTTAGTTTCTCATTCCTTTGCATATTTATCCTGTAGCTACACTGTTTCCCCTAATGTTTAAGCAAAGTTTGTGTATTTATTTTTAAGTCCATGTGGCTGATCTTTATTCTATGTTTATTATTGCTCTTTATTACTTGAGAGGAAGGTTATCATTTATCAACAACAACAAGCTGTGGCTCCCCATCTGTACTTAGCTAGATTGTTTGGGTCTATTATTACAGTGAATATTAAGATGTATGATTTCATACTTCACTTAAGAGCAGCAGATAACTGAAGGTCCTTGTCCAAACCAAAACAGTTGGGAGGGTGGCCTAATGGTTGAGGTGTTCGCCTTACAAACACAAGGTGCAGGGTTTGAGTCTCACAAGGGATAATTGTCTAGGCTTAAAATGGCTTGCAAGGGCAGTTAGCCTAGTACTAATCTATGAATCTATGAATCTATGAAAATCCAAAGTAGTCATAGTACTACTGTGCCAGGAAGAAAACTATGTGGAAATGGAGAGTGGATTGTGTTTGTGTGTGTGTGTGTGTGTGTGTGTGTGTGTGTGTGTGTGTGTGTGTGTGTGTGTGTGTGTGTGTGTGTGTGTGTGTGTGTGTGTGTGTGTGTGTGTGTGTGTTCAGCTATGTAAGTGGCCTAAGCACAGTCTAGTATGGGGGTGGATTTTGAAAGCTGCCATCCTGGACAGCAGTGCATGCTTCCTTTATGCTCTTGGGGCCAGGTTTCATTTTATTAATTGCTTATTGCGTTACACTTGTGTGCACTTTCTTTGTTTCTTGTTAATAGGTGCATAAGTATATACTAGGCTAATGACTGCTGGGGCCTTCATAAGCCAAGCCATGCAACCCAAATGTAGCCCATGAGTTATTTGCCCTAGAGGTTAATTTAAGGGGGAGGGGTGTTAGGACAAGATTTAATGGCTGTCTCTGTCCATCAAAGACATAGTATTCAGACTAGAGATTGAATTTCTGATTTCCCATCCACATTCCGGGTTGCATTTGAATAGGGTTAGGGAAGAGATCTGCTTCTCATGAATGGGAAGCCTAATCCAAAGAATTGGGATCCTCTGAGATACATAGCTGTCCTTCCAACATGTCCTATTTAGGAGCCTAATCCAAAAAATTGGGATCCTCTGAGATACATAGCTGTCCTTCCAACATGTCCTATTTTAGGTTGCAAGCAGAGTTCAGATTGTTAGCTCTAATAGCTGTGTTGCTGTTTGTTTTCCAGATATGATAGTTGTGGCGTTGTTCATTTTGCAGATATGCAAATGGTCTATCAGAGCAGGATACAAAGATGCCTTGTATGCCAGGCATAAACCTCCTCTGAGTTGTCTGTAGGAAACAGAGTATAGAGATAATTCTCTGAGGTTTTACTTTAACCTACTGGGTACTAGTGTTGTAATTAAAGAGACCATAACTCTGGTGCCAGCTAAAACAGCTCCTCATATAATTGGTTGGCACTGGTGAGATTCATCTGGGCAAACCATGATATTCTGGTTGGATTCAATCTCCATCCATGCCAACTGATATGCCATGGAGGTTTTTTTTCTTTTCTCAAAACTTGGCTGAACTGTTAACATGTGCTGTACAGGACTGCTCAGACCTGTTAGGAAAACACATGTATTGATGTTATTCACATATTGCTTATATAGTATATGTGTGACAACTATATTTAGCTGTGCCTTTATATGTACTGTGATGAATAATTCTGTTTCACTGTTCCAAGCATGACTGCAACATATCATAACTCAGTGCCTAACTGCAAATGAAAATGGTCATTACTATCAGATATGGCTTGCAAGGAATTATATGTAAGGCCAGACAGAGTTCGTCTGACATAAATCTTCTATATTTTAATGTATTGGTTACTACAGAATATCTGAATCCTATTTTTTCTATTCTGTTTCCTTGAGCAAAAACTTTCTCTGTATTACTAGAATAGGATATATGCTCAAAGAAGAGCCTGTTGGCCACACCATGCAAAACAAAGCCAGAATTCCCATTTCATCTGTGTTGCAGTTATTATGCACAGTTCTATCATTATGTGCAAGATCTAAACATAAAATAAATGGCACACTGTAGAAGGACACAGACATAGTGCTCAAACAGCCACATCAGGATTTGGAGTCTGTATAATTGACCATGCCTTCAGCCGAAGACAGGGATGCTTCATCACATAGAGAAGTCTGTCATTTTCTAACACGCTTTTCTTCCATAATTTCGGAGAAAATGTTTACTGCTGTCTTGGAACCTGATTTGAGGGAAGCCATGCAAAACATATACTTTTTAAAATTATATCTGCTGGATAGACTGTTTATGGTGACTCCAGCTGGTCCTAAGTTTGGTAAGACGCCTAAATGTTAACATGATTAACCAAAATGAAGCTGAGCTTCACAATATCTTCAAAGCTTTTTAGCAGAGATGTGTTTTAGGTCACTAAGTTCAAACATGGTAGCTGGCTTTATAAAATTATCTTCCTCATATTTTAGTTTGTGATGTTATCTATCGGAGTGCTTCACAAAACAGTGAATCTTACAGTTTCAGATGAAAGTAAAATATTTCATGTACCTGAAACTACTGGATATTATTGTATTGATATAAACATTATTATAAGATCGGAAAGTGCATTTATTTAACTGTGTCTGTGTGAAACTCAGTGTGAAAGCATCTTCTGGTCTGTCTTGTAGAATAAAATACTAACAGCTTAGTGAACCAGATAGCTTACATTTTGTTTGCACCAACACAAAGTTACAGTTATAAGCCTTAGTTTGGCTGGCTAATGATGTGTAAACTGCTGCAGTTACGCATTATGTGGCACAGCGTTCAGAATGTGGATTCCACGTCAGCATTCACACAAAGTATTTTTTATTAAAACACAAATGTTTAATATCAATTTTACTTAGCTTAAGTATGATTAACTGACAAGTAATGTGTGAATAATCACAGCCTGCATTTTGTAAATACATGCAATGTTCTCACATTTCTTTGCCCGTTTTGGTAACATTTCATAAGCCCATATTAGTTTACTGGTTTCTTGAGAAGTTACAGGATTACCACCACTTATAGAAAGTACTATTTGTGACAGTGATATGCCAAATAGGATGGGATGGTAACATGTTTATGAAATATGTGAATTTAGCAGAGCCATTTTAATACTAGTTTTATTTTCATGGGAACATACTTTTCAAATGTCACATCACACATTTCACTTCTTAAAAGGAACCTTTACATTACAGGAATAAAACACATTTTACACCATTTACATTAATCCTTTGAAGCCTAAATTTATAATTATCATGCGCAGTGATGTAATTATTAGGAATAGTCTGCAGTATGCAAACAGGATAATATTGCTAGATTTGATTTCACTGTGTTTTGTGCTTGTGTTTTTAAATCTGCTCATTTGTCAAACATTTTGGTCACTTGTTTATTCAGCACATGAGTTGTTATATAATGCTTTTTTAGAGTTTGCTAAAGAGTGTGTAACAAACCATCTAGTTCTGAAAATGTCTGGCTCTGGAAACCCTAGAAGCATTGCACAATTCTAATTAAGTCATAGAAGGATTCAGGGTAGTGGTTAATAAAAAGTTAGATTTTGTTATTGCCCCACCTTGTTGGTTCACTAAATGTAACAATAAGACAGACAGAGCAAACTGACGTTTATGAAGTGAATGGAACAGATGGAGATATTTTATTGAAAAAAAAATTTGGCCCCAACACTGAGGAGCATTTCAAAGTCTGTTTTTTGTGTCTATTATCAAATACCTTTAATAATACTTAAATTTATAGCAGCAATATATTTTATGCAATCAAAATAAAATCACCATAAACTGAGCAAAGGATAAAATAATTTAACCTCCCTACATCAAATACAAGGCTTGGTGACAGTTTAACATGGAAGAGTAATTCTTATTATCACCTGTAAGAAATACCCTAAAGAAGAGCAGACATGCAATGTTTTAATATTGCAGAAATTCTCCCTTCCACTTATAATTGTCTATCTTTAACACCAATTAAGGGTCAACCACAGCCCCTTTTGCTCAAAGACAGAAACACCAGATGTAATAATGCACAGACCGAACTCTGAATATTAAGAATTGCTGCCTTAAAATTACACAGAACATCTGCAAACAAACACATGCAATGATATGCCTAAGACAGAGAGCAAAACATGCAGAAATAGACAGATATGTATACATAAAAATCTTCACAGTACTACTTACCATACATCTTAACTGTCTAGAATTTTGCAGAATGTCTCTGATTTTGCATCATATTTAATTCTGTCCCTCATAAAATTTTTGATTTTCTGGAAAACTGCATGCTCACCTGAGCTGTGCCTGCAAATGGTCTATTGTGCTCAGTGCACTACCCCAGTAAACAAACTAAATGAATAAATATATAAATAAAATCACTCAAGATTACACTGAAGAATATTCATCTGTAGAGTTGCATATTCATTATTTAAAAATGTGCATTGATACAAAGCCTACTGTTCAATTAGTATTTCAAGTGAATTAGATTATTATTATTAATATTTAAAATGTCCCTGATTTTGTTCCTTTGTCCTCCATTTTTGTCTTTGTCTAGAATTCTTGAGTAGAGAAGCACAGAGGTGTAGTACTTACAAAAATGAGCACAGGAAAGCTAGACACACGCACACACACACACACACACACACACACACACACACACACACACACACACACACACACACACACACACACACTCACACACACCCATAGCTGTTTTTTTAGTTTTTAAAGGTATTTAACTGTTAAAATACTGTTTATGTACACACAGAGATTGATTTACAAATATTCCTCATATTAACCACATTTTTGACTTTTAAAATATTAAAAAGAAGATTTATTTAGAGAAGCATATTCAATGGTTATGCATACACACTTGCAGCGTGCATTCAGCATGCATATATGCATACATAGTATATGCAAGCATCACATATACATAAACACATTTGTGCACAGGCACATCATACATATACTGCATACATGTGTGCATGCATAAATGTATGTAACGCAGGCAAAAACAGCCCAGATATGACCTAAATATAAATACAGTATATACATATTTAAAGACAAACAGTGAATCACTAGTGGTGTAGTATGAAAAGATCATAATGGAGCTCATAAACAGAGATATAGGGGACTTGCAGACATTGGACCCGTCCCAGTTTGGCTTTGTCAAGGGCAGATCATGCCTTTTGAACTTGGTCGACTTCTTCGAGACAGTCACCAAGGCCATTGATGAGGGAAAGGCAGTCCATACAGCCTACCTTGACCTTGCAAAGGCTTTCGACACAATACCCCACTCGGGTATTGTAGAAAAACTTACCAACTTAAATGTAAACCCATATGTCACAAGATGGGTTGCAAACTGGCTTAAGGACAGAACCCACAGGGTTAGAGTTGCTGGCGCTATGTCAGACTCCAAGCCAGTCACAAGTGGTGTCCCACAAGGCTCGGTCCTTGGCCCCCTATTGTTCGGCATCTACTTCTCAGAAGTACAGGCCAACATGGGAGGACTTTGGCTGACAAAGTTTGCAGATGACTGCAAACTGGGCGCCATAGTGGAAAGTGCATCAGACACGGATATCCTTCAGAGGGGACTCACGGAAACTGACAGCTGGTGCCAGAGCCACGGCCTGAAGTTAAACGCCAAAAAATGTATAGTCATACCCTTCGGGAAAAATAAGGTAACCCCAAGCTACCATATAGGTGGCAATCCTCTAAGCACAGAAGAGGTTATCAGGGACCAGGGGACCCAGGTTGACAGTGGCCTTTTTTTTGACACTCACATTGCTAAAGTAGTTAGAAAGACCTTCTACATTGCCCACCTGATCATGAAGGGATTCACATCCAGATCTAGGGAGGTCATTGTTCCCCTGTACTCTTCACTTATCAGACCAATGATCAAGTACAATGCCCCATTCGGGATGTATCTCACCCAACATCTGCAGCAATTGGAGAGACCCCAAAAGTCCCTCACCAAAAAGATAAAGGGACTCCAAATCTGTCATATGCTGCCAGATTGAAGAAACTCCAGCTCTATTCAGTCGCATACCATCTGCTCAGAGGTGACATGTGCCTGACGTACAAGGCCATGTCCAACCAGAAATTAATGGACATGTTCCACCTCAAAAAAAAACAAATCCACCAGTACCACTAGAGCAAGTGACTTAAACCTTAGCACGGATATAAATAGGACATGCTGGAGGGATAGATTTATCACTCAGAGACTCCCTATGCTGTGGAATAAAATCCCGGTCCATGTGAGGCAGAGCACCTCACTGGCTCTGTTCAAGAGAAATCTTGACCTGTGGATGGGAGATCGTAGGTTTACCCCGGGAATCATCTCTGTGTCACTGCTGGACAGAGGCACAACAAACTAATGGGCACAGTATTTTTTTCATATAAGGGGTGGTGTAAGCCACAAAACTCTGGGCTAGACTTATAAATGCCTTAGGGCAGATAGTCTAGTATAAACCTATGAACCTATGAACCTATGAGGTGCAGAACACCTGGAGTGTGGTGTGAATCTGAGATGCTTATAATACTTCACCCAGAGGGCCTTGTGGCAAGTGTTAAGTATAAAGCAATGTGTCTATTAATTTATACACAAGTAGCTATTTCAGAAACTAAGAACTGTAGACGGAGAATGCACAGTACAAAAGCACAAATTGAAATGATGGTTAAAGCAAATAAGGATGTGTATATGCACACAAAAAAAAAAACAAAGAAACAAGCACACACACACACACACACTCACACACAGACACACACACACACACACACACACACACACACACACACACACACAAACACACACACACACACACACACACACACAAACACACACACATGCAGACTTGCACCCATACAGATACACACACACTCACACTCACACACAGACATACACATACAGACTTACACACACACACACACACACACACACACACACACACACACACACACACACACTGAGAAAGATACAGACACACACACTCACACACATACACATGCACATAAACACACAAATTAAATATTTCCAGATAAATATATAAAGTAAAACACACATACACCTAATTATAAATAGAGACTGTGTAATTCTTTATTTATCAAAACATAAACACATTATTGCTCTAAACATCAAATTACTTCTTTACATCAGAGAAGGAAAGAAAAGTTTATAAGAGCTCCTGTTTTGGACAGTATGTTTTGGTATCAGTCTTTGTCTCCTAGAAGTGTTATTGTTTATATGTTCTGTTTTTATAAATAAAAAGTAATTATTGAATACATGTTGTTAAGGCAGTAAATACTTCCAGAGACATATGGTTCCCCACCCCAGTGGGTGGATGTCTGAGAATTTGGCATAACTGCTCCAGGGTTCAGTATTTGGGGGAAAGTAAACGAAAAATCTGCCACATGTATATAGATCAGAAATGCAAATTGCTTTAAGTGTAGGGTGATGGGGCTTATGTGGGCTGGTGAAGTTTGATGTGGTTGGCATGCACATAGCACATAATAACTGAAAAGGAACCAGGTTCTGATGTGTTTTAGGCATGCCTACTCTTTGCTGTGTGTTTGGGTGAAACACAACACTAAGAACATGATGTCTGCTGTGACCAGAATGGAGTGGCCTCGCGATGAAAAGCTTAAATTGTTTTAAGATCAAAGTGTTTTCAGTGAGTGTGAGAAGCATGCCCTAGTGGTAGGCAGGGAGTAAAGTGGGAGAGGCTGGCAGATTTTCTTGGTTTTAACTGTTATGCTGCTGATTTCTTGAACAGCATCTTAATGATGGGGACCAGACTGGCTGGCACCAGTGGATGGGGTGAAGGTACGTGGGTGTGGAGACATTATGAGTAGGTCTCAAGCTATCTAGTTTGCACTGTTATTTTCTGATAGTGAGATCTGTATATATGCTCACATTCTAGCCTAAGACATTTTGTGAACTTTCTTATGTTTATTATTTTTTCTTTCTTCTCATTCTTTTAATTATGAAACTAACATTTTTTTGGGTGAAAGGAAAATACAGACAGTAGACTAACTGTCATACATGTATATATTAATAACCATAATAAAACTAATAATATAATTAACCTCACAATTACCAACAGACCGGAGACATGCAGATTATTTTATATACTGTGCCATTTTTCTGTTATCCATATCACGTCACCTTGTGACTAAGTAAGGCTGAGCAGTAACTGTCCATTTCTATAATTTCTTAGTGCTCACTTCTGTGATTTCTATGCTCTTTACTTCATCACTGGTTTGTGATTCAATCTGTAGAAGTTTGAAAAAACATAGTTTTCAAAGTTTTTAATTACTTTTAAAACATACAAAGCCAGTAAATCTGGTAAAGAAAACATAAATTAAATTTTAGATAGATTAATGAATTCTTTACTACTATCTTCCCACTGCTTTTAAAACAATCAAAACCAGCAAAACACTGTAGAGGAAAACATAAATTGCAAGCAGATTAAATAATTCTACATTACTGTTTGCAAGGCTCAGTCTATTGACAACATACAGTATGCTGATAAGAATTTGCAAATTCCTTTGCTTCTTGCAGGAAATGGATTTCTCCCCTCTCCCCAATCCCCTTTGTGAAATTGGGAAGGAAACCACATCACCTGCAGAACGTTATTGCTGTATGTTTTCAATCAGCATCACTAACAGCAAGTTCATTTTTTTTTCAAATGATGGTTACTCAAAGAAATGGGAGCTAGGGTGCTCAGTCTAGGTGCATTCTATGCTGCTGGTGTTATGAAAAGCTCAATTTATTCACTGTTTAATTAATTCACCTGTTGTCTCATAACTAAGCATGCGAATATTTCTCTTGTTAGAGCTATGCTGACAGTGTATTTATAATGGTAACATAGTCGGTCATTCTTTGGACTTATGGTAATATATTTGGATTGTATGTATTTATTTTCATTTTGCTGTAAATTGGTAAGTGAAGTTAGCACATTGTTTCTTTTCAGGAATTAACAAACAATTTTCATCTGGTTTATTAACTGTATGTAGTGCAAATCAAATTCATTCACAGAATGGGGTTCATGAACAATTCATAGCCTTAAACATCTATAATTCACTGTCACCCCACACACAGGACCATGTGCACATGTGCGCACATGCTTGCATGCTCACACACATGCGCGCGAACACACACACACACACACACACACACACACACACACACACACACACACACACACACACACACACACACACACACACAAACTTATACATTATTTACACAGATACAAGCTCAATCATACACTGTTTTTGGAAGGGATGAATAATCATAGATTCCTAAGAAATACAAGGTAATTGAGTCTTCTGACTATTAACATATTGCCAGTAGCTAGCTTCAGACTGAAAGGCTAGGCAGTCAAGCCAAGTGTGAATTTGTAGCTACCCATCCAATTATCCAGTTTCCATCTGAAGGAAGATAATGTGTCCTACTGCTTAATTTACAGTCCATTCCTGAGGTGAGAGAGACATTGTGTAATGAACTTGTCTTTCCACTTCATTTTTTATTTATCTGCTAATGAAGACTTAGATCCCTTGTTTTGGTATTCATAGGTTCATATGTGATTACTGGTCTAATGACAGCAGGGGACCTTTTTAAACCTAGCCATGATTCCCAAATTTATTTGACAAGTTTTGATACCCTGAAGTTATTTTAAGGGTCTATGTGGGCTTGGGCATGGGTGGCCAAGCATTTATAGGGTGCTTCTGTCTACAAGAAACATACGTGCCAGGCATACCTCTCAACTTCTTAATGCAAGAAATCTGGACAAAGCCTAACAAAATGGGGGGGGGGGGCAAAAACCCAAAATAGGGATAGGCTTTAAATATGTCTCTTATAAACTTTTAAATTTGCTAGAGTAACAGGGTTTGGGTTAACATACATTTTCTCAAGGATCTGAAGTCTGAAACTCAAATGTATGTCATTATTTAGTGAAATCAACCCTCAGATCATCCCAGTGATTTGCCGGAAAACCACAAATTTTATAAGGAATAGACCACAAATATGAAGCAAAAATCTGGATATTCTGTAAACATCTAGATAGTTGAGAGATATGGGTGCCAGATCAGGGGTAAATTTCAGATTCCCCATTCACTGTTCCAAGTTACACTTGAATTAGGTTAGGGAAGAATTCTGCTTCACATGGATGTGAAACCTGTTACAGAGAAGACGTAGTCTCTGAGTCATACCTGTTCTTTTAACATGTCCTATTTAGGTTACAGACAAAGTTTAGATCACTAGATAATTCTGAAGCTATTTGTTTTATGGATGAGCAACAGGTCCACCAGAGGGGATCAGAGGATGTTTTGTAGGCCAGGCATAGATCACCTCTTAGCAGTCTGTAGGAAACTGGGTAGTTTAGGGCTTTGAGGTTTTCTACATAGGCCACATTGTTTAGAGCATGCATTCTTTTGGTGAGAAAACTGTGGATGCTCCAGTTGTTGCATATTGCTGTTCACGTGCACACCAAAGAGGGGCTTGTAGTTAATGATTACTCTGATGAGGACCAGTTACAATGGAATAACATTCATGGACCTAGATGCCATACCCTTACTTATAAGTAGATAATATAAAATGATTTCCCTATTACCATAGACACGATGCCCAAAGGCCAGGTTATTGTCAACATGTGTTCCCAAATCCCTGACCATCGGGGTCTATTCTTAGGAGTATATTTTTAATGTGGTAGTTTCCCGGATAGCTGTCTTCCCAAAGGATACTATTATGCATTTCTTGGGGTTGAGTTGTAGACCATGGCTTTGGCACCAGCTATTAGTCTGTGTCAGGCCTTCTTAGAGGGTATGTGTATCACTAGGGAATTCTATGATTGTGCCTAGTTTGCAATCATCTACAAACCTGGTTAGACAGAGGCTCTTGGCATTGGCTGTGACTTCAGAGAAGTAGATACCAAACAGGAGGGGTCCCAGCACCAAGCATTGAGGTACTCTACTAGTAATTAGCCTCTCTGTGGAGGTAGACTTGCTTAAACTAACTTCTTGGGTCATATCTATGAGCCAGCTGTCTGCCCAGTGGGTGACATAGGGGGTTTATACCTAATATTGTGAGTTTATCTACAATACCCAAGTTGGGTATTTTGTCAAATGCTTTGGCCAGGTCATGGTAGGCAGTATGTACCATTTTGCCCTCATCAATTGTTTTGGTGACCTTCTTGTAGAAGTCATCAGGCTGAGTAGGCGTGACCTGCTCTTAACAAAATCAAACTGGGTTGGATCCAGTTTCTGAAGGTTTCTTATGTCATTGTTTAATATTTCCATGAAAACTATTTCCATTGACTTGCATATGAAACTAGTCAGAGCTAAGGGTCTGTATTTACCTAGGTCCACAAATGGCCCACCCTCTTGCAGTGGGATGACAGTTGCAGTTCTCCATTCATTTGGCACAAAACCTGTTTGAAGGTTGTGGTTAAATAGTGATTCTAGTGGTTCTGATAGGTCACGTTTCACGTTATTAAAGAGGCATCCTGGGATATTATCAGGGCCCATTGATGCAGTATTCTTGGCCTTTGAAAGTGCACTTGTATGACTTCAATTTATGGAGATACAAAGAATCTAGGACAGTGCCCCCAAATACAGGGATACTGCTTCTAGTCTTTTCTGATAGTGTTGGCTTTTTAACCTCATGATCTTTTTAGTTAGGAACCTTTGGGATATTAATAGTTGTTTGATATGCCTCATGAGGTGCATCCGAAAAAGAACATTTTATTCAGTAATTGCGTAATCTATGCTGTATATAATAGGAGAATGACCTCTTTGGATCTGGACAATATCCGTTTGGTAATCAGTTGTAATAAGAAGGGCTTCCTGACTATTGTTGTTATATGATCATTAAAGGAGAGGAGAATTATCAACCTAGGTATCAAGGTGTCTAACAATATTCTCATTTGATGTGGTATATTGTGTATGTTGTATGCTGTGGGGAGGGATAGCTTACCAAATGCAACTATATTACACTTTTTAGCATTTAATTTAAGTCTGTTCTTAGTATATCATGTTTTTACAAGTTTAGGTTCTTGTTGCAAGGTTTGTATGTCAGAAAGTGATGACAATGACTCCCAGTTTACAGTTGTGTACAAAATTAGTTAGTCAGAGGTTATGGTGTGTGGACTGCAGGTTAGAAATATAAATGTCAGACTTAAGGGTCCCCAGTGCTGAACACTACAAGATACCACTGCTTTACTATCATATTCCTTGAAGAGGCACCTTTTACCCATACCATGTGGGTTCCCTCATTTAGCCTATTTGTTATCCATCTAACCACATAGGAATCTATCTGTAATGCAGTGAGAACGCTAACTATGCTATCATGGGGTATAGTGCCTTGGGTAGGTCTAGGTATTCAGTATGAATGTTATTAGCAGCTTGTGTTACTCTTTCAAAGAAGTTAATCAGATGCATTTGTGATGGCCCACCTCTGAACTAGTAATCAAGGAGCACCAGTCCTCACCATTGGCATCAGTGGGGTACATACACTGAAAGGATGATAATTTACACACACAGTATTTCCTGATGCAGCTCTCTACATCAAGTGCAATTTCCCTTAAGCACCCACAGAAACCACATTCAGTCCGGGGCTGTTTTCTGCCTCTTTCTCCAGATCCCCAGTATGATTTCTCACTGGCACAGCTATAGAATTGAGATCTCAGGTGAGTGGCCTAGCCAAGACTTCCAGCACCCTCTCTGTCCAAGTGCTTTGTGTTCCTGCCCAGGTAGCTGACACACTTTTTGAGGTATGATTTACACAGACATACACACACACACACACACACACACACACACACACACACACACACACACACACACACACACACACCTTAGAAAGGCTGGCACAGGTTTACTAGCTATGCCCCCTTTTCCCCAGACTATAATGTAGTTATCACTGCCACCAGCTAGTTCCTTATCAGCTACTTTAAGGCCCTTAATAAAAGGTGTCCAATCTTACTGTGTAATGTTACTATTAATACAAATGGTAGTTTGACCAAGAGCAAGGCTATTAGGAGTGGCCCGCAGAAGCACTAAATAAATATGCAAGTACTCTCAGAACTTAATTATCTCTAGACAGATCAGCCACAATGAAATGTTTAAATATATTTAATAATAAATAATAAAAGAACAAGACAATGCTAAATATATATTTACAGTGACACTGGAGTTCAAAATTACAGGAAATATTTAAAACAACATTGCAGGACGGTCTCAAATAAATGAAGAAAAATATCTAAACTAAGCATTCCTATATTCCTGACTATATCTAAGAGAGTTACTAATTCCCTAGAAATGTACTTACAGAGCAAGGCAGATGTGGTAAATGGATCTTCTCTAGTTGTTGTCAGGTCAAACATAGAATACAGAATGTTGTGTCTCTCTCAGAGAGTTCTCAGATTAATATCTCAAATATTACTGTTGGGATAGCTTGCAGAATTACATCATTTCTTGTCATCTGACTCTATCCCAGAACCGAAACAATCACTGATGGCAACTGGTAGCATTTAGCATCTACCTGTGAAAATACATAGGCCTCAGATCTTTGGTAGATCCTGGAAGTCATAAAACAATTACCTTCCTACACATTTCAAAACTAGTAATTATTTCACCTTAAAGACAATACAGAAAACTTTTCACCACAGACACTGTGTCTCCTTGCTGCCATAACATAATTTAATTTCAGCTATTTTTCTGAAGTTTTGCTGGACTAACGTTAACTTCCTGTATTCCAGTTTCCACTGTTAAAATATATACATTTAAACAGCTGCAATACTGCATGTACATTTCTGTTCTATTCCAGTAGGGCATGCTACAGTTACATTTTAAGCACAAGCACTTTATAAAATATATTTTCAACACATATGTCTGTACAAGCCTAGTTTGATATATGCATGACATACAGTTCTAATACATTTGTAACACAAGCATCTTATATGAATCAAGTTGATATTCACAAATGAGATATGATTATTTACAAAGTTCCAGATAGCTGTGCTGGCAGTATTTTGTTATACTTCTATATACATCATGTTAATATTCATAAATGACATATAATTATTTACAAAATTTCAGCTAGCTGTGCTGGCAGTATCTCTTTTTGTAACATTTCATCCCCCCTCGAAGACTCAAGCTAGTTTTTCAATTGACCCTTGAGAAATGTTGCTTGACAGGGATGAGTCTATCTGAGAATACATTACCCCATTCCCTGTCTTGAGATCTAAGCTGCCTTTGCATTGCTGACACCATTACAGTGTTGCACTGCCATATCATATGCCTGCAACCCTACCATAGTAACTTGGGATTTTGCTGGCTGGTTCTCTGAAGCCATAGATCCCCCTCAGACTCATCCTACTTTATACTGCAAATAACTAGCACCAGGACCTCCCTGTCATCATAAGGCTTCATCATGTTTGCATGGTACAGCTTGTGCCTCTGCCTCCTGCCTAGCAGTTTTACCATGTAGTTAAGATCACTCACCTTCCTTACCACTTTGAAGGGTCCTTCACAAGCTGCCTGCAACTTATTGTGTCTGACAGGAATGAAAACCATAACCTGTTTCCCCACAGTATACTGTCTAGCGTGAGCATTCCTGTCATGCCAGACCTTTTTCTGTTGTTGGGCTTCTGCCAGGTTCTCCTGGGCCAAGCCCATGAGTTCCCTGAGCGTTGTCCTGTGGTTTAGGACATATGCTACAACACACTCCTTTTGGGATTTACAGTCACCCTCCCACTCATCATGAATCATATCTTGAGGTCCCCTCACCCTATGCCCATACAGCAATTCAAAGGGTGAAAAACCTGTAGATTCCTGGGGCACCTCTCTGTAAACAAACAACAGATGGGGCAAATATTTGTCCCACTCTCTCTTAAACTGGTCTGATAATGCCCATAGCATGGTCTTTAGTGTAGAGTTTAACATCTCCACCAGACCATTAATCTAAGAATAGAAGAGGGTGGCCTTACGGTGCTTCACCCCATAGATCTTCCACAGATAAGCCAGCAGGTCTGACATGAAATTGGCACCTTTGTCAGTTGATATTTCTTTTGAAAAACCTACCCTGCTGAAAATCTCAAGCATTTGCCACCTTTTTGGCCTCAATGGAGGACAGGGACACTGTCTCAGGGTATCTGGTAGCATAATCTACTACCACAAGGATATACTTCTTCCCTGTGGAACCTGGGGTACTCAGAGGCCCCACAATTTCCATAGCTACCCTCTGAAATGGCTCCTCAATCACAGGCAAAGGCATCAAAGGAGCTTTGACCTTGTCTCCTGTCTTATCTACATTTTGGCACTGCTCACAGGTCCTGCAGTACCCTGTTACATCTCTGGAAATCCGAGGCCAATAAAAGTTCTGCATAATTTGTCTCTTTGTATGCTTTATGCCCCTATGACCTGCAAAAGGAATGTCATGGGCTATGGCTAGAAGTGCCAGATGTTAGGCTCTGGACACTACCAACTGATGTATTATTTCAGCCTCTATTCTTCCCTCAGGGGTCCACTCTCTATACAGCAACTCTTTGTTCCAGTATACAGATTCCCCCTTTCCTTGAGAATCAGGTGCCTCACTAGTGATCTCCCTCAGGTCTAGTAATGTAGGGTCTGAGAGCAGAGCCTGTCTCAACTCTCTCTTTGTAACCCTTCCCAGCTCCCCTTCCACAGGAAGTCTGGTATTCTCTGACAGCAGCGCCTCACTGTCAGCCTGGGTACTATTACTCACCTCTGCCCTTGCAGTCACTCTGTCCAAGGGAACATCAGTACCCACCAGCAGCTCTGGCTCAACTTCAGTCTCACTGCTACAGGATAGCTCCCTCCCTGAAGTAGCCATCTCACTAGTCCTGATTTCAGGTGTGCAGTCTGTCTGTGTCCCCACAGCCTACAAGACCCACATGCCAATTTCTAACCCTGACTGTATGTAACTCCATGCACACAAGGTACTGCATTATCAAAATCATTCCCTATCAGGACATCTGCAGGGATATCTTCAAACACCCCTACTTGCTTGCTTCCTTTTCCACCCTTCCAGTCAAAGTGAACCCTAGCCAAAGGTATATGAAATGGGGTCCTTCCTAAGGCTAAGACTGGAGTGGACAGACCAAGCAAGTAGTGCTCCTCTTTAACCATTGCAGGCTTCACAAAGGTTAGGTCAGAGGCTATGTCTATCTTAGCAGTTGCCTGTTTCTCATATACTAAGATAGGATATAACCTCTTGTGGTAGTTTGGTACCCTTGTTATCTCCAGACAATTTACTGCTGGCATTCTGTCATTTCCACTTACTGGCTCTCCCACATTTTGTTCCCCACCTTGCCTCTGTGGACATCTGCATGCTACATGGCCCCACTGGTTGCATTCAAAACATGATACCCTTGGTCCTGGCCATGTACCTGAACTAGTGGCTTTCCCTGCTACTGGCAGACTCTGTTGGGGTGGTTTAGGCTGCCCACCACAGGTTCCCTTAGACCCATGAGCAGCACTGGGTATCCCTTTCTTGTGTAATGATGAGCCTGATTTCCCCAACTCATCTGCATTATTACATTCCATGTGTGCTAACCAGATTCTCATGGCCTCAGGTAAAGTGTTAAGGGCATATTCCCTCACCAGAACATCTGCCAGCCCTTCAAAAGGGGTGATCTGACACCATCTCACCCATCTATGAAAATAAGTGCTTAACTCAGCAATATATTCACACACACTTTCATCTGCCTTGAGTCTATGCCCAGAAACCTTTTTTCTATAAGCTTCAGGTTTTAACTTAAAACACTTTAACAAACAATTTTTAACAGTATTGTAATTTAAGCAATCAGTATCAGACAATTTAGAAATGGCAGTTACAGCTTTACAATGGAGTAAGGGTGTCAGGAACTGTACTCGGAGCCCTTGGTCATCATTATGCTGTTTACATACACTTTCAAACATATTTTCACCCTCTGTGAATTGAGGAAGAAATTTCTGACCTTTATTATTTTTGGGGTTCAGTTATTCCATTCCCCATTATCTCCATGACCCTGGTGAAGAGTCAGGATCTTCCTTTTCATGTTGCCTCTGCCTCTCATGTTCTTTGGCTGCCTGACGTGTGAGTCTCTCTGCTGATACTATTTCCAAACGTTTGGCCTCCAGTTCAAGTATCTTTAACTCCAGCCCGATTTTTAAGTCCTCTGTGGAAAGGTTGAACTGTCCATTTTCTGTGAGCTGTACATTCCCAAGGCCAGTCTGGTTGTCCTCCTAGCTGCTGGTCTGTGATACAGCTGTGACTCAGGCTGCAATAATTTCTGCTTTTGTCAGATTGGCATGTCCCAGTCTTTTGGTTTGGCAAATCTCAGCCAACTGGCTCCTTGTTAGCTTGCCATACTCCTCTGCTGACATCCTTGCCTGCTCTCCCTGACTAACTAAGCTAACACAAAATAAATAGAACTATTGTGATATGAAACCCTGAATGTTCACTGTGTGGCTGCTTGAAAGTACAACCCCCTTCTTTAGTGACCACTGTTTACAGGCTACAGGAGTTCAATATCCACACCACTGGATCACAATATGTGATGTGGTGATCCCACCACTGCCAACCAATAAATGTAATGTCCCACCACTGAACCAGTAATCAAGGAGCCTCAATCCTCACCATTGACACCAGTGGGGGATGTACACTGAGAGGAGGATAGTTTACACACAGTATTAAAAGATGGAGCTCTCTGCATCAAGTGCAATTTCCCTTAAGAGCACACAGAGACCACAGTCAGTCAGGGGTTAGTTTCTGTCTCTTTCTCCAGATGCCCATTAAGACTCGTCACTGGCACAGCTATAGAGTTTAGCTTTCAGATGAGTGGCCAAGCCAAGTCCTCCAGCACCCTCTCTGTCCAACCAGTGCTTTGTGTCCCTGCCCAAGTGCTGACACACACAGTCTTTGAGGTTTGATTTATACGGACACACACACACACACACACACACACACACACACACACACACACACACACACACACATACACACACATGGGAAAGTGTGGCACAGGCTTACTAGCTATGCCCCCTTTTGCCCAGACTATAAGGTAGTTATCACTGCCACCAGCCATCTCCTTATCTGCTACTTTAAGGCCCTTAACAAAGGATGTCCATTTTTACTGTGTAATGTTACTATCAATACAAATGGTAGTCTGACCAAGAGCAAGGCTATTAGGAGTGGCCCACAGTGTCACCAAATAAATAAGCAAGTACTCTCAAAACTTAAATATCTCTAGACAGATCACCCGCAATGAAATGTTTAAATATATTCAATACTAAATAATAAAACAACAATACAATATTAAATATATATTTGCAGTGACATTGGAGTTCAAAATTACAGGAAATATTTAAAACAACACTGCAGGACAGTCTAAAATAAATGAAGAAAAATATCTAAACTAAGCTTTGCTATATTCCTGACTATATCTAAGAGAGTTACTATTCCCTAGAAACATACAGAGCAAGGCAGATGTGGTGAATGGATCTTCTCTAGTTGTGGTTGTCAGGTGAAAGACAGAATACAGAATGCTGTGTCTCTCTCAGAGAGTTCTCAGATTAATATCTCAAATATTACTGCTGGGATAGCTTGCAGAATGACATCATTTCTTGTCATCTGACTCATTCCCAGGTCCAAAACAATCATTGATGGCAGCTTGTAGCACTTTGCATCTACCTGTGAAAATACAGATATCTCAGATAATTGGCAGATCCTGGAAGTCATAAAACAATTACCTTCCTACACATTTTAAAACTGGTAATTATTTCACCTTAAGTACAATACAGAAAACTTCTCAGCACAGACATTGTTGTCTCCTTGCTGCCATAAAGTAATTTAATTTCAGCTATTTTTCTGAATTTTTGCTGGACTGAAGTCAACCTCCTGTATTCTAGTTTCCACTGTTAAAAATATATACATTTAAACAGTTACAATAGCGCATGTACATTTTTGTTCTATTCCAGCAGGGCATGCTGCAGTTACATTTTAAGGACAAGCACTTTATAAAATATATTTTCAACGCACATATCTGTACAAACCTAGTTTGATATATAAATGACATACAGTTCTAATACATTTGTAACACGAACATCTTATATGAATCATGTTGATATTCACAAATGACATATAATTATATACAAAATTCCAGATAGCTGTGATGGCAGTATCTCCTTTTGTTACAGCATTAGACAGGATGTAACCTTGACAAAGTCAAACGTCTTCCAGTCTAGTCTTATGAAATTTTTAATGCTATAATTAGTCAGGTCAGTTATAATATGTTCCATGGCAAGTGTAGTCCAAAAGAGGTGACTCGACAAGCAATAAATGTTAAAGTTCCAATTTAATGAGCGCTTTCAAAGGGGTCAGTGCCCCAACTTCATCAGACAAAATACAACTCTAACATCCTACCCTTATATACTAATTCGTACATCAATTATTCAATTATCAAACCCAATTACTTTATATAAACAAAGTTTTTACTTCTATTAGAAACATACATCTTAAAATGTGACATTTATTCGTACTAGTGTAGCTTGAACTAATCCAAGCTATCCAAAACCCACAATTTAGGCAAAAATAAATTAAAATACAATAAAATAAAAAAATTTAAAATGTTTTTACTATTTATTATTAAAAGCCTTGGCATCGCGTATTAATGCAATCCTTAATTGCAAAACCATTATGAAGCACCAAATAGCATAATCATCATCCATCTTTAAATCTGCTTATTCATTATTATTAAAAGCCGCATTTAGTACCATTGACACTTGGATAACACACACGTCCAAATGCATGCCATCTCACCCACGCTTCTATATTGAAATTCATAACCATACCAATGCTTGCCAAAAAGTGTACATCCATATCCACAAAACTACCATCTCCTTCCTGCCTCTACTTCTACAATGCAATCCTTTACACATTATAAATGACCAAGTCACTTAAATAAGCATTGCTATAAACATACACACATATATATATATATATATATATATATATATATATATATATATATATATAAATATATATATATATATATATGTATACATGTATTTTTACTTTGACCTACCAATTTTATCGGCATTATATGTATATGTTTTGTTTATATAAAGTAATTGGGTTTGATAATTGAATAATTGATGCACAAATTAGTATATAAGGGTAGGATGTTTGAGTTGTATTTTGTCTGATGAAGTTGGGGCACTGACCCCTTCGAAAGCGCTCATTAAATTGGAACTTTAACATTTATTGCTTGTCAAGTCACCTCTTTTGGACTCCACTTGCCTTTGTGTGTTTTTGCTAAGTTTATTTTATTTTGTAGTTGGTCGTGAGTTCATTGTGTTATGGCAAGCGAAATTGGAGGTAACTCGCAGTCTATTTTTACACAGCAAGATGGCAACGCTGTGAGTACTACAATGATTCCCTCGGAGGTGAACGCCATAGGGAATCTTACAGCCTTGATAAATCTGTTGTTAGGTTGGGTAGACAACCTGACCCAAAGGTTAGATGGGAGGAGAGGAGCAAATGAAAATCAGCGCAGTTTGCGTTTGGAGGTTGAACAAGCTGATTCACCTGAAAGGAAAGGAAAATATGTTTATATTGTCATAATATTGTTACTTTTCTAAATATCTTAAAAACCAGGTGACACAGGCAGAACTGCTTAGCCTCGTATGAAAGCTCAAAGATGGATGAACACAATGCTGTTGACAGAATTTGTTACTAAGATATTACAAGTTATTTAAAATATATTACAATATTAATATTTACTGTCTTCATTGTGAATTATAAGATCCAATCTAAGATAAACAAGCAACCTCTGTAAAGTTTAATTTGTGCCAAAGAATTTGCCATTAACACATCTTTAGTAATCCTTATTGTTCCAGAGATATTTATTGATTGATTGATTGATTGATTGATTGATTGATTGATTGATTGATTGACATTTGTTTACAGGGAAAGTTTAACTGGGTCAAAAGAGCCTATTTTCAGTGGAGGCTCGGGAAGAAAAGTTCCATTTAACAGAGAAAATAAAAAAAATTCAAAGGTGTTACATAAAAAACTGTTGAAAATTATGCATTTCAAAAATAATCAACAATATTTTAAGGCATAGAGATATACCACAAATATGTTAAGAAGAGAATAATGAGAAAAAGCAAAATAAACACTATAACAATTCTAGAAAGTGCCATTTTGGCTATTCACAGTAGCACTAAGTAAAGGTCATGCGCTTAGTTTAAAAAAGGGGGAAGAAATTAAAATAGATTAGTATAAATGGGGAGGAGGTGATAGGAAGATGTTATGTAAAGTGACAGAGGGAAGGATAGCCAGGTGAAAATGAGAAAGTGGTGATAGGTAGAGAATCTGTCACAGATACGGGTGGAGTAAAATAGAAAAGTAGATGCGATTGATGTTCAAGTGGGGGCAAAGCACGAGCAGAGACCTGAGTTTGTTCAAAGCATATTTGGGTAACTAATTCCCTACAGCACTGTAACTGGTTTCCTTGTGACCCCAGTCATATATAAATTACAACAAAGACCTGTAGGGACTGACCTACAGCAACAATTACTTGTGCTGGCCAAAGTAGCTGCCAGTTCCAGGACTGTGTTTACTGAATAATCTAATCAGGGAAAATTACTGGGAGTCCTACTTGGCAGCTTTTGAGCCAGCAGAGAGTGGGACCAAGCAGAGTGGGCAAAAATCTTGTCATCCAAATTAACAAGAGAGATACAGTATATGGACATGGAGGGAACTGAACAATAACAAAGTTAAGGAAGGCCTTTTGGTCAAGGTGGTACAACCTTTAAAATATAAGCATTCAAATTTTATAACTGAACTTGTAATGCAGATATAAAGACACAGACACATGATTTAAACCATATAAGTTTTGTCTGGAACATGAAGCCAATAGCAAAGTGAAACTGATAGGCATTTTAACAGTTGATAAGGTTAGAAGATTGCATTGGATTGAGAAAGTTCTACTGAGTGAAATCATGGCCTCGTTTCCACTAATAAAAAGATTCCTTGAAGCGTTTATATGGTGCCTGTGTGTTTTTTTGTTTGCTTGTTTTTGTATTTTCATTCTGTGCACCTGAGAGTATGTGCAGACTATACTGACAAAACCAATAGGCAATTCAAAGACAGGATACTGCAACATGTCCGAGATATAAAAATATGAAAGAAAATAGGGCATTAGCCATGCATGTACAGAACAAAGGTAGGGAACACACTTTTAAGTTTCTGGCTTTGGAATTGGTTGCAGATAGGAAAAGAGGAGGTGATATGAAAAATATCACTGAAGCCACAGAACAGAGATGGATAATGTTACTGCGTGCAGATAAAGTACCAAGTTTAAATAGTATGGTTTCCATCAAACCTTTCCTTAAAGCTAGACAGCTCAAGCATTAGCATATGTATTAAGGTAAATCATGTGCTATCTTTTTAAATGTTTTAATTGATGCATTAATTGATGTATTTAATGATGGAAGGGAGGGGTATTTAAAGAGTCTGTTTTATCATTTAATTGTTTTTAGTCTGATGAAGAGGTGGACCCTCGAAAGTGCTTCCTATTTTCATTAAATTGGATATTGTCTTTGGATTGTCTGCTGTGTTGCTTCCAGTGTTTTTCTACTATTTGTTCTCCTTTTGTTGCACTGGTCACTTTATTATCTTGGGACTGTATTTTTCACTTACTTAGCATGTGCAACTTGTTTAGTTTGCAGATATTGCACATATATATATATATATATATATATATATATATATATATATATATATATATATATACACACACACACACACACACACACACACACACACACACACACACACACACACACACAGTGTGAATAACACCAAAACAAGTGGATGGGAAACAGAAAGTTTATCTCGGGGATCACTTCAGTGGCCCTGCTGGACAGAGGCACAGAGAACTAATCTAAGGGTGTGGCGAAAGCCACCACATTCTGGCTAGGCTTATAAATGCCTTTGGGCAGATAGCCTAGTACCAACCTATGAACCTATGAATCTAAATACTAACCAAATAAGTTGAAAAACTCAGATTAATTAAAATGTAAATTCAATATTCTAAACATTTGACATTTCCTTACATGCCAAAACTCATTGACATTCTTGCCCTTTTATTTATGCACTGTAAACACACATGCAGGCATATACATATATAAATATATATATATATATATATATATATATATATATATATATGTGTGTATGTGTGTCTGTGTGTGTGTGTGTGTGTGTGTGTGTGTGTGTGTGTGTGTGTGTGTATATATATATATATATATATATATATATATATATATATATATATATATATATATATATATATATATATATATATATATATATATATATATATATATATATATACCAGATGCCCCAGCACATTTTTGAGTAATATTATGATTTTAGGGATGCCAGTCATCGCCACTTTTTCTAGTCCCCAAAGTGAGACTTTTTTATGGAAAAGTGAGATTTTGCATGACAAACTATACCCAAAAACCATGCAAAAGACTAGGCTTCACGTTTTTGACAAAATAAAGATTTACTGCTATAGAATTTAAGCAGTTTCTGTTGTTTCATATACTATTAATATGTTTAATGTCCAATATAGCCTTTCCATACTGTAGTATATGTATAGATGACTAAGGTAAAACTCCCAAAGTGCGTTTTTTCACATACTATTAATATGTTTAATATCCAATATAGCCTTTAGTTGACCATACTAAGGTATATGTATAGATGACTAAGGTAAAACTTCCAAAGTGTGAATGTGTTCAAAGCACAAGATGCTGAGGAATAAAAAAGCAATTCCGTTGGCAAGAAACACAACAAAGCCACCTACCGAGAAGGCAAATTTCTACAGTGTCCTGGCCAAACATACCTCTAGCAAGTATGAACAGCACCTCTTCCCAAAAGATAAGAAACTTGCTTTATGGGACTAACCCAGTCAACAAAATATAAAATAAAAATAATATAAACCCAGTTTCAGGGACGAGATCCAACAAACCAAACTTCAGACTAAACTATATATTTCTTAACACTTTGTTTCAGCATTCACTGACAAACCAGTATGAGATGAGTCTTAGGCAAGCAGTTATAGTTAATTGAAGGTTTCAGTACATCAAAAGTTAAAAAATAGAAAGCAGAAGCTAGAATTTGATAATTGATTGGAAAATAAAGGTTACACTGTGGGGATACATGTTAATCTAGCAACAGTCATTTCTTTAACTGCAGATAGAGTGAAAATGTTATGCCAAAAACCTTTTGGCAATTCACAAAAGCATTTTTTGCAGTGGCAAGACCCCCCTGCACCCCTCAATATGGAGACATGTCCCCCACTTCCTCATCCCCGAAATTGCATATACCTACTCTGAGGTCATGAAGAAATGACTACACTTCCTAGTGTTACCTAGTAAAAGGGATGACAGATATATGAAGGGAGAGAGAGAGAGATAAGGCAGAAGGAGATGAAGAAAAGGAAACTGAAAGAAAGTGAGAAACAACACTAATAGTAACACTAATGTAGGGAAGATAAGGTGGCTAGTCTTGTTGATAAGTTTCTTAGTATGTCTGAGTCTAAATGGCATTCAGAAAAAGTTCCTAGTTTGCAGGACATATGATGCTGCTGACTGCTCCATTCCTCTTTCTAGTCTGCCACTGGTGTTGATTGAGCCCTACTGGGCATCATGAGGAGCAATAAATGTAAAATGCATTATCAGTAGAGTCAGTATAGTGATGTCCAGCTAAAGGGTGTAAAAGGGGAACAAAAACATAATTTAATACAAGGCTAGTAGTCAGTTCAGCAATTACAATTTAATTAAAGAGGATTAATGGAAAATATCAGCTTCTATATATATAGCCAACTTTAGGTAGTATGTAATTGATATATAGATATATGGATATCATTGAACTGACTCACTGGAACAGCGTATCAAACATTTTAAGATGTAGTCTGATCCATTAAAAATGCAATATGTCACATACTATACACTGTTAATTAAAGTGTGCTGGTTTGATGTTGTGTAAGATTGCAGCACAGTGGGGAATGGGTACATGCCTTTTCCTGCTGTTGTGTAGTCTTAGAGTTCATGTAGATAGACAGATAGATATATAGATAGATAGATAGATAGATAGATAGATAGATAGATAGATAGATAGATAGATAGATTGATACAGATAAAGATATAGGGGTACAGGTGTTGGGGTGTACAGAGCCTTACATACGGATACAGGGGGAATTGGCCCCTTGCAGAAAGCTGGTCATCTGGATGCATTTGTTGGCATGTCTGCTGTAGTGTGCTATTATTTCTGTGTATGTAGTGCACCAGTCTATGCGTTTGGTTGTTAGCTTTTATTATACACCCTAATTTGTATATATGACCGAGTGTTGATTGAATGTGCAGTGTTTTGGAATATGCATGGATGTGTGTGATAGGATATGCGTGCGATTTTTTTTTTTTGATACTTTGATTTCCAATCATTTTTCTTTTCGATAATTTAGATAATTCAATATATATAGTCATATATGTGCATTTGCATGTATGTTTATATATATATATATATATATATATATATATATATATATATATATATATATGGGTCCCATTCTCTTTATCAAAATTACACTTACCCGAAACACTAAACACAGAGATGACTTCTTTGAAAGACGAACTATGCAAAACCACAGATAACCAAAATGTATTTTGCATAGGGAAAACAACCAGGATAGAGATTAATTAAAGTGATCAGTTCAGTATGGTGTGTGCATGTGTGTGTGTGTGTGTGTGTGTGTGTGTGTGTGTGTGTGTGTGTGTGTGTTATGGTTAGAGTAGGGATTAAGTAAAGTGATCAATTCAGTGTGTTTTTTGTGCGTGTGTGTGCGTGTGTGTGTGTGTGTGTGTGTGTGTGTGTGTGTGTGTGCACGCGTAGGTGAGTGTTATGTTTGAGCTACCTTTTGTAGCGGTAGTGATATTGAAAAGGAATTGTAAGATAAGATGTGCAATTCAGATTAGGGGCGGGCAGGGGTAGGGCTAAGGTTAGGGTTACTATGCATTTCTAAAGGTGTAGCAGGAAGCAAAAACTTTTTGGAACACTATCACTATTCAAATTTGAGCTAAATTTTGATAGGGTTATGGTTAGCACACATACCTCTCAACTGTACTGATTTTTGCTTCATATTTTTGGTTACTTTTTAACAAAAATGTGTTTTTCTGGCAGAAATCACTGCAAAGTCATTAAAGATTAAAGTTAGAAAATAATGACAGACATTTGAGTTTCAGACTTCATACTCTTTGGAAGAACGGAAAGGCTGTTGGTCCAGATGACATACCTGTGGAAGCATGGAGGTGTTTAGGTGAAATGGCAGTGGAGTTTTTAACTAGATTGTTTAATGAAATCTTGGAAAGTGAGAGGATGCCTGAAGAATGGAGAAAAAGTGTTTTGGTACCAATTTTTAAGAATAAGGGTGATGTGCAGAGCTGTAGTAACTACAGAGGGATTAAACTGATCAGTCACAGCATCACATTATGGGAAAGAGTAGTGGAAGCTAGGTTAAGAAGGGAGGTGATGATTAGTGATTAACAGAATGGTTTCATGCCAGGAAAGAGCACTACAGATGTGACGTTTGCTTTGAGAGTGTTGATGGAGAAGTACAGAGAATGTCAGAAGGAGTTGCATTGTGTCTTTGTGGATTTAGAGAAAGCATATGACAGGGTGTCTAGAGAGGAGTTGTGGTATTGTATGAGGAAGTCGGGAGTGTCAGAGAAGTATGTAAGAGTGGTACAGGATATGTACGAGGGTAGTGTAATGGGGGTGAGGTCTGCGGTGGGAGTGACGGATGCGTTTAAGGTGGAGGTGGGATTACATCGAGGTTCAACACTGAGCTCTTTCTTATTTGTAATGGTGATGGACAGGTTGACAGACAAGATCAGACAGTAGTCCCCGTGGACTATGATGTTTGCAGATGACATTGTGATCTGTAGTGAGAGTAGGGAACAGGTGGAGGAGACCCTGGAGAGGTGGAGATATGCTCTAGAGAGAAGAGGAATGAAGGTCAGCAGGACTAAGACAGAATATATGTGTGTGAATGAGAGGGAGGATAGAGGAATGGTGAGGATGCAGGGAGTAGAGGTGGTGAAGGTGGATGAGTTTAAATACTTGGGATCAACAGTTCAGAGTAATGGTGAGTGTGGAAGAGAGGTGAAGAAGAGAGTACAGGCAGGATAGAGTGGGTGGAGAAGAGTGTCAGGAGTGATTTGTGACAGACGAGTACCAGTAAGAGTGAAATGGAAGGTCTACAAGAGGGTAGTGAGACCAGCTATGTTATATGGGTTGGAGACAGTGGCATTGACAAAATGGCAGGAGTCAGAGCTTGACGTGGCAGAGATGAAGATGTTAAGATTTGCACTGGGTGTGACGAGGATGGACAGGATTAGGAATAAGTATATTAGAGGGTCAGCCCAGGTTGGAAGGTTTGGAGACAAAGCCAGAGAGGCAAGATTACGTTGGTTTGGACATGTGCTGAGGAGGGATGCAGAGTATACTGGGAAAAAGATGCTAAGGATGAAGCTTCCAGGTAACAGGAAAAGAGGAAGGCCTAAGATAAGGTTTGTGGATGTAGTGAGAGAGGACATGCAGGTGGTTGGTGTGACAGAGCAAGATGCAGAGGACAGGAAGAAATGGAAACAGTTGATCTGCTGTGGTGACCCCTGACAGGAGCAGCCGAAAGAAGAAGAAGAAGACTTCATACTCTGGAAAATTCATGCTAATGCAAAACCTGCTATGCTATTAACTTTCTAAGTTTGTAAGATTAGTATTCAAAAATCATCCCTACTTTTGGGACTCTGTCCCTGCATTATTTATGACATTGTCCAGATTTCTTCCCATAAGAGGCTGAGAGGTATGATTTAGATGGTTTACTATCATTATTTCAAATCACACTCGGTCGACCGCACTATGTTCGACAATGGAAAGTTGAACACAGCAATATCGAACTTTAAAAGCAAGCCTAGGAACGGGTTTTAACATGGGTTGAGATAGGGGTTCACTGCTCTTGCCAAACTACAAACCTCGCCCCTATCTCGACTCATGTTAAAACCCTTTCCTAGGCTTGCTTTTAAAATTCGATATTGCTGTGTTCGACTTTCCGTTGTCGAACATAGTGCGGTCGACCGAGTGTGATTCGAAATAATGATAGTAAACTGATTTAGACACATATATACATACACACACATACGCATGGATGTTTGCCGAGTCTTACATGTACTTTATAATGTCAAATACAGTTAAAAAATAGTGCTTGCAGGACAGCTAGATCTAGCTGTATACACATATCAGCAGGTGATCAATCGAAATGCTCAGAATGCCCTGCAAACAATAGTAAGCATTAATCTTTAAAACTGTATTTTACTCATGACTTTGCTGGCCGATAATCTTATGGGCCTCATTGCACGTGTCAATTTTTCAGAATATACCTGTGAGGACAAGGGACTTCAGTGATTTCCTTAGCATTAAGTTTTGTATAATTTGAAGTTGATTGGATTCAAACCCAGGTCTGTTGCTGTGTAGTCTAAAATGAGTAGAGTCGACTAAAAGAGTAAGTAAGTAGGTTAGGGAAAATGCATTGTATGAACATCTAAGAACATTTGGCTATAGGTATTTCCACACAAAACATTCAGAAAACATAGTACTTCAGGGGTGTGCCTTTTGGGGATTTTCCCAGTCTGTGTAGTGTGTACATAGTTTGCCTTATGTACTAATGCAATATGATAAACATTAAGCCTGAGAATGACAGAATGCACCATACAATTACTGGGCTTCCTGGAGGCAGGATGAGTACACTCAAGCAGTCTAAATAGTACTGCTAACTACAGAGTTAACTATAATATATAACAACACACACACACACACACACACACACACACACACACACACACACACACACACACACACACACACACACACACAATTCCAATCTTGTTTCATACTGGGTTTAAAATGTAGGTCATTCAGAGCGTAGACTTCTAAAATAAAGGCACATTTCCTCTTGGGCTAGACTCAGGCCAACAGATCTTGCTTTGCCCTATAATCGTGAGTGGGTGAAATTATGTGTTTATTTTTGACAGCACTTACTTTTTTTTATTCTTCTAGCTTCATAACCACAGGACCTTGAATGGAGCTTAAAAGCCCAGCCTGGTTTGGCATGGGATGCAAACATTTCTTTTCCTTTCTTCTCTCTTTTTTAAAATCTGGTCTTCATTAACCCTTTACAACCCAGGTCATAGAACTGTAACCCAAATCATGACATTTGCCATCACATCTCTACACCCTAAAGGAGCATGCAGATAACAGACAGAGCCTGTGAACAGCTAATTTAGTGAATGAGAAAGAAAGCAGAAAGATGCTTGTGGTTGTTTAAAGCTGATCCTACAAGTAAATGCACCAAGTTAGTTCACAGGAAGACTGTAAGCAGAGATCATAATATAAACCAGTTTAATTAAGGTAGTGTCTACTTCTCAGGGTCCATCTTTACAAATATTAGTGCATCATGCATTTTTAGTGTAGCTCTTTAAGAGGCTACCGTAAAAGAAATAATATTATGTACTATTCAACCATTCTAAGTATATGAAGTGTGCCATGATATAAAATAAATAAAAAGCAATACTTAAATAGCACATTCAAGGAGATTTCTAGTACATCCTTCAGTAGAAGGTATCCAAGAAGAACTCCTACTTTAATACTCTGGACTGTAAAAAAGGTGTAAAACAGAAGCATAAACACAGATAACAATTAAGGGCAGCTGCTTGTTCAATCTAGTCTGCCCTTTTATCTGTCTCTTATGTAAGCTGCAATTTTTACTCGGTGAGCAGGTTACTCTTTCTACACCCCTCAAAAATGCTTTGTATCTATTGCACGCTGACTCAAATTTCTTCACTTTTTTGAAACCACAACTCACAAAAGACAAAAGATGCTTCATGAATCCTCTGCCATTTCTTAATTTTATATAGATATATGTGTGTATATATGGGTCTACTTCTTTTGACCTAACTTTCATTTGCCTGACACTCATTTGCCTGACCCCATTTGACTGAAATTTCATTTGCCTGACACTTTATTTGCCCGACACTTCATTTGACTGACAAGTATTATTAGCAAGAAAATGGAATATGCCCCCTTCCCCACTGTAGTGCGACCCTGGAGTTAGAATATATAGTTAGGGGGGGTGTGGGGGGCATCATATGATATTGTTAACTTTTGATGTAATATTGCTTAGTAAAAAAAAAAGTAAGTGGGGGCTTTGCCCCCCACACCCCCCGTATATATATATATATATATATATATATATATATATATATATATATATAAAGCGTTCCTACATTTCCTTAGGCCATGCAGCTTCTGTTCTCAAACTCTGTTCTCTTTTTCTCCTGTACCTCTTTTTTACAGGAATGTTTCCCTCTGGAAATCTATTGATTCCCCTAAAGTGTTTTAAAGGCTATGTTACATCTGTCTCTGCTGCCTGTCATTAAATAACTTAGTAACATATTTTATTCTCTTATTAACTGACTTTTGGAATAGGTTGTCCACCATTTTGTTTCTGTTCCCCATTCTTGACATTGCAGTTAGCAAAATAATACAGTCTCCAGAAATGCATAGAGGAGTTGTGGTGAGAGAGGTCCCACTAACTGTATACCATTATTAATTCTTCATTTACCTCATAGTAATGTCTCTCCCATTGTGTTCCATTACCCTACAGCCAATTTTTTCACTTTCTCCAGTTGTTTCTTCACCTTTTATTTAACTAATAAATCAAATTCACTTTTCTTTGTTTAATTTTATTTCTCCTCCTGCTCTGGTTCTCTAGTCACATTTCTGTTTCCCAGATCATTACAGTGAATCTCTCCACAGTAGTTTAAGTGGGTTTAACCATTCTTCCTATGTTATCGTGTCTGTTTTCAGCCATTCTCCCCCAACAGTTCACCCAGCCTCTGTCTCCATATCAATCTCCTTAAAGATGTTACAATCAACAGATGAAATGCATACTTTTCCATCCATGTTTTCTGTGGTGCCACTTAGAAATGTGTTAAAATCCTAGTATTGATCTCCGTATTACCCAAATAGTAATCCTCCCTCTGAGTGAACCCTTTGACCTGCTGTTAGGTAATTTTTATATGTTATAGCTGCAGTCCTGTCTCAAGATTGCCCAGCTTGTGCACTGGACTTTTTTATGTTTCTGTAACTAGTAGGGCACATAATGGGGGATGCGTCATTCTCCTGTATATCTTGCTGAAATAAACATTTGTCTATTACTGTAGCTCATCTAAAAATTATACCACTTCTGACAATTCATGTTAAAAGGGCAATAATTTATATTATGGGAATGTTTAGCTTTAAAACAGATTATGTTTCTGTAACATTTTGCCATTTTGTTATTTACACACCAGTAAAATGTTTGTCAGTCCTCATTGTAATAAATTATTGGAAGGTATATCAGTTTCCAGACAGCCATGTTAAGGAAAAACTCATTGTTCTATAATGACTTATTTCATAAAAGAGTATGTCTCCAATGAATCAAGTTACAATGAGCTCCACAAATACTTAATGGCTCATTTTGAGAAATGATTGATGAATCTCTTAATGTATGCCCTATATCCCTTATAAACAACACATTATTTCTGGGTAGAAATAGATATAAGGCAATAAGCTACTAACAAACAATATATTACAGTCATGTCTAATTCTTCAGTCATTCTCCCCTTTCTGTATGACCCTAAGCAAGTCAATTAAAAATGATATTATCCATAGAATCAGAAAATGTATGCATCTTATTTAAAAAAAAACACATTATTCTATAACTGATTATTTACAATATTATTTTCTACAGAATGTGAAGGAAAAAGCACATACTGAAAAGTTTTGCAGATTATTTAAAAAGATAAATTAAGTAAATACATAAATCATTAATTCAAAAAGTATTCAAACCAGAATTCTAAAATAGCTGATGTGTGTACTAGTGCAGATGTTGCAGTGTCTGTTTACCCAATTCTTATAGATACCAAGACACTGGGACAGGATTTCAGAGATCTAATGCCAAGAAGGAATAGTTGTGCTGAACTGTGGAAACTGCTGAATGTATGAATGTATGACTGCAGAAGAACATTTCAGAGGACCCAACAGCATACAAAAAGCCAAAACAGCTGTGTCCAGGGCAGACATGTAGAGCCCTGAAGGCAAAAAACATAGCATTCTGAAAGCTTGAAGTACCACTGTCCTATGAAGAAATTCTACATGAAGTCCTATAAAGCCTTACTATATGAATGTTCAAAGTATAGATGAAATAACAAAAGTGATAAATAATCAAATAGCTGATTTAAAAAGTTCATTAAACAGTTACCAACCGTGCTGATACATTAATGTTGTACACTGTCAATAGAAGACACAATAGAGAACTGTTGTAAAAAGTGACTGAAACAATAAACAAAAAGATACTACTGTATGCAACAGCCTGTACACTATATATCTGTTTAACTTGCAGCCACTCAAACCATCATATTATATGTATGGTGTCTAAAGTGTACTTTTCCAAAAAATCAGAACAATGTAATCCTTTCCGGGCTAAATACTACAGTGCCAGTTGTCTCCGAATTTTCATCAATTACCAAGCCTGTCACCCTTGCACACTACAGAAAACTTAAGAACGTTAAGTGTATAAAGATGCACACAAGTTTATTTCCGACCTTCTAAGATATGTAAGCTCATGTATCTAAAACGATCGTGTGAATAACCTGCACAAGTGAACACATTTCATTATGTGTGTCTATATAACTGAAACATTTTACTAGGCACACCTACCTTCAGGTTTATAACTGAAACATTTTGCTAGGTACACCTACCTTCGGGTATATAACTGAAACATTTCACTAGGTACACCTACCTTCAGGTTACACAATGTGCTACAGTTTTCTGGTAATTCAGACTGTATCAATCTGGAATAAATCTCATTTTACTGCTTTTTGTGCTCACAAAATGAAAGACAGGATCACTTCTCAAATACAAAATAGAAACAAATGCTCTTTTAAATCCCTTTTATATCCACAGAACATCCTTTCTTTTTTACATGCAGATGTTCTCTAAGCAATCCATAATGTTAAAATAACAGTTAATAGCACAAATATGTGGTCAGAATACTAAAGTTTGACTTAGATAAAAATAAATAATCTTACACTGCCTGAGCTACTTGTGATCACTTCACAATATTCAGTGATCAGAACATGACCAGTTCCTGAGATTTAATCAATGTTTGGTAATATAACCTTGTTCACTGCTACAACCAGCATGCAACTTTCATTCATACATCTTAACTTCTCAGTGCAAGAAATCTGGACTAAGCCAGAAAGAATGTTGGGACAAAGGCCCAAAAATAGTGACAGAATTTAAATATTGCTCCTATAAACTTAGAAAGTTGCTAGAATAAGAGGTTATACATTATTATGGTTTTTTTTCTGAATGATATAAAGTCTGAAACTCAAATGTCTGTCATTATTTAGTACTATTTAGTGACTTCAGTCTTCAATGATCTGCCAGAAATCCACAATTTTTATGAGGAACACACCAAAAATATAAGTAAAAAATCTGGACATTCTGTGAAAATCTGTACAGTTGAGAAGTATGCTTCCATTATGACAGATTGCATAAAGCCAAGTCACAACACTAACAACAGCATGGGCTTAATACCTAAAGCCGCAGCCCCAAATCCCACAGACAAGTCTCTACTTTGTGCGTAGCCTGTCCTTCTGCCTCATTTGTAGTTACTTTTTGCTTAAGCACTAAATTATGAGTGTGTTTCCTATATTTAAGGGCTTATAGCCAGTTGCCTGAGTCACTGACGCTCATTTTACAGTCACCCACAGCTTGAGGTGCGGGCTGCTCATAGCCTGATGCTGCCTTTAGGTAGGGATGAGATCATAGTGCTCATCAGGTAGTACATAATGGCTGTTCTGATCTTGTAACCTTGCAGAGGAACAGCATGACAGACATTTAGTACCTGTCAATGATCACTCTTAAAATGCAGCAACCTCAGAGTAACAGTAATAATAAAGTAAGGCCAGTATGGGGAATAAAATACCCCCTCCCTTGGAGTGGAGGGGATTTGTCCCTGCAAACATTTTTTTAATGATTTTTACTTTGATTTATTTGCTCCCAACTTGACAAGTTGAAGTATTTGTGCTATTAGAATTTGTGTACTTGAGCTTTGAGTTACAAGGTTTGTTGCTGAGCAGTTTGTGATACAATATGGGATATTTCAAGGCTTGTAGTGGATCCATATAGATTCATAGACTGTTACTAGGGTAACGACTGAAGGGGCTTTTCTAAGCCTAGTCAAGTTTTCCTGAAAGAATAATGATGTCCTGCATCCAAATAGGATGTTAAGGGCCAGGCATTCATAAGCTACCTCTGTTAATAAGGGACATGGGTCCCAGACCTGATGTAAATTTCCTATTCCCCATCTTGTCTAGGTTGTGCTTAAACTGGGTAATAGACAAACATCTTCACATGGGTGGGAAGCCTCTTCCACAGGAGGGTCAGTCTCTGGGGCACAAATCTGTCTCTCTCGCATGTTCTATGTCATAGACAAAATTCAGGTCCTTAGACCTTGTATTTCTGGTACTATTTGACTTACGAATATGTAGGAGATTCATAAGTGTGGGGTTTGTGGATGCCTTGTAAGCCAGGCATAGATTAGCCCTCAGCAATCTATAGGAGACTGAGCAGAGGCAAATGGCTTCAAGCCACTCTGCATAAGACAGGTTTGTTACTCAGTTTATTCTTTTTGTTAGGAACCTTTGACGCCACTCTAGTTGTTGCATATGCCTGGTCAGGTACATACCAAAGGGAGCATTCTACTCTATGATTGGTCTTTTAAGGATGGAGTACAGTGGGAAAATGACCTCTTTGGACCTAGATGCCACATAAAAGGATTTCCTTACCACTGTGGCCATGTGGTGGTCGAAGGTAAGGCTACTGTCTATGTACATACCCAGATCCCTGACCACTGGGTCTACTCTTAGTGATATATTATCAGCATGGTAATTAGCCAGGATGGTTTATTTCCCAAATGGTACAATTGTGCATTTCTTGGCATTGAGTTTAAGACCATGGCATTGGCAACATTTATTAATCAGTGATAGACTTTCTTGAAAAATGCTAGTGTCTGCAGGGGAGTTGATGATAACCCCCAGCTTGCAATCATCTGCAAACTTAGTCAGCCATAAACCTTCAGCATTTGCTTCCATTTCAGAGAAATAGATGCCAAAAAGGAGCGGGTCCAGTACCAAGCCCTGGGGGACTCTACTAGTGACTGACTTCTTGATGGAGAGGTGGCCTTACTTGTTTTGACATCCCGGGCCCTGTCAGTGAGCCAGTTGGCTATCTACTTGGTCAAAAAAGAGTTTATACCTAAATTAGTAAGCTTGTCCAAAGTGCCTGAGTTGGGCATTGTATCAGAAGCCTTGGTCAGGTCAAGGTGAACTCTGTGCACAGTCTTACCTTCATCTAGTGCTTTGTTGACCCTCTCAAAAAGGTACCTGGATCAGTCTTTTGGACCTCCTTTGTGCAGAGGAATACTGTAGCCGTCTTCTATTCCTTGGGCACAAAACCTAACTGAAGGCTCCAGTTGAAAAATTATTCAAGTGGACCAGAAAGGTTATGTTTCATGCTATTAATTAAACATCTCGGGATGTTATTAGGGCCTATCAATGCAGTATTTTTGGCCTTGGAAAGTGCATTAATGATCTGTTCTCTAGTAATGGCTGGGGGATTGTGTTATGTGGTATTTCCTTTGTACTATTAGAGGGGAGTGGGGAAAGAAATTTGAGCTGAACCTATCAGCCAAAAGATTAGCAATGGCCTCTGATTCAGTGTGGCTGATGCAATTTACAATAGGTTCTGCGCATTCTTGTATATTTCCTCTGAGGTTACAGACATAGCTGTAAATAGCTTTATGGCTGTCCTTTGCCTGAAAAGCTATTTTTTCTTCAAATTTAACCTTTGAAGTATTAATTAACCCTCTTAGTTGCCTGTTTGGATTGGTCAGGGGGCTTTTAGTATGTATGGCTTTGTTTTACCTACTCTAGGTCAAGATTTTCTTTTCTTTTTTGTATAACTCATTGATAGTCTGATTCCACCAGGGCGGATTGTCTTTTGAGTTTGTTTTATTCTTAATATGAGTGGGTACAGCTCATTCTATACAGCTATCAATAGGGCCGTACAGAGATTTTGTAAATAGCTCAGTGTATTCTGTGGTGTTTATTGGGTTTGGGGGTGCCTGGAATTTAACCAAGGTGTTGCTTAGTAGAGACAAGTTAGCCTTGGAATAGTTCCTAAAGGTTTTTGGTTTTGCTGGATCCCTGGATTTAATTTTTATTTCAAGTAATACTGCCTTATGATCAGACCTGATGAGTGAAGATATTACATTGGGTGAGGAACATTGGCCCCCCATGTTCATGAATACAAGGTCAAGGATGTTTGTACACACAGTAGGAGAATAGACCAACTGTTCTGGGATGCTGGTATTAACAAAGTTTAGGAATGTATGGGACTGTGCATTAGAAGTGGTGCAGGATTCCCAATCTATAGAGGGGTAGTTGAGACCCCTTTGAATATCATATTGGGTTGAACAGTGAGGGATTGTAGCATGCTGAGATAGGTAGTATGAATTTCCTGGGACATGGAGGGAGACCTATATGTTTCATGGATATGGTATGGCACCCTGTTTATGGTGAGTTGCACATGTATGAGTTCCAGTGGGTTAATATACTTTAACAAGCCTGGATGTGAGATTAGTCTTAATGTAGACTGCCACTCCTCCAGCTTTAGTTCTCTCCTGTGCGGTAGCTGGTCTAAAGGTGTGAAAGGCATTATAACCTTGCATTGCTGGGTTACTCTCAGCAACTTTTTACCATGTTTGCATTACTACATAGCTGTCACCAGGGACAGGAAGGCTTGCAGGGAGTGGAGTTTATTGTTAAAACTTCCAGCATTAAGCAGTACCACCTTCAGATATTCCTTCATAGGTGCAGTTAAGCCTGTAGGTTTATCAATTTGGCATTGTCTAAAAAAGGCACTATGGGGGTTGAAAAGGTCTTTGCCAATGTCAGAAAGCCTAGAGCACATAAGTGCAAACCATCCCAGGCAAACAAAGTCCTCCCTGGCCATCTAATATTGTACCCCCATGGATTGATACCAGAAGCTAAGCCAATTGTTAAAATTAATAATTTTCTGTTGGCAATGTGGCACCATCCTTGGAGAAGGTAGTATGCTGCTCAGTGCTAGGCTCAAACCTGCTTGAGACACATAGTGAGCATGATCATGTCTTGCTTCATATAGTCAAGTGAAGTACATCTCAGGTCATTAACACCTACATAGATTATGACAGAGTCATACTGGTACCTGTGGTTCAATGACCTGAATGCCTGTGTAACTTGACGGATCCTAGCCCCGGAAAGCAGCTAACCGTGACAATCCCCTTACTCAGTCTGGTGATGGGGGGCATCAGTGTGTCTCATTACAGAGTCACCAATGACCAGGAAATATGGCTGCGAGCTGGTTTGCCTTAAGGGCTTAGCAGTGGAGGCATTGGATACAATGTTATTATGTGTAGCTGTGGTTGGTATTTTAACAGAGTGTTTATGTGATGGGTGAGGACTCTTCCTTTGATTGTATTGTGCAGGAGGCCCTATTGTTTTAGGAAGGTTATCTGTAAGTGCCACAGCATTAGCAGTGTAAGGTCTTTACCCTGTACAGTAGGTGTGGTGCAAGTGTCACTGACAACCTCTATAGGATTAGTTTTGATTGCATAAGAGAGTTTTGCCTCCAGCATTAAAGTTATTTACACATCTCACATACACTATCTGTTTTATTAAGAATAAGTTGGTTATCAGTGTACATGAGGCAATTGCTACAATGCCTCAGAACACCAATCTCAACCAGAATGGCCACAGAGAGAGTCGGAACGTACATATCTATGGTCACTGATCTACTAGGGAGGAGTGAGGAAAACTTAAATATTGAACAAGTCGATAAGATAAGGAACTTGATGAGCAACACTCTGCTATGAGTAAACTAGATGCTCTAAAGTTATAAAAATCTGTCTAGACAGTAAAGTCGCAAGAGTGCAGACCACAGACTAGAACAAAGACACTTTGAATAAGAGGCACAATAAGCATTCATCAGTAATTCCCAGCTCAGAAGGGTGAAGGCTATCCTCTCCTCCCACAAGAGTGTAGACCACAAATCTTCTTAATGTAAAATAACTATCCTGAAGCCAAAATGCTTAAACCAAAACTAAGACACTTTTAGAGTAACAGACACAATAAGTCTTCAACCTGCAAATCCCAATTTAGAATGGTATAAGCTACTTCTCCTGCCACAAGAGGGTATACCACAGACCTTCCTTAATTAAGATAATTAGTTTGAAACCCAAGTGCTTAAATCAAAGCTAAGAGGCTTAGAATAAGAGTTACAATTTAATCAGGCTACTTACAAGCAGTAATAAATGCAGCAGAACAAATGCAGAACAAATGCAACTAAACACTTTAAGAACAAGCAGCAAAAAAGCAAAATAAAGTAATAAGGTAGAAAGAAGCACTGATAACTGTAAAAGCAGCTGAACAAAGTGCAATTTTTTGTTAGTAAGTGACAAATGAGGAAATAGAAGATAATTCAAGTTTAAGAGATTAAGGAGGTGGGCCTTCCCAACTAATCTCTAAGTACTCAGTAGAATGAGCTGATGAGATGGCACTGAAAGGAGTGTCCAAAATCAGAAGATTACAACAACAGTAGAGCAGGTGGGTGGGAAAAGCAAATGCAGACAGAAATCTGCAATAATCATGCAGAGAATAGTAAGTCAAACAAGTACTCCAGCTAAATAAAGATGCTTCTAAATATATCCAGTTAAATGAGGACTGATGTTTCTCAGCTCCTCCCACAAATTAGCTGGATGTTATTCACTGTCTGCAAAGGAATTCCTTTCTAACTTTTGTAACTGATCCTACCCAAGACCTCTTGAAACTCCAAAAGAGCAAAAACCTAAAACAAATGCAATATAAGAAAAAGATAAAAAAAATAGAAGTAACCAAACCTTAAATGAAAAACTTCAATTCAAAATCAAATGCAGACAGAGATCAGCAATAGTCAGGCAGAGAACAGCAAGTAAAATGAGCACTCCAAGCACTTCAGCTGAATCATAGTTCAGACATTTTACTTGAAATGCTGAAAAAGAATGCAAAGCAATAGGTTTCATAGCTACAAAAGAGGTTATGATGTAATTTGCACCTATACCCCTAATTTTCCTGTTGAATAGTAATATTTGTATCATGTAGCACAGCCCTTAGATACAAGGCTATATTGTTAATGCTCCATTTCATATTATAGCTCCTCCTGTAAGCTCAGTGGACATCCCAGGAGGACATACTAATCATCCCTTTGAGGGATAATGTGGAAACACCTGTGCTGTCCTGAATTGTGATAATATATAAAGCAGATCCCACATTCATGTGAGTATACGGCTGTTACAGAAAGCTCCACTATCATGGATATAGTGGGGGCATTTAATATGATCAACTGTAAAGGCACTTTTCCTAAGATTATTCCATCTCCTTGCAAGTCTACCTCAGATATATGCCTTACCTGTAAAAAATCCTAATTCTGAACTTTCCAGGTTATTCTAGCTCTTATAACAAATTGGAGCTTCAGAAAACATGGAGTAAACAGTGCAATTTCATTGTAGGTATTTAGTGCTGGATAAACTGTTGCCTGCCCCACATCAGGTATGTAATCTTCACTTTTTTCAATGTGTTTTCCCCTTCCTCCTGCTGACTGTAAAGCTGCTCCATATTTGACTTGAACCCATTCATTCCTTCAGGGTGACAAGTTCACCTCAGATTCCCAATCATCCCAGCAATGAGGCCATATTTTTCTTATTTGTATGAATGACCTATCCCATGATTTTGAGTGGTGATATAGGCACCTATATTACTGGCTGGACACTTATGCCCCTCTATCAGTTCACATATACTCCTTCGCAAGGCCAGCATGGGCTAATGTTACTGACTTGGGTGGTAATACCCATGCCTTTCTTGCACCAATCCCTGACTTTATGATACCATCTCTGCCCTCTGGCAGTGATCATGATGGGGACAGTGGTCTGGACAAACCACACTTTACCACTTTCTCCCAGGATGGGCACACCTATCCTCAAGGCCTGTGCCAACCAGCTCCTGAGCTGCTAAATGACCTCAAGTTACCTAGACTATAGCCAAGGCTTTGTCCCTCTACACGACCAGGCAGTGCAGCTAATGGTATCACCCTTTTTCATGAGAAAGGAAAAAATATGCTGTTGTCTTTGAACTGTTTAAGATTCAGTTTTTCTGTCTTTGTATATGGCTAACATTTGCTCTTGAAACTGTAACCATGTGTACAACCAGAGGATACCTAAACAGAAAATATTGACAAAACCTAACCCCATCCCAACTGAATGGAATTATCTGGATATTCAGACTCCCCACAGAAGGCATCCCAATGGAGAATCAAACTAGAGAACAAATTTGCTGTATGGTGACAATGCTACCAACTGCTCCAACATCTACCAAAGCTTCTAAACATCCTGTTATCTTTGGGCATTGATTCAAATTATTGTCCTACCTACTATAACCCATGAGCTACCACATAGGTGGTAGTTTACTTAACAGCGAATGTGTGATAAGAGACCTTGGGACACAGGTGGACAGCAGTCTCTCCTTTGATAATCACATCACCACAGTAGTCAGGAAATCCTTCTATGTGGCACACCTCATCACAAAAGGTTTTTCATCCAGGAAAAAAATGAAGTCATTGTTCCCCTCTACTTGTCACTCATTAGACCCATTATAGAGTACAACGCGCCTTTTGGTATGTACCTTACAAGACATCTACAACAACTGGAAAGGCCACAGAAATACCTCACAAAGAGGATTACCGGCCTCAAACAGATGCCCTATGCAGACCATTTCAAAAAACTCCAGCTTTACTCCATCACATATCACCTACTCAGAGGTGATCTCTGCCTAACATACAAAGCTATGTCAACCCAGAGCTGTTGGGCATGCTCCACTTAAAGAAATCCCAATCTCTCCAAGCTACATATTCTATGGACCTAAACCTTGTCACTACAATAAACAGAACATGCTGGAGGGATAGATTCCTGTCCCAGAGACTTCCCATACTCTGGAACAAAATACCTATCTATATCAAGCAAAGATCCTCATTAGCACTCTTCAAGAAAAATCTTGATGATTGGATGGGAAATAGAAGATTCACCCCGGGGATCACCCCTGTGGCTCTGCTCGACAGGGGCACAGGAAAATAATTTTCTTGGGTGACGAAAGCCAGGGTACCTTTTTGGTTAGGCTTATAAAGGCCCTAGGGCCAATAGCCTAGTACCTACCTATGAACCCATGAACCTACAGTAATATAAATAGCTATGGCTATGGGGATAAATTCTGTTATGTCAATATTAGAAGCATCAGCAAGAAAATATACACTTACATAGGTATACTGAAAACTACATGCTAGGTACTCTATGCATTGCACAAACATTTATTTATTTTTATTTTTATTTTACATTTGTTTACTGGGAAATTCTGACTGGGACAGAGCCCATTTTCAGTGGAGGCCTGGGGAGAAATGTTCCAGATGCATGTCTTTGGAATGTGGGAGGAAACTGGATCACCTGGATGGACCCCACTCAAGCACAGGGAGGACATGGAGACTCTGCACAGAAGGCACCCCAGCCGGGAATCAAACTAGAAAACCTCTTGTTGTGAGGCAACAATGCTAAACATGGCTTACATCTAAAGATTAGAGATAAAGAAGTTATTCCTTCTGCGTTTAGTATGTGAAGAAAAGATGGTGGATTGGCAATACTATACTCTAATCAACTTCAATTAACTTTCAGTTGATTATATATACCATGTTTTGAAAAAAAATGAATTGCTCAGAATAATCCTCGAACCAAACAAACATAAAGGTCTTCATTTCATCACTGTTTATATTCCCCCAAGTTCTATAGGCCATAAAACCTTAACCTTGAAAAATATCCTTTCTTGGGTAATATCAACATTAAAACAATATTTAATAATATTAGTCAATTTCAGTATAGACTGAACCAATATACTGAATAGACTGGTCAGATATACTGACGCCCTCATCTCCAGATAAATAACTCGCAGCTATAAATCTTTATGGCTTTAAAGAACAAATGTCTCAACCTGCCAGCATAGAGAAATATTTAGGAAAACTGTTTGGGACTGAATGTTGATCAACAATCCTTACAGCATTTTATATGTTAGTACTATACCTGATGCATTATATTGATCAGCATATCATATATGCCATTTGGAAATAAACTAATCTAAAGAAGATTTCATATTATTGGTGTATCTAATTTAAAAACATTTCCAAGCACCTCTTTGTAATAACATACTAGCTCAATGCAACTGAAATCCATTAAAATATCTGCCACTAGATTATGCAATTTTCAACCAAACATTCTGAAATGTGCTTAAAATCTACATCAGCTCCCAAGTTGTCCCTAAATACAAAACATCTGATGATGTTCACAGACAATGCCTGAAGAAAACAGAAACATGAACACACCACACCAAAGCTACAAAATTATGGAGTAGCACAAAGCCTTGTGAAAAAGATGGTACCAAAATATAAAACATTTAATTTATTAATCTACACTCAACTATAAAATAACTCAAAATTTCTTAATCACTCCATGATTAACCCAAGACAGGCAAACATTCCTAACTTACAGTCTTTCAGAATACAATAACTGGAATGTAGCCTGTATGTGCAATTCTAATTTCATTCAAACTTCCACTTCCTTGGAAATACAATGTAGTTCTTCTATTAATGAAGATATCAAATCATGTTATGGATCTTTCAGTTTTTATCTTGTAGTGTTGCCCAAGTCAAAAATTCCTTAGGAAGCTAAAATCTACAACATTAACCCCAAACAATATATCATCTGACTTTCTCTGCATAGCTGATGACACAACAGCCTATCCAGTCTCAATTCTTACTAGCAAACCCATTGAAAAATTTTATGTACCCAGTCAGTGGAATCAATTTTAAATAACCTCTTTAGACATATCTTATTAAAGACCTATAGCCAGTTTATTACCACTTTAAAAAAACTTGGAAAAAAATATATAAATAAGGAAAAACAAATTCCTCAAGATACACAGCTGCACACCCCACTATCTTTTATAGTAACCAGTTAAGTGTTTTCATTCCTTAAACAATGGAAACTTCTTAAGAAATAATATAACAAGCAATACCTCTAAATTAAAAAAATTTAACATCACATCACGTGCACAGAACTGACTAATACCAACATAACTCCCCCTCGTTCTCATCTTATTTAAAAAATAAACACCCATCAAATGTGAATCACTAAAACAGAATAAAATATGAATGCAAAGAAATATACAGTTAATAGGACATATTTTGAAACTTTTAAAAATACTGAGAAAAAATATATGGAAAGCAGGGCTGACTGTTTAAAAAAGGGGTTTTATCCCCTACACCTCACAGAATTAACACTTTAAAACACTATAGATTGACAGCATTTCATCAAAGCAGGCAATGTATTCTGGCCTACTGGGGTTTATAGATTTGATAAACACACTGATTATGTTATAAGTAAAACTAATAAAAAATTATGAATGTTATACAAATAAAAAAACATATCAATTGAACATGTTCTACCACCTACTATGTGTATGTTTTTGTTTCTCTGCTTACTATATGCTTCTCTACTTAAATAACAATCCTACAGAAAAGTCACATAAATAAACTTGAAAGGTGTTATAATAGTTTTGATAGGTTTGTGGCAAGCTTACCTCACAGAGACAACATATGCAGTGCAATGATGCTGGAAGGTATAATATTTCCTTATTTAGTGGTCATATTAAGGCTCTTATTGATTTAAGTAGAAATGAGTTTTTGAGTTATTTTTTGTGATGTAATTCTTGCTCAAAAATGTGGGTGTGTTTTAACTAAATTGGCAAGAAGTTTTACCAGTACCATAAGGATAATTTGTTATGGGGCATCTATTGTAGTTATGTCTACTTATTTTGTTTCTGATAAGTTACATTTAAGTTATGTAGGTGACAGATGTCTTTTTAAGAAACTAATTGGGTCTGTAAACTTTTTTTAAAGAGAGAAAAAAATGGAAAATAAAAGTCGTTATTAGTGAAAATGGTACCAGTTTAAATTGTTTTTATTGTTTAATGCAAGAAGACTTAATAATAAATATTTATTGTTAAAGACAGGAAGACTGATAGTGTTGACATATATTTGATAACAGAAACTTGGGTTTCTAATAGTAACCCTTCACTATGTTTACCAGGTTATAGGGCATATTATAATTTTAGACAATAAGAAGAGAAGTAGAGTCTCTGTCTATGTGAATGTGAACTTAGCAGCTACTTTAATAATCAATAGCATGAATTATAAGATTATATCAGCAATAACAAATTGTTGATTAGGGTGTGTTGAGGATAGGGAGCTTAATAAGATTATTATTTCCAATACTGAGAATCATTCTGAGCTTATTGCTCATGATATTAATGCCCCACCCCATTCAGTGGAAGAGCTGTACTAGTGGTAATACTAATGGAGCATGGGTATACACAATTAATAGAGAAATCTACCAGGGGTAATAACATATTGGATATTATCTAAACTAATTTGGATAAAAATATACTAGAATGTACAATTGAACCTAACTTGGGATCAGATCACTATAGTTGTTATGTAAATACTTCAGTCTCATAAAACGAAAGAAAATAATAAATGTGCATTTCATAGAACTGGCTTCCTAAATATTAATAAACAAGTGAATAATTGGGAGGAACCATTATATAACATTGATATTGTTACTAGATGTGAAAAATGTTACTCATGTATAAACTTACTGAAAAATGTCTTCCTTTAGTACCTATAAGGTCCAAATCATTTAAAACTCTGTGGTGGAATTGGAAGTTAGAAAAGGCTAATAAAAGAAGCAAGTACCTACGGAACAAGTTTAGACTGCATCCTAATGATTGTATCAAGGACAATATAAGCAGGCTGGAAGTAAACTTAGCAGGCATATGCGGCAGGTTAGATGAGATTATGAGAGGAAACCTGATAGACACACTGTGGATTGTAAGAAAACATTTTTAAACACTTGAATTTGTATAAGTTAATAACTTTGATTACAACATCATATGGAATAATACATTAATAACTGACATACAATACTTACCTGATTTATTTGTTGACACTATAGTTATAGCTAAGGTTGATAACTCAGGTAAAGATTTATTTCCTTTTAATTTGGTGGGCAGTGGCCTAATTTATTTTTTAAATGCTGATGACGATGAGGAAATGTTTGCTAAGATCAATTCAAGCTCTGCTGCTGGCCTGGATGGGATTAATTGGTATATTTTGAAGGCTATTATTAAAACCATTACCCCTAATTTACTACATCTTTTTCAGAGGTCATTGGAAATAGGGCATGTCCACATTGTATGGAAAGAAGCATTGGTAGCTCCAATTCCTAAGGGTGGAGATCTGTTATTGAAAATGATAGACTGATTAGTTTGACGTGTATACTGGGAAATTGTTTTAACTGAGTTATCTGTAAATCCTTTCTAAATTCTTTGGGTTTAACCAAGATTGTCACTCAGCATGAAATACAGGGGATATTATATTTGGCAAATGTGTTGTCTTTGTATCAACCTCTGTGGAAAGCCTTGGATAAGGGGATGCCTGTTGCTATTATTTATTTGGATATGGCAAAGGCTTTCAATACAATTCCTCATCAGCAAGTAATTTTTTATGATACTAGGATATGACCTGAATTGTTATATGATAAGGCTGGTGAAGAATTGGTTGTTTTATAGATCACTTAGAGTAAGAGTAAGAGATATTCTGTCTGCAAGAAAACCAATCCATTTTGGTGTTCTTCAGGAACTTGTATTAGGGTCTGTTCTATTTGGCTTATTTATGGCATAGTTTCCTACACATATTGGGTCATGCTTATGTAAATATGATCTGTGGCATTTCTCTCCTAATCAGCTTCCTCAGGGCACACTACGCTGGGACTGATTGAAATTTAATTATACTTTCTTGGAATCTGTCTCTCTTGCTTTTGTAGTGTTTTGCCTATCACATTTGAACATTTATTTATTTATTTTTGATAAATAAACTATACACATAAAAATACATATAATTGTGTTAATTTATAGCTAGGTCATAAAACTCTCCAGGCTCAGAATTCCAAGCATTTCTAATTGCATACTGCCACTTATAGCTGCATTCCTTCCTTCCCATAGAGCCATAAACCTATTATGCTTATGCAGTCTGAAGGACAACCACATTCTTTCCCTCTGCTGACACCATAAACGCATTGTGTCTTTTGTAGTATAAAGGTAAATAAACTTGATAACAACTAAGTGTAACTTCACTAATTAGCTAGACTTGCAAACCAGGAAATCTGACACTCTGAATGACTCAGCAAAGGAAGGAAGCATGACCTGAAACCATTAAAATGCAATTTTAAAAAGGATATGCTATCTTATTTATCTTTTATCATTCTACAAGAATTTATTTCATGATGTAGCACATATGAGGGATGTACTAATCGGTTCTCTGACAGAGTAGCTGATATGAAATAATATTAAAACAAGCCCTAGTTTACACATTTTTAAGAACAACTTGGACATTTATTATGGTAATGACTGTTCTAGTATAGAGGCAGGTTAGAAGGCATTATTGCCTGTACTTGAAATATTTGTATGTATGTATGTATGCATGTAAGAACCAAATATGTAAGTCACTGCAAAAAAGTCTGACTGTTTTACTAAGGATTCTCAAATGAGGCAGTATTATAATTCTACATTTCTAAGTGAATGGGACTGTGATCTGGTACAATATATTGGGCATTGTAATCTCATCGATTGTGCCCCCACTGTGCCTTATGGGCAAGTAGCTTTCAAAGAAAGAAAGATCACTTCAATATCTGCCCCCGAGTACATTCAGAGTTAGAAAAAAACTTGAAAGTAAAGAATAATTACTTAAAGAAATAAATAGTAACAAGTACTTAATGCATTGCTGGCAGGTTTTGATTGTGTAGTACTTCATATGGTATTATTATCAGAAGTTCCAGACTCTACAATGGGAGTTCTAAAACTCCAGAAATTTAAGCTCAATTCTCTAAATGTAACAGTTAAGTGCAAAACTCAGTGTTACATCTTAAAAGTGCTTTTTTGTGAGGGGCTATCACTATTACAGGGGCTGAATACCCTCATGCTTCTTATATATACTACATGAGATCACTGTACACTAGAAAAGGCTCTAAGTTGCACCCTACTCACGTGTGCTTCACCTAACCTCAGCCCTACACAGTACATTATGATAAACTATTTCCCTAACAGTACTACTAATTAGGCAAAATATGCATGCTGTTGCTGATAGGTTTTAGTTTTTTTATTTTTTATGATTGGAATAAGAAAGATATTTTCCTATTTCATTCATTATAGGTTTGGAACTTTTTGTTTTTGATATCTGTTTATATTGATGTTTCTTTTTTGATTTTGTGTGGTTTGATATTAACAAGCTTTGATATTCAGCGTATGTACTTATTTACATATGTGCTCATATACACATATACACATACTCACATATGCATAAAACATAGTATTAGAAATGCATGACCATAGTGTATATATATATATATATATATATATATATATATATATATATATATGTATACGTGTAAGTTTTTTCTGACATATTATGCCACATGTAAAGTGTGAGTGTGTGTGTGTGTGTGTGTGTGTGTGTGTGTGTGTGTGTGTGTGTGTGTGTGTGTGTATGTGTGCATGTGTGCATGTGTGTATGTACTAGATATATCAATACAGATACAGCTGTAGATATTGATATAAATATAGATATAGATATAAATATAGATATAGATATAGATACCTATATATTAGGTAATATTCTTCTCTGTTATATTCAATGATTTGAATCTAGAAGATGTGTTTTGATATTTTACTATTTATTATAACATGGCAATTCTGTACTATACATTTCAATAATGCAAGTAGTACTGTATAAGCTTTAAATGGAAATTATACTTTATTATGTTAACTACAGTGTCATATGTACATTATACTGAATAGCTTGCTGTATATATGTATTCCTGGGTGATACTGCGTACAATTTTGCAGTAACATATTGCAGTTGTATTCATATGTACAAATGTCCATAACACAGATTCATAGATTCAGAGGTTCATACTAGGCTATCTGCCCTAGGGCATTTATAAGCCTAGCCAGAGTGTGTTTGGCTTTCGCCACCCATTTTAAATGAATTTTGCTATGCCCTTTTTCGAGGTTAGTATACTGTGCCTCTGTCTAACAGTGACACAGAAGTGATACCCGGGGTAAACCTACTATCTCCCATCCACTCATCAAGATTCCTCTTGAAGAGAGTCAATGAGGGACTCTGCCTAACCTGGACTGGGATTTTATTCCAGAGTGAAGGGAGCCTCTGGGTTATGAATCTGTCCCTCCAGCATGTCCTATTTATTTCAGTGCTGAGGTTTAAGTCTCTCGAGCATGTAGCTCGATGAGATTTGGATTTTCTGAGGTGCAGCATGTCCATTAATTCCGTGTTGGACATGGCTTTATACGTCAGGCAGAGATCGCCTCTGAGCAGGCGATATGCCACTGAGTAGAGCTGGAGTTTCTTTAACCAGGCAGCATATGGCATCTGTTTGAGCCCTTTGATCCTCTTGGTGAGGTACTTTTGGGGTCTTTCCAGTTGCTGCAGGTGTCTGGTAAGGTACATCCCAAAAGGGGCATTGTACTCAATTATGGGCCTGATGAGGGATGAGTAAAGAGGTACGATGACCTCCCCTGATCTAGATGTGAATCCCTTCGTGATTACGTGGGCTATATAAAATGTTTTTCTAACCACTTTGGCCACGTGGTTGTCAAATGAGAGATTGCTATCAGCTTGGGTCCCCAGGTCCCTAATTACTTCTTCCGTACTTAATGGATTACCACCTATGTGGTAATTTGTGGGCACTTTGTTTTTGCCAAAGGGGATGACTATGCACTTTTTGGCGTTTAGCTTGAGGCCATGGCTGTGGCACCAGTTGTCTGTTTCTATGAGGCCCCTTTGTAGGATGCTTGTGTCAGCTGGAGAGTCGATTATGGCACCCAGTTTGCAGTCATCTGCGAACTTGGTCAGCCACAGTCCTTCCGTGTTAGCCTGTACCGCCAAGAAATATATACCGAACAAGACAGGTCCCAGGACTGAGCCTTGTGGGATGCCACTTGTAACTGGTTTGGAGTCTGACATGGCTCCAGCAATTCTAACCATGTGTATGTGTTATTAACTTGTAGTTTACATGGTAGCATATACCAAATATTTGTAATGCAGAGTCATAACATCTCACTATGCTGATATATTTAACTTCTCTTTGTCGTCACTCACAATGATTACTACATTAATGTTGAGGTTCATAGATTCATAGGTTCATAGGAGGTTACTAGGCTAGCAGCCCTAGAGCCTTTATAAGCCTAGCCAGGTTAATCCCTGGTTGTCCCAATTGCCCATGGTTAGATGTACTTACTTTACAGACGCGCACTGAATACCCCTGTTCATGTGGGACATGGGGCCCACCCCAGGGTGAATTTGTGGTCACCCATCTATTTGTCCAGGTTGCACTTGAATAGGGTCAGTGAGGAGCTCTGCTTCACATGAATTGGAAGTTTATTCCAGAGCAGCAACTATCTCTGTAAGACATACCTGTCTCTCCAGCATGTTTTGTTAATGTCACTGGCGAGGTTGAGATGCCTAGAGCGAGTGACTCTAGTGCCGTTTGATTTGCAGATGTGCAGCATTTGCATCAGGCCATTCACAAGTCACCTGTCAGTAGCCTGTATGATACAGAGTGCAGTCTTATTTCACGTCTTTGTGTCTGTGTTTCATGTGACACTAATAATAGCAGAAAAGGGTGCATGGCTAATACTCCATTTATTGTGAAGAGATTTTTGAATCTGTTTCTTGTACTACTGCACGAGTATATGAGCATGGATACTCATTCAATTATGTTTCACTGAATTTCAAATTTTTTATGTGCTTTTGTTAATGCTGTCAGTATTCAAAATATTTATTTAATGTTGTCCTTTTTTACTCTTCCACATGTTTTATGCAAAACTGTAGAGAGAAAAACAACTCACTAAAATACAAAGATGACAGGCAGGTCCTTATACATTCTTATTTATTACCACAGGAAAACACATGTATCTTTGCTTTCAATGAATGCTAGTACATAACAAGCATAAATGACAGGGACTAAAAACACCAATGACAAATGGAAGAAAGCATGTTTACTTTTTCCAGCCACAAAACTTGGAAAATAGAATTGTTAAAAACATTTTGATGGATTACAGGAGACCCTGAAGTCCATATTTGTGGTATGCCCTTGAGATGATCTTTGCATAGCAATCTGCAGATACTGTACTTGGAAGTGAAGTCTAAGCTTCACACTGGCCTTAAGTGTGTAAACAGACATTAAGCATGTATAACTCTTGGTGAAACTGGATAACAGTAGTAAATGTTTTTTTCCTACTTTGCTAATGGACAGAGGAAGCTTGAGATACATCTGTGAACAATAAGTATATCTTGCCATAAAAAAATGTCTGTAATATGATGTTACTTTTTTTGGTTAGATAAAATATATGACAAAGGAAAATATCCAGTTGTCTTATTTTTCTTCATAATGATTACAAATTATTCCATTGGAGTACCCCACTGATTATCCCCGCAGATCTTTTGTTGCTGCAGAACCATGGTGTTAGTCAAAAATGAGGATTTGTTTTGGTCACCCTGGAGAAAATTAGGATTTTTTTTGCCCCCCTGGGGGCATCATTTTATTGACCCAGTCCCAAGTGCCCTAAGCTTGTGTATGGCTTACCAACTTGCCTTCTACCCCCCCCCCCAGACTTGCTGTGATATCTCTAGGGCCTGTTGTGGATCCTAACGGCATCCTAGGGGCTTTGACATCTCCACTTCCATCCTGCTTTATTCTTTAAATTTCCTACACACTTCCATGCCCTGCCTCCCATGCTCCCTGCTTATGTTTGAGGGCAACTCCCCTCTTAGAACCACACCTCCCCTAAGGGAGCATCATCGATGAATGTTTTCTCACCTGGGATAGGCATGTCCATTCCTCCCTGCCACTCTATCAGTTGCTCAGGCTGCTAATCAAAGCCAGGTCAACTGGGCTGTAGTTAGGCCTTTATTCCTTTATGCCACCAGAGCAGCATCAAAATGAGGATTTTGATGAATATCTGGCAACTTTGTGATAATTTTTGTTTTTATTGAAGGTCTCTGAAATACAATAAATACCAATGAAATTCATGTCGTATAAATGGCTGATGTCTGCAAGTGTTTTTTTCTTTATTTGAAATAAAACTTGCAACTCTCTTCTGTGAAAGTTTTATGTGGAATCATATATCTTATCATATCATATATATAAAAATGTAGCTGTAAGATGCTTCATGAGCCTTGTCCAGTCATCTTGGATTTATACATAAAGCCACGTCACTAGTATTCTAGGTAACACAGCTCTCAACCTCTGACAAAAAATCTGGATAAAGCCAAAAATAATGGGGGGACAAATATTGCTCTTATAAACTTAGAAAGTTGCTAGAATAAAAGATCTTGTGTCACCATGCATTTTCTGAAGGATACGAGGTCTGAAACACTAATGCCTGTCATTATTTAGTGAATTCAGTCCTCAGGGATTTGCCGTAAAAATCCAAAAAATCACAACTTTTACTAGGAACAGACCAAACATATGAGGCAAATATCTGGACATTCTGTGAAAATCTGGACAGTTGAGAAGTATGAAAGGCAAGCGTCTTGCATGTATGTAACACTCTAAATCTTCCCAATAAATGGATGTTATACGTCTTTGACTCCAAGATCAGAGCTTAAGATTTCATTGAAAAATAAAACCACCAGCTTGGCAGAGAACAAAGATTGTGCAAAAACCTGCTTCTTCTGTTTTTTTTTTTTAACACTGACTATTATGACACAGATGCACACATATCAGGCTGCCTGACACCGAACAATGAATGGTGTTGTATTGTTTATCTTTGCCTCCAATGGGGTAGAAGCAATTTACAGAAGCTCCAAGTTAATTCTCATTGTTTTATCTAGCAACACTTTTCTTTACTCCATCAAAAATTCTTTGATTACTTGAGTAACTGAATATCTACTGAAATCAGTACTTATCATATTCTAGAAAACTGTCAGTTTTCCTATTAAAATGATTTGAAGTTTTGGTGGGAAAATAACTATGAAAAATCACAGCAGCAATGATACATGCATAAGTAATAAATATTACTTTCCCTTATGAGGACTATACTAGATTTTACTACAGCAATAGAAAATGTACAGTCTTAAAATAGTGGCCATATTCACAACTTAGAAGGTACATCAGATATTGCAGTTAAAACATCTTTTTCTAGAACATAAATAAGGCCCTTTTACATAATCAATGATATTTTATGCATAACCCCCTATTTGCTAGTGACAGTTTCATATTTGACTCCTTGTTACTTTCTATAATCATGGATAACATATTGTGTCACATATTTTGCTGAAAAACATAGGATCATAGGATCACAGGAGGTTACTAGGCTAATGGTCCTGAGGCCCCTACAAGTCTAGCCAAGAGCTTAGCTCCCAAAAAAGAAACCTCAGTCAGCATCTGTCACCCCTGTCCACGAGGGACACAGGTGAAACCCCCTGGCACAAATGTGTGGTTTCCCATCCACTCATCAAGGTTGCACTTGAAAAGGGTCATTGAGGTACTCTGTATGATGTGCATGGGAAGTCTACTCCAGAGATGAGGCAGCCTCTGAGAGACAAACCTGTGTCTCCAGCAGGTTTTGTTGATGTTGCATATTAGATATAGGCCTTTCTAGCAGGTAATGCACGAGGTGTTAGATTTATGAATATGGAGAGTTATAGTAGTGATGATGTGAGGTATTGCCAGCTATGCCAGGAGATGTAGGATATTCAATGGGTAACATATGCCAGCACAGCTTGCTGGAATTTAGTAAAGGATTATATGTTATTTGAATATCAAACTGATTTGCACAGATGCTTTCATTGAAAATGTATTTGTAAAGCTGCTTGCATTAAAAATGTACCAAACGTGTGCCCTGCTAAAGAGAAAAAGAAATATATATGCATTATTGTAACTGTTTAAATGTATATGTTTTAACAGATGAGACTAGAATAGAAGCAGTTAATCTTAATCCACCTGACTTTGGAAAATATTAAGAAATTAAATTACTGGGCCTAGGCCATAAAGCTGTTATCTCACAGTTTTGAATGAAGCCAGAGACACAATGTCTGTAAAAAATATAGTTAATTAGCTCCTGTAAGAAGAGTGGAAGTGTTTTACGATTTTATGACTTCCAAGAGCTCCAGCAGATCTTGGCAAGGCTGTGTGTGTGTGTGTGTGTGTGTGTGTGTGTGTGTGTGTGTGTGTGTGTGTGTGTGTGTGTGTGTGTGTGTGTGTGTGCGTGTGTATTATTGATACCTACGTGCTAACTCCTGACAGCTTCTAGCCAAAGGGGGTTATATATGCAGTGCTGGCTGGTGACTTCAAATTAAAGAGGGGGGGCTGCAGTTGACAGCTGAATGGGTGGGGCCAATGGGAAGGGTGTGACCAACTAGAAAGGGGTGGAGCTATGCTCAAAACCACAACAACTGGAACTTTAATTAAATACACTGCCCTGGGTGTCAAACCATCATTATGAGAGTCCAATCAAGACAAAATGAAGTGTAGAAGAAAAAAAATATTTCACTACATTGGCTACATGACAGCTTGCTTAATATCTAGATGGAAACAGAAAGGTTGTGAGGCATGAAAAAATACATTAATTTTTAAATACATTACTCGAATGCCAGTCAAAATCAAGTATAAAAAAAACAATCAGCACTCAACTCAAACCACTTCTCCTTGCACTGCAGTTCTAATTATAAGTTATATTCAGCTTTATAAAATTACCAAGTAACATGCTGAAAGTAGCGTTGCCACCCCTCCGTTTTTTTTCCGGAGTGCCCGGAAATCAGTAGGGCACTCCGGTTCTCCGGTTCTCGTCAGCGCGTATTAAAAAAAAAAAAAAAAAAACATTCCCGTCTTGGACTCTCGTTGATTGGCTGCTTGCTGCAGACAAGGCTCGTGCAGCAAGCAGCCAATCAACACGTAGAGTTAGTAGTCAAAGTCCTGCAAAGCCCGCGAAAATTTATGAATATAAAGCGGCGCTTCAGCTTAAGTTTTTACCTTTTACTTTTGGGTGCTGCTTTAAGATCTGAAATTCTTGCTTGGACCGTCGGACATCGTCTTCAGTGGATTGCCTGCTGCCTGGAAGCCATGCCTGCTGCCTGGAAGCCCTGCCTGCTGCCTGGAAGCCCTGCCTCGAAGCCCTGCCTGCTGCCTGGAAGCCCTGCTTGCTGCCTGGAAGCCCTGTCTGCTGCCTGGAAGCCCTGCCTGCCTGGAAGCCCTGCCTGCTGCCTGGAAGCCCTGCCTGGAAGCCCTGCCTGCTGCTTGGAAGCCCTGCCTGCTGCCTGGAAGCCCTGCCTGCTGCCTGGAAGCCCTGCTGGTTAGTTTTTTATTCATATATTCCACATCTTATTCAATGTATCATGGAAATAGCTAAGAAATAGTCTCACTTCTACCTTAACCCACAGATGTAGAGAAGCGAAATACAACCTGTCGCTAGATTGGGAGTACCACTAGGAGTCTAGGTAGCTGCCTAGCAACCTCAGCTTCCAGTACCAGTCTCAGATGGCCGCTGGTACTGTCCTGTTGCTGTGCACATAGTTTGTGAAGAGGTGGTAGAGCAGTAGTTGACAATATTGCACAATAGTAATTATAAAATACGATACTTTATGCCATTAGTGAATGATTGTAATTACTGAGATTTGTTTCAGTGCTTTAATATTTAATTTGACTCATAAATGATGTCATCTGACACGCTTTTCATTTTTTACTGAAGTATCCTACAATTGCAGTATTTGGACAGCATATAGCCAGGGATGGAATAGATTTAATGAAATGTGTCATTTCGCCTTAACACTCACTGTTACTGGTATTTCTTATATTGCTGTTTGTGAAACTTTCTTTGCTGTGTTCATCGTTTTGCATTTAAAATTATTAGAATCTGTGTTAATTTGCTATATATATATATATATATATATATATATATATATATATATATATATATATATATATATATATATATATAAAATATACATTAAAATACATTATTTATACTTGTATATACTTTATACATTAAAATAATGACAGAATCACATTATTGATTGTATATGTAAATATATTAAGTTTATCTCAGGAAATTGTAATTTCATTTTTTTAAATGAGTGTCAGCAATCCTGCATAAATCTGTGTCGAGCCAAGGTAAATTCTCATCACTTAGCAGATGGGTAGCATTTAGCTAGGGATCTCAGTATGATCTGCATCTGTGCAGACAGAACTGCACAAAGGTGGGATCCTTTGGTTCCTTTTGTAGAGTGTTGTTAGAACGCTGAAGAAAAAATGTTGGTAACAGTTGAAAGATGAATGGTATGCCAGGGAGGAAATGCATTGCATTTATTGTTTGTAACATGATTATGAATGTTGTGGTGGCATGCATGACCATTCTTTTGCATAATTAAATACAAATTAAATGGTTGTGCATGTTCTGTAGACTCCATTTGACTTGCAGCTTGTACACCTTGCAAATTTAATTTCTGTGGGCACTTGTGAAATTGAAATTGCAGTCATAACACAGTATGGCAAGAATACACTTTTCTGATATGGCCAAAGTTGCTAGAACACACAACAAAGTATTATGTCTTGTGTTATGTTGGTGCTTTTCATCTGTCTAGCATCAAGTTGCTGGGTATCGTTCAACAGGTGTGTTATTATAAAGAAGTAAGTTAACTATGAAGTTTTAGCAACTTTTATGTCAAATAATGCTTCAGGGGTGTGGAGGGTGAGCAGCTGAAGAGTCAAGTTGGGGTTGTATGAAGGGAGGGTTGGCATAATGGTTAAAGTGTTGGCCCTTTAGCTGCCTGTTCTCTTCTGCTGCTGAGAGCTTGTTTTAGTAGCCCTGCTGCTGATTTTTTCTGGAGGTAAGTGGATTTTTTTAATGGATTAATTCTTTGGAATTAAGGTAGATTTTCAAAGATTAGTGTGACAAGGAATGAAATATTGCCAGCACAGCTACTAGTGAATTTTTAAATATTAAATTTATATTAATTCACTAGCTGTGCTGGCACTATCTCATTCATTGATGGTGACAAGATGTGTGTAACTATCTAGATGTTCAACATGCGGTGATTAACTAGAACAGTTTCTAATCTGGTTTTGGACTTGGTTGCAGTGAATATATAATGACTTCGTGATTTGTATAAGATGCTTGGACTGTAGATCTGTCTTTCTAGTCTGTCATCACTGTGATGTTTACCTTGACCTGTGTTTCTTCCTAGGGTGTCTTTCTAGGGTGTACAGTCTTCGTATTATAGTGAGGCTTAAATGTAGCTTTTTGTCTAGTTTGTCATCACAACTGTTTACCTTTTATCTGTGTTTTCTAGGGTATACCGTCTATACCAAAGCTTAGCTCATTTGATGTTACAGTGAATATATGATTACATGATTTGTATAGGATGCTTGGACTGTAGATCTGTCTTTCTAGTCTGTCATCACCGTGATGTTTACCTTGACCTGTGTTTCTTCCTAGGGTGTCTTTCTAGGGTGTACAGTCTTCGTAGTATAGTGAGGCTTAAATGTAGCTTTTTGTCTAGTTTGTCATCACAACTATCTGTGTTTTCTAGGGTATACCGTCTATACCAAAGCTTAGCTCATTTGATGTTACAGTGAATATATGATTACATGATTTGTATAGGATGCTTGGACTGTAGAACTGTCTTTTCTAGTCTATCATCACCGTGATGTTTACCTACTGTCAATGTGAAATATCTCATGTGGTTTTGAGCTTGTTACAGTGAATATACACAGGATATTTTCTAACGTTTTGTTGTGTAGATATTTAAGTTTTGAGACGACTTAAATATTTATTTAGTGACACTGGGCCACTACCTTGGCATTGGTCAAACTAGCAATGTTTATTACTATTGCACAGTAAGACTGAACACACTTTGTTAGGGCCTTAAAGTTGCTTATAAGGAGTAGCTGACTGATTATGTTGTAGTCTGGGGGAAAAGGGGGGGCATAGTTAGTAAACTTGTGCCAGCCTTTCCCTTGTGTATATAAATCAGACCTCAAGTGTGTCTCAACTGCTTTAGCAGGGGCCCAAAGCACTGTTAAATAGGGTGCTCGAGGTCTTCACTTGGCCACTAAGCTCAACTCTAACTGTGCCAGTGGGAGGAGGTGGTGGTGAGGATCTGGAGTGAAAAAGGGGAGAAACCAGCCCCAAGTTGACTGGTCTCTGTGCTTTGCACTTAATATGGGGTGTTGCATCTGGAATTGTGGGGCTACGGAATTCATCTTTATGTCTGCCCATACGGTCTCTTATCATTATGCAAGTTATTACTGTTGCGGCCAGAGGGTATTATGATTGCTGAGTTACATATTTCATGTTTATCATTGTGTCGGCCCACACTATGTCCTGTTTGTCTTTATGCAAGTTATTACAATTGTAGCCAGAGGGTATGATTGCTGAGCTGCCATGTATTTCATCTTTATCTTGTCAGTCCACAGTATGCCTGAACTTTCTTGCTGTGTTCAGACTCGGCTGGATAACGTTTGCACTGGGTTCTACATAAAAGTAGAGGGTCTTAATTTGGTGCATTGCTGCAGTGTCTGACCCATGTGTTTTACACACAGTTGAATGCCTTCTGTGCATATTCTGCTGTCACACCAGGTTCATGTGTAACAGCTGCAAGTCCCTCAGACAGGAGTTGCTTCTGCCTTTCATTGCTTTACCTTCACTGTAATTTTTCATGAGGAGTCTCATTTTTTTTTCCCTATACCAACTTGGTATTACTAGGGTGTGAAAGTCTGGAAATTCACATGTGAATGTGAACTCTGGCTAGTGGCTACTGACTGACACAGGCCCCACCAGGCACTGGTGTTGGTCACAAGTGTTTTGATTTTCTATTAATAGCTGTTTTGGTTTATTGTAGTGTTGAGCAAGGATCCTACAGGAATCATGTTCAGGAAAAGGTCAATGGATCATCAAGAAGAGGCTGAAAGCGCATCTCCTAAGAGGTTTTTCTGCAGTTATAATAAGGTGTGGGAGCAAAGCTACTCATGGGTGCGACCTGTTCCAAATGCAGATGCCATGGCAAAGTGCACATCCTGTGGAACAACTTTCACTGTAAAATGGGATGGGGAAAAGGCATTGAAAAGCCATCAGAAGTCAGACAAACATCATCAAAGCCTTCAGCTCCAGAGGCAGAACCTCGTAATGACCAAGTTTATTCAGCCACGTAGTGTAACCAGTGAAGCTTCCAAAGTCACTGCAGCTGAAGTGACAGCAGTCTATCATGGAGTGAAACATGGTCACTCATATGTATCCATAGATTGTGGAGGTAAGCTGGCACCGACAGTCTTCCCTGATTCTACTTTGGCTTCAAATTCACCTGTGGGAAGACAAAATCTGAGAGTATTGTCATGAATGTTCTTGCACCTCATTCAGAGGAGCTCCTTCTGCAGGAACTTGGCAATTCCTATTTCTCAGTGGGATCAGATGCATCCAATAAAGGGAACAGAAAAATGTTCCCTTTAGTTATTCAGTACTTTACTCACACCCATGGCACACAACAGAAACTCCTTGATTTCTATGAGGATCATAACGAAAGTTCTGAATGTATCTTTACTAGAATAAAGGACATCCTTGTGCATAAAGGACTCAAAGTACAAAACATTGCTAGCTATGCTGCAGACAATGCCTCAGTCAATTATGGAAAGCACAGGTCTGTTTTTAAAAGTTTGAAATCTGAGGTGCCTCACATCATTGCAGCAAACTGTTTATGCCATGTAATACATAACTGTGCCAAGCATGCAAGCAAGGCCCTTGCAAAGTTTGATGTGGAGACTCTGGTTTTGAAAATACATAGTGAGTTTTCAGCATCTGCTAAAAAATGGCACTGTTGAAAGGCTTCTATTCTTTCCTAGACCAGGACTTTAAGGAAATAATGCAACATGTTGTAACAAGGTGGCTGTCTTTGTTCCCAGCTGTGGCAAGGCTGGTAGAATGTTGGCCTGCTATTAAAAGTTATTTTATTAGTCAAGGGCCTGAGGACTGTCACCCCTTATCTGGAAATTTGTGGAGGCCGATGAGGATGGCATCAGTGGGGATGTGTCTGAGGCAGAGTGCTACATACATTTCATGCACTACATCCTGCAGGTATTCCACAAGTCTAGAGCAAAACTTGAAAGTAACACTCTCTCTGCTCCAGAGTTGTACACCGTGATGAAAAGTCTAAAAGATGAGTTGCAGAGAAGGCTAGATGACCAGTTCTTTGGTACTAAAGTTTCATCTGCCTTACAGCACTTTACTCCAGCTGTCGCACAGCAGGTCTGTAGGACCTTCTGTGATTTTTACAGTAAAGCACTTTGTTACCTACAGAAGTGGTTTGACTATGATAATAGTCCCTTTAAAGCTATGCAGGTCCTCAGCCTCCAACATCCTGTAACTTGGCCAGAACTGCGTACAGTTGCAGACCTCTTCAAATTTGATGTGGACATTGAAGCACTTTACACAGACTACTGTACTTTAACTGCTGCATTGCCAGCCCTGTTACAGATGACAGAGGCATCTGTAAGTGATCGCTGGGTGACTTTTTTTAGTAAAGCTCCAGACTGCAAGCCACTTTACAGACTGGTGCAGTTTGCTCTTTCAATCCCCCCCAGCAATAGCTTTGTGGAAAGGGTTTTTTCACTTATGGGGAATGCGTGGACTGATGTAAGAAATAGAATGCTTGTGTCACTTGTGAAGGCCGAATTGCAGGTCAAGCTAAACTTTAACATGAGTTGTTCGCAATTTTATTCATTTGTGAGAAATAACCAGCCATTACTTGAGGCTGCTAGATCAAATGCCAAATATAGCTTCAAGTATAAGCAATGATTTCTAGCAAAACTGAAGATACTTTAAACAGTTGCTTTTCTTTTACTATTGTGTGTGGTGAACCCTTAATGTACTGCTTTGAATGAACTGGTGTTTTTAATATCTAATTGTATTTCCATTTTAGTACTACCTGTGATATGAGACTTGGGCTTAGTTTTCCCATGCTTGTGTGTGATGTACTGTTGTATGTAGTGAACCTTTTGAAGTATTGCTAAATAAAGTTTTTTTTATTTACTTTTTGACTCGTCGCACATTTTTCTACTTATTGGTAACTGTATGTGATATTAAAGACTTATGCTGAAGGGTGGAGTAAAGGGGTGTGGCTATTAAAAGGAATGGGTGTGGCTTGATTGTGCATGGGGCGGGGCTTGTTTGTCAGGAAATGGCACAGTAGAAAGGTGGCAACCCTAGCTGAAAGTAGCAATCTCTGTGATACCCCACTTGTAAAAATATTTCTTATCCAAAAAAAACCTTCTGCCTGACAACAACTATCTACTTGTTTCATGGGGAAGACGTGATCAAAGTAAAAAATGAACAGCAAACAAGAAACAAGCTCAAGATAAATTGCTTAAAGGATTACTGCACAAGTTATGGACCACACATGATAGAATAGCATTCTGTTTAGTTTATGGGTAAAGCCTGCAAAGATAACTGCAAGTCTCCAACAAATGTAATGAGCTTCTGAAAATACTGTAATCCTGTCTTTTATTATAAATACTGTCATATGCATTTCAATACCTAAGGCTTATATGTTATCTAGTTATGTAAATATTCTCTGCATGGCAACAACAAAAAGGTTTTCACTGTTGATAATTCTTTAACAGCATGCTTATTAAAGCTTACTTGCATCTTACAATCTCCAGCAAGCTTACCTGATGGTCATTAAAGCACTGCTACTTAAACACAGAGCAACAGGGCACTGCGACAGCATGCATTTTCTGAATAATAAGAAGCATAAATCAACAGTATAAAAATATGACAGAAAACCAGAACATTCTGCAAAATCAAGGACAGATGAAAAGCCACTGTAGTACTTGTGCTACCTTGGATGGGGGAATACTCTGTACACTTACACTGCATAACTGCTCCTTGCCTTCCTTGGACACATCCAGAGTCACTACATGGGGGAAGTGGGGTGTAACAAATATGTTACAATTTGAAATGTCTCTGGCTGATGGTGATGGCTCTGACACTCATACCTCTCAACCTCAGAGCAAGAAATCTGGACAAAGCCATACACAGAAATGGGGCACAGGTCCAAAAATAAGGACAATTTTTAAATATTGCTCTTATAAACTTAGAACGATAATAGAATAGGTCTTGCATTAATATGAATTTTCTGAAGGGTATGAAATCTGAAACTCAAATGTCTGCCATTATTTTCTAACTTCAATCTTTAATGATTTGCCACTAATTTGCCAGAAAACCACAATTTTATGAAAAAACAGAAAAAATTTGTTGCAAAAATATAAAACTGACACACAATACAGCTGGGAATCTGTCAAATAAGGGACACCTTTTTAATATTACTACTGTTAACTTGAGCAGCTGACAAAATAAGAGAATCTACATGCACTTCTGAAATAAAAGTAATCTATAACTCTGATCATTACAGTTATTTATAATTGTAAACCTTCCACATTTTTTTCCAAAATTGCCATTTTGCGGAGGGATTATTAGGGGGAGAGCAACATTTTGAGCCAAAATTTTGGACAGTTGAGAGGTTTGGATATTCCTAATTCTATAAAGTGATTTATTTGCACGTACCGCTCAACCTCTTAATGCAAGAAATCTGGACAAGGCCAAATATATTGGGGGAACATACAAACAGTACGAAAAATTGCTCTTGTATAAACTTAAGACAGTTGATAGAATAACAGGTCTTGCTTTAGCATGCATTTTGATGAAGGTTATGACATCTGAAACTCAATGGCTGTCATTATTTAGTGACTTCATTCCTAAATTATTTGCCAGAAACCCACAATTTTATGAGTAACAAACCAAAATTAAGCAAAAATCTATTCATTCTGCAAAAGTCTGGACAGCTGAGAGGTATAGTTCAGCTTGGGCTGTCTTTGAGATTGCTGACCTTCCCCTCTCACAAAATCATGGTCAAATGGAGCCTCCCCCTGCAGTCATTCCAATGTCCCATTCCTTGGTTATTTCACCCCATTTACCATAAACACTGTAATGTGTATACTGCTTTACTTCTGAGATTATTTGGATTTAAAAGTTTTATTTTGCATTTTACAGCACAGACACTAATAGATATCTGCTAAACAAAGCCATGCAGTCTCACAATGAAAATAGACTCTCTGCCCTTGAAACTCGCATTCATTGAAACAGCATTGAAACTCACATTCAAAGAAAATACATTTTGCCAGTGTCAGATAAAGATTAACTTTAGGCTGTTTTCAAATCATAGGCCCCTCGCATACAAAACCTACACATGCTCTTTGATCCACTTTCCTGATTGAATTAAATTATATTCCTTGTACAATACAGTACAGTTGTTAGAGCTCATTTTAAATTTATTGTTTTGAACAATTTTCCAGTAAACAATGAAACAAAATGCATGCACCAATAATGACAAAACTTCCCAATTCAGAACATTTTTCCAGTAAACAATGAAACAAAATGCATGCACCAATAATGACAAAACTGCCCAATTCAGAACATTTCCATCATAAAAGTCTACTTAAACTTCTACAGTCCACCAGTATCAGTAAATATGCACAATTTCTGAAGAAGTAAAGATCATCTAAATAATTCCACATTAAAGAAACTGTAACTAATGAAGAGTTTGCTGCTAGCAAACAACTTTATATTTCATTGTTTCATCTACAAATAAAGTGCCTGTTGCCGTTAAGGAATAAATTACCTATGTTGCATTAAAAAAAATGATAAGCTAGTAATATTGCAATACGGAATGGATGGCAAACTGATAACAGGTTCATAGTTACTAGGTATCTTCACCAAAAAGGACTGCAGCATCCACCCCCTTTACAACACAGTACAGTATTAGCAATGTATCTATCTACTGTGGGAGTAGAACCCACAGCCTTCTGCATCAAAAGCAAGCACACTACCAGTTGTTCTATTAACAATGAAAGCAGACATTGCATAAGCAGCACTAAATGTTTGTTCCCCTGCAGCTCTCAGCTTCTTGTAAAATATACTCAACATTCAGCTGTATCTCTGAATTTTGCAGCACAAGAAATCTGGAAAAAGCCAAAATTTATTGGGGGGGGGAACAAAAGACCAAAAACCAGGGACACATTTTAAACATTGCTTGTATAATGTTGGAAAGTTGCTAGAATAAAATGCTGTGTTACCACTATACATTACCAAGTATTGGACCCAGGACCCTATGCAAAAAAGTCAGAGCAACATATTACTCTGCCAAATCATTTGTTTTGCGAACGAGAGGAAGACTGAAACTTAAATGGCTACCATTTAGTGAATTCAGTTCTCACCATAGCTGTCAACAACTTAGCACAAAACACCTGAACAAAGCCAATAATGGGGGAATACAGCCCCCAAACATATTCAGTGAATTCAATTCTCACCATAGCGCTCAATCTCTTAGCAAAAAAACACTTGGACAAAGCCAGTAAGGGAGGAATACAGCCCCCAAACATATTCAGTAAATTCAGTTCTCACCGTAGCTCTCAACCTTAGCACAAAAAACCTGGATGAAGCCAATAATGGGGGAATACAGTCCCAAAAATAGGGAAAATTTCAAATATCCATGTTATAAACTTAGAAATTTGCTAGGATAAAAGGCTTTGTGTTACCATGTATTTTCTGAAGAATATGAAGTCTGAAATTCAAATGCCTGTTATTTTTATTTATTTAACATTTGTTAACCAGGAAAGTCTGACTTGGAACAAAAGCCTATTTTCAGCAGAGGCCCAGGGAGAAACACTCCAGACATATGTCTTTGTAAGATGGGAGAACATGCAGAATCCACACAGAAGGCACCCCAGTCAAAAATCAAACCAGAGAATCTGCACCTGTCAGGCAACAATGCTACCAGTGCACCACTGCACTACTGACTGTGTAAGGAAACAAAAATACAGAAACCACAGATTTTATGAGGAACAGAACAGAACAAATATGAGGCAAAAATCTACAACTTTTTTTTTACAAATGGTGATGGGTAGGGAATTCAGGTCCTTGCCACCTGAGACAAGGTACAGGGTTCAAGCCTGAGGTATTCTCTACCCACCACCATGTGTTTTCTCTAGCCACAAGTATATAGCAACTGGGGCATTACACACACACACACACACACACACACACACACACACACACACACACACACACACACACACACACACACACACGCACACACACACACACTTACTTGAGTCCAGGGCCTTCTGTTGCTGTATAGCTCCATTACTCGCTAAGCTACATCCTGTGAGATCCCATGATGAAGTCCTTCCTTCCTGCGAGAGCAGGCCAGCCTGCAGACATTGCAGTCTGATCCCTTTCCAGTCTATGCAGTTGTAACTAACTGCATAGACTTCTGGGATGCTCTTGACTGCTGTGTTTCTAATCCGGAACTGCTGCTGAATTAGTCCGGAGCTCTGCGCATGCTCCTCCGGGCTGGTTCAGCAGCAGTCAGAAATGCAGCACATGCATGAAGGTCCATGATTTTTGTCCTTATTTTTTATTTTCTTTCTTCTTTCTTTTACAGCTTGGGGGCCTACAGTCTTGCAGTCCAGTAGCATGGACCACCCCTGGTTATATGGGAACCAAAAGTCAGATGACCAGATGTATGTGATGTCATTCTTAATCTAGGGGAAACATAGTTTAATACTAGGTGAGACTGAAGTTTCATGGCAGTCTGTTTTTGTAACCTGACAAAGAAAGATGTCACCTACTTCATCTTGCCTCATTCTAGTAAGTAACCAGGGAATGATAACTCTTTAGATCAGTCAGAAAAATATAGTGAGATTAGTTAACTATTGTTTTTATGTAACTGTGTAAACCTGTCCACCTGTATTATTTTTAATATTTCCTGTGATTGAAACTCTGGTGTTTATTGTAAACATATATTTAGTATGTTCATGTTATTTTATTATTCATTATTAAATATATTTAAACTTTTCATTGTGGCTGATCCTGTAGAGAATATTTTAACCTTTAAGAGTACTTATATCTATTGGTGACACTGTGGCCACTCTTGAAAGCCTGGCTGTTTGGTCAACATTACCATTTGTATTAATATTAATTTTACTCGGTATAATTGGGTACCCTTGCAAGAGCCTTAGAGTAGCTGGCTTTGGGGTCTGGTGGCAAAGGAACTACCTTATAGTTTGGGCAGAAGGGGGCATAACTAGTAAATTTGTACCAGCCTTTCCCTGATGTGTGTGTGTGTGTGTGTGTGTGTGTGTGTGTGTGTGTGTGTGTGTGTGTGTGTGTGTGTGTGTGTGTGTGTGTGCGTGTGTGTGTGTGTGTGTGTGTGTGTGTGTGTGTTTGTGAAAATGAAATCTCAGAATGTGTGTGTGTGTCAGCTACTTGGAGCAGGGACACGAAGCACTGGTTTCACAAAGAGAGTGCTGGAGGACTTGGCTTGGACATTCGGCTGAGGACCTAACTCTACAGCTGTGCCAGTGGGGAGCATTATTGAGGACCTATGGAGAGACAGAGGGGCAGACCCAGACCCTGGGCTGTGTGGGTTCCTTGCATGCTCTTAAGGGAAATTGTGCTTGATGCAGAGAGCTGCATCTGGAAATACTGAGTGTATTCATTTTTGTTCCACGTGAACTTCCCTCTCCAGTGCCAGTGGTGAGTATTTAGGCTCCATTATTACTGGCCCAGAATGGGGATGTCACATATTGGAGAGCAGTGGTGTGGATATTAATTGAACTTCTGTAGCCTGTAGGCAGTTGTCACTGAAGGTGTGTATTCTTAGCAGCCACAAGGTAAACATTTTGCAACAATTTTATTTATTTTTTTGTTAGTTTAGTTTAGTTAGGGAAAGCAGGCAAAGATGTCAGCAGAGGATTATTGCAAGCTAACAAAGAACCAGTTGGCCAAGGTGTGTGTTATTCATTCATCTCTATTACAAATAATAAGAAGGTTTGGGGTTTTGTTCAGATGCTTTAATATATACAAACACACCAGGATGGGTAGCAACATCTTTAAATACAAATGAACTAGTTAACAAACAGAGCTTACATACATATGTTCACATCTCAACAGCTAACTACAAAATGACAGTCAGGCTCACATGTGCTCAGTATTTATACTCTAGTGCAAGCCCTTGGATAATTTCTTAAAGGTGTACACACACATATTGATCTACAGTGTGCAAAGCCAAAGGACTGGTGTATGCCTACCTGACTAAAGACAAAATGATTTCAGCTTTAGTCACAGATCAGACCAGCAACCAGAAGGCTAACCAGTCTGGTGATGGGAATTTGCAGCCCTCAGAAAACAGAAGAGTTTACCATTTCCTCAGAGGACTTAAAAACCCATCTCGAGTTAAAGAGACTTGAACTGGAGGTCAAACGTTTGGAATTAGAATTAGCAGAGAGACTGTGGTGTTTGAAGGCTGAAGAAAATGAGAGACTGTGGCAGGCAAAACAGATGGAATTAGAAACAGCAGAGAGACTACGACATTTGGAGGCTGAAGAAAATGAGATACTGCAGTGTTTAGAGGCAGAAGAAAATGAGAAGTAGCATCCACATGAAAGGGAGATGCTGACTCTTCACCAGGGTCATGGAGGTAATGGGGAAGGGCATAACTGAACCTCAGAAGCAATAAAGGTCAGCAAATTTCTTCCACAGTTTACAGATGGTGATAATTTTGGTAGCTTTATTCATATATATGAAAGGGTATGTAAACAGTATAATGCTGACTAAGGTCTCTGGGTACAGGTCCTGACCGCCTTACTCCATGGTAAAGCTGTAATTGCTGTTTCTAAATTGTATGATACTGATTGTTTAAATTATGAAAAAGTAAAGAAATGTTTACTTGAATGTTTTAAGTTAACACCTGAAGCTTACAGAAAGAAACGTTTTGTGAGCATAGACACAAGGCAGATGAAAGTGTGTGTGATTATATTGCTGAATTAAGCACTTATTTTCATAGATGGGTGAGTGGGCATCAGGTCACTACTTTTGAAGGGCTGTCAGACCTCTTGGTGATGAACATGAGAATCTGATTGGCAGACCAAGAATGTAATTCTGCAGATGAGCTGGGAAAAAAGGGTCTCTACTTAGCAAGCAAGGCATCACTGCACAGCAAGTGGATGCCCAGTGCTGCACATGAACATAAGGGAACCCATGTTGGGCAGCCTAAACCACCTCAACAAAGTCCACCAGTAACAGTGAAAGCCACTAGTTCAGGTACACAGCCAGGATCAAGGGTTAAATGTTCTAAATGTAACCAGTAGGGCCATGTATGATATAGATGTTCACGGAGGCAAGGAGGGGAACAAAAGATGGGGGAGCCAGCAAGTGAGAATAACAATATGCCAGTAGTAAGTTGTCCGGACAGGGGTACCAAACTATCATCAGAATTTATATCCAATCTTAGTAGATGGAAAACAGGCCACTGCTAAGAGAGAGAGATACAGCCTCTGACATAAACATTGTGAAGCTTATAGTGGGTAAAGAGGAGCAGTACTTGCTTGGGCAGTCCACTCCAGTCACAGTTTTAGGAGGGACCCCATTCCACATGCCTTTGGACAGGGTTCACCTTGACTGGGAGGGTGGAAAAGTAAGCAAGCAAGAAGGTGTGTTTGAGGATATCTCTGCGGATGTCTTGATAGAGAATGATTTTGATAATGCAGTACCTTGTGTTCATGCAGTTACACATAGTCAGGCTTGGAGACAGGCATGTGGGGCTGGTAGCCTGGGGGAGGGAGCTACCATGTAGCAGTGAGACTGAAGGTGAACCACACTGCTGGTAGGTACTGATATTACCTTGGACAGAGTGACTGCAAGGGCAGAGGTGAGTGGCAGTACCCAGGCTGACAGTGAAGCACCACTGTCAGAGGATACCAGACTTCTTGTGTAACGGAAGCAGGGAAGAGTTACAAAGACAGAGTTTTAGCAGGTTCAGCTCTCAGACTTTACACTGAGAGGCCTGAGGAAGGTAGCTAGGGAGGTGCCTGATTCTCAAGGAAAGGGGAGTCTGTATACTGAAACAAAGCATTACTGTATAGAGATGAGGGAGGGCTAGAGGGAGAGGTAATACAGCAGCTGGTAGTTCCTAGAGCCTATCATCTGGCACTTCTAGCCATATTCCATGGCATTGCTTTTGCAGGTCATATGGGCATAAAGCATACCAAGACACATATTGTGCAGATCTTTTACTGGCCTGAGATTGCAAGGGATATAACAGGGTACTGCAGGACCTGTGAGCAGTGCCAAAAAGTAGGCAAGGAGGAGACAATGTCAAAGCTCCTTTGATGCCTTTACCTGTGATTGAGGAGCCATTTCAGAGGGTAGCTATGGAAATTGTGGGCATCTGACTAGCCCAAGCTCCACAGTATATCCTGGTGGTAGTAGGTTATGCTACTAAATACCCTGAGGCGGTGGCTCTGTCCTCCATTGAGGCAAAGAAGGTGGCAAATGCTTTGTTAGAAATTTTCAGCAGGGTAGATTTCCTGAGAGAAATACTGACTGACAAAATTTCCAGTTTCATGTCAGATCTGTTGGCTTGTCTGTGGAAGTGCTGTGGGGTGAAGCACCTAAAGATCACCCCAACCATCCCCAGACTAATTGTTTTGTGGAGAGGTTAAACTCTACACTAAAGACAATGCTATGGGCATTTGCAGACCAGTTTAAGAGAAAGTGGGACAAATATTTGCCCCATCTGCTGTTTGCATATAGACAGGTACCCTAAGAATCCACAGGTTTTTCACCCTTTGAGTTGCTGTATGGGCATAGGGTGAGTGGGGCCTTAAGATTTGATTTGTGATGAGTGGGAGGGTAAGTGTGAATCCCACAAGTAGTCTGTTGTGGCATATGTGCTGAACCTCGAGACAAGGCTTAGGGAGCTCATGGGCTTGGCCCAAGAGAACCTGACAAAAGCCCAGCAGCAGAAAAGGGTCTGGTATGACAATATTGCTTGAGCCTGAGAGCATCCTTTGGGACAGCAGGTTATGGTTCTCATTCCTGTCAGACTCAATAAGCTGCAGGCAGCTTGGGATATGCCTTTCAATTGGTAAGGAAGGTCAGTGATGTTAACTACATAGTAGAAATTCTAGGTAGGAGCACAAATGGTGCCATGTTAGCATGATGAAGCCTTACTATGATAAGTAGACCCTTGTGCTAAGTATTTGCAATAGGAGGCAGGACTCAGGAGGAGTCTGAGGAGGATCTATGGCTACATCGAGCCAGCCAGTAAGTTGCCAAGGTACTATGATGGATTCTAGGGCTGCAGGCATACAACATGACAGTGCTGGACATTAGTGGGGTCAGCAATGCCAATGCAGATGGGTTCTTAATATAGGGTATGGGTTAATGTATTCCCAGATAGGCTCATTCCTCTCAAGCAATGCTTCTCAAGGGTCACTTGAAAAATTAGCGTGAGTCTTAGAAGGGGAAGATATGTGATGATGTGAGGTATTGCTAGCTATGCCAGGAGATGTATGGCAGTGGATGGGCAACATATGCAAGCACAGCTATCTGGAATTTAGTAAAGAATTATATGCTATTTGAATATCAAACTGATTTGTATACGCTTGTGTTGAAAAATGTATTTGTAAAACTGCTTATGTTAAAAATGTACTAACAGTGCGCCTTGCTGAAAAGAAAAAGAAATATCATGTATTATTGTAACTGCTTAAGTGTATATGTTTTAATGGAGGATACTGGAAGAGAAGAGGTTAATCTCAATCCACCTGACTTTGGAAAATAATAAGAAATTAAATTACTGGGCCTAGGCCATAAAGATGTTATCTCACAGTTTTGAATGAAGGCAGAGACGCAATGTCTGTAAGTAGTATGGTTTATTAGCTCCTCTAGGAAGAGCGGCCTTCCAGAAGCTGCAACAGATCATAGCAATGCTCTCTGTGTATGTATGATTGACACCTAGGTGCTAAATCTTGACAACTTTTAGCCAAAGGGTTGCATGGGAACCAGAAATCAGATGACCAGATGTATTCAATGTCATTCTGTAATCTAAGGAAAAAATTATATTTTAATATTATGTGAGACTGAAGTCTCATGCCAGTTTATTTTTGTAACCTGGCAAGGAATGATCTCTCACCTACATCATCTTGCCTTATCCTAGTAAGTAACCAGGGAATAATAATTCTTTAGATCAGTCAGGAAAATACAGTGAGCCTTCTGTGCGGAGTCTGTATGTCCTCCCTGTGGTCACGTGGGTTTCCTCCGGGTGCTCCAGTTTCCTCCCACATCCCAAAGACATGCAGTAGGTGGATTAGACACTCTAAAATTGGCCCTAGGTGTGAGTGTATGTGTGTGTGTGTGTGTGTGTGTGTGTGTGTGTGTGTGTGTGTGTGTGTGTGTGTGTGTGTGTGTGTGTGTGTTTGCCTTCTGTGGAAGGTTGGGCACCGGGCTGGCAACTCGACACCGTAAAACTCCATTGCCAATCATGAGTGGACAGATGATCCGCTGTGGCGACCCCTAACCGGGAAAAGCCGAAAGAAGAAGAAGAAGTTAAGTATTGTTTTTCTGTAACTATGTGAACTTGTCTACCTGTGCTATTTTTGATATTTCCTGTGAATGAAACTCTGGTGTTTATTGTAAATTATTTAGTATTTTCATGTTCTTTTATTATTTATTGTTAAATATATTTAAACTTTTCCTTTTGGCTGGTCCTTTAGAGAATATTTTAACTTTTGAGGGTACTTATATCTATTAGTGACACTGTGGCCACTCCTGAAAGCCTAGCTGTTTGGTCAGCATTACCATTTGTATTAGTATTAATTTCACTTCATATAATTGGGTACCCTTGCAAGAGCCTTACAGTAGCTGGTTGTGGGGTGTCTGGTGGCAGTGTAACTACCTTATAATGTGGGCAGAAGGAGGCATCACTAGTAAATCTGTGCCAGCCTTTCCCAGGTGTGTGTGTGTGTGTGTGTGTGTGTGTGTGTGTGTGTGTGTGTGTGTGTGTGTGTGTGTGTGTGTGTGTGTGTGTGTATGTGTGTGTGTGTTGCTGTTGTTGTTCTTATTGTTGTTGTGTCTTTATGTGTGAAAATTAAATTTCAAAGTATGTGAGTGTCAGCTACTTGGAGCAGGGACACAAAGCACTGGTTTCACAGAGAGGGTGCTGAAGGACTTGGCTTGGACACTCAGTTGAGGACTTAATTCTACAGCTGTGCCAGTGTGGTGCCTTACTGGGGGACTTGGAGAGAGATAGAGAGAGAAATCCAGACCCCGGGCCGAGTATGTTCCCTGTGTGTTTTTAAAAGAAATTGTGCTTGGTGCAGATAGCTGCATCCTGAAATACTGGATGTATCCATTTTTGTTCCAATTGAATGTCCCTCTCCAGTGCCAGTGGTGAGGATTCAGGTTGCTTGATTACTGGCCCAGTTTTGGGACATCACAATAGTAATAGTTGTACAACATAAAAAGACCACTGATAATGAAAAAGTTAAGTCTGAGGTGGATTTCAGAATTTAGAGACTAATATTAAACACATGTTCTTAAATGGCTTACTCAAAGGTATCAAAAGTTTGAAAGATCAAGAATATAGTGCATGTATAAGCAAGTTTCAAATGTGTTGGTTACCTGAGAGCATAGAAAATGGTCATGTGATTAGTTTCCTAATTACCTGGCTGCCCAATGTCTTTAATGACCTTCAATGTGTCTCTTGCAGAACTGAGAAAGCACATGGATCTTCAGTCTCCAAGCACTCCCTTCCATGTAAAGTTTTTATTTTATTTAGTCAAATATTTAATCTTCACAATTACTTGGGCAAATCCTCCAATGGCTTACACTGGAGCACAAATCAGCTGAAGACTAATTATTTCCTCTTCTATGCTAAAGGGCAAGTAATGTAGGCCTTTAAATATGGTGTGCAGCTAAGATGCAGACGCTTTAGCTGTATTCCAAGAAATGTGATATGAACTACAGAACCACCACAGGAATGGAGAGCCAGTCACACGAACCACAAATGGACAATCTTTGGAAATGGAAAGGTTTATTCCACAAGTAAATTCCACAGTTAAGCACTTTCTTCCCTTCACATATACGGGACTTCCTCAGAACAAGTTTTAAAAATACATACAAGATGAAAACCCAGCCATATATACTAAGCCATTAATTAAATACTAATTGAACCTTAAAGTGATACACACTATTTGGTACCTAAAAAAATCCTAAAGGAATTCAAAAAGGCAATATTTATGACAAAAATATTAAAAATATGAAGATATTTAAGATGTAAATATAAAACATAATACAATGTATCTCAAAACATATAATGCATGTAAAACATATAAAACGAGGGAACTGACACTATTTCCTATTCAGAAATATGAAATGGATAAATAAATATTGCCTTTTAGGATTTTTTTTAGGTACCAAATAGTGTGTATCACTTTAAGGTTCAATAAGTATTTAATTAATGGTTTAGTATATATGGCTGGGTTTTCATCTTGTATGTATTTTTAAAACTTGTTCTGAGGAAGCCCCATTTATATGAAGGGAAGAAAGCGCTTAACTGTGGAATTTACTTGTGGAATAAATCTTTCTGTTTCCAAAGTTTGTCCATTTGTGGTTTGTGTGACTGGCTTTAGCTGTATTCCCTGCTTGACTGATAACTCATCTAGAATCCGGGAGGACCAATGTTTTTGAGTAGTTAGATGAAGAAGTTTCTCTATACCTGGAGAAATGGATAGTCATTTCAGTAGTAGAAATGATACACTGGTAACAGTTCTTGATGAAAAGATCATCATGACCTTAATTCTTGCAAATTATTTCCAAAATCAAATAAATGTAGAAATAATATCAAATAAAAATATAGTTTTATAAAGGATTCTTAAAATTAACAAGTAAGTGTGCGTCTCTTGCTATGAGGTGACAATGCTATCCGCTACACCACTGTACCATCCTTAAGACTACTACATCTTGGGGGTAAAAAAAATGATGCCACAGTAGGCCGGCATGTTGAACTGCAGCTTTATGAATCCAGCTTGAAACTTGACTGATGTGTACCAATCTAATGATTAAATTAATAATTCAGATGTCACAATCTGTGTTTAATGCTATTAAATCTGTGTTATGCATAGCTGACTAGTAGAGAATCACTTAAGTGAAATACACTGAAATGTCCGATCAAAAGAGCAAACCTTGAAAGCACAGCTATTTGCCCATGTAATAACTACTGGAGATTGTGCACTATACTACACTACCCCTCCAAAAAACTTATTTATTCTGGCTCAGGGGACATGCTTTCACCTGAAGTAATAAAAGTGTGTCTGTCCCTGTCTGTACCCAACTGTGCCAGTCTTTCCCAGGAGTGTCTGTGTGGTTGTATAAACTCTTCTCAAAGTGTGTGTGTGTGTGTGTGTGTGTGTGTGTGTGTGTGTGTGTGTGTGTGTGTGTGTGTGTGTGTGTGTGTGCGTGTGTGTTTAACCTGACATATCTTGTGAGACCCCTGGTCTCCTTTAGAGGTCACCCAAGCATCAAAATTTCACTTCACCCACCATCTGAGATGAGTGGTCTGTCAGATGCTTCATCCTATATCCCCAGCCAGTCCTACTGGCAGCATGAGTCCATTCCTGAATGGAGATCACTAGTAGTGCAGACAGATGTCCTTCGTCTGCAACGTCAAGCTGGTACCCAGTCTTAGCAAGTACTGAAAATTCTCAACGTGAATTTTGGTACTGATGTATATTATACATGCATTAAATGTGTTTAAAACATGACTGCTACACCCTTTCATCCAAAAGAATGCCTTATTAAAAATGTCCAATAGCTTTAGTTGAGAATAGCTATTCTACTGGATGATGTGTGTGACACCCGAGCCCTGGCCCAGCAATCAAGGAGCCTCAATCCTCACCACTAACACCAGTGAGGGGCGTCTCATATAGGAGGAAAGGATAACAAATACACACAGCAAAGTGCAATTTCCCTTAAGAACACACAGAGATCACAATCAGTCCGGGGCTGGTCGCTCCCTTGCTCTCCAGGTCCCCTGTAAGAATCCCCACTGGCACAGCTATAGGGTCCAGATCTCAGCCTAGTGGGCAAGCTAAAACCTCCAGCACCCTCTCTGCCCAGCCAGTGCTTCGTGTCCCTGCCCAGGAAGCTGACACACACACACACACACACACACACACACACACACACACACACACACACACACACACACACACACACACACTTTGAGAAGAGCTTATACAACCACACAGACACTCCTGGGAAAGACTGGCACAGGTTCTCCAGGTAGCTATGGATATTGTGGATCTTCTGAGTACCCCAAGTTCCACAGGGAAAAAGTATATCCTAGTGGTAGTGGATTATGCTATACAATACCCTGAGGCAGGGGCTTTGCCCTCCATTGAGGCAGAGAAGGTGGCAAATGCTTTGTTAGAGATTTCCAGCAGGTAGTTTTCCCAAAAGAAATACTGACTGACAGAGGTGCCAATTTCATGTCAGACCTGTTGGCTTGTCTGTGGAAGTCCTGTGGGGTGAAGCACTTGAAAACCACCCCCTACCATCCCCAGACTAATGGTCTTGTTGAGAGGTTAAGAGGCCTTGGTTAATGGTCTTGTTGGTTAATGGTCTTGTTGAGAGACACCACTGAGTGCCTGTTCACGAGGAATTGTGCATTACCACCCTCGACTGCCGCACATTCTGTGTGCAACTCCTAGACACAGCTGCTGGTTTGTTGTACACTGGTCATTTAGTCACAAAGCTCTGCCACAACACTGAGCACTCATTCCAAAGCACTTTTTCCCATAGTATCACAAGTGCTTCCCTCCCTAGCCAACAATTTCACTTGTGACACCTCTATCTCGCATATTATATTATTAGGGCACCTTGCTCAGTCATGTCCATGCTGATACAGCCTGTTAATGCCTAGTACTACTATTACAATACAGCAGAACTTAGAAATAGTGCTACAATTGTTATGTAGTGGAAGGTAGCTATAGCGGCTGGCTTCAATTGACTTACAGCAGTAATGCTGCAATTGATATACAGTGGACTTTTAGTTTAAGGAATGGCTTACAGTCAAACACCTAAGCTAATGTGCTGTATCCCAGGCCTGCACTTACTGTCTGGCTAGTCAGAGCTTTACAATTTGCTAATATATATAAGTGTAGTATATCCTATGCAGTATCCACTACCCCACTTTCCTGCTTACCAAGCTCCTTCTTAAAACTGATTATACTGGCCTATGTACAAACTGCAACGTAGTGTTATAGTGTATGTTCTACATGCTTAGGGGCTCATTTGGTGCTATGTAACTTACCTTAAACTGCTGTACTGTTAAGAACTGTATTAACTGTCCCATTGCTAATTATGGCCTATGTTCTATTATAGTGTATAATAACTGCCTGATGTTCAGTCAAGAGCACAGCTCCAACAGAACTGCATTTAAGATGTTTTAATTGCTCTGTGTGTTTACCTATTTGCTGTTATAGTGTATCAATGTTGTTTACTGCTGCATGAATAGTGTAATGTGTTATCTTCTGTGTACTGTTGCATATATAGTTTATCATCCCTAGCCTCTCTAACTTCCTGTCCTAGTATTCTCAAACACCATCATCTCCTCTTCCCTATACTAGTAGTCCCACATACCCACACCTCTAACCACCCTCTAGGCCATTCCATTAGCTGTCTACCAAGTTAAGCCAATTAATTTAACCTTGCAAACCCCTAATACTTTTTATATCCGCTCTCTTACAGTTTGCCTTCAATATATTTCCTAACCTGAAGACTCCAATCATTTCTATGTTATACCAGGCTCCAGACAAAGGAAAGAGCCTCCAAACAGAGATCCTCCACTGGTCTCTTTACTATCTTGGCCTGTGCTAGAACTGCCCAAAAATGTATGTTATCTAATGAGAATGTTATTGCTACCTATTACTATTGATATAACCCTGTGTATGATAGCTAGCAGTATACTGCGGATTCCTAATACCCCCTTTTTTTCAATCTTCCCTGCTACTCTAAGTGCTCCTGTTATTTACTGTCTATGCACTAGGTGACAGTATATACCCATCCCACACTATTCACTTTATCTCTCATGTTAAGCAGATACTGGATCACTTCTAAGAGACTCACTAATACACTGCCCAAGCCTTCTACCTCTGTGACCCTCCTTGCTCTTACCTATCACCTTTCTGTAAACTGGTGCTCCATTCTCCATAAGTTTCTTGCCTCTTGCTGCATTCCCCACACATTTCCTACCTCTTAACTTACCTATACAATCACTGCTTGTTTCTTGCATTCTTGCAGTCTTGCCTTCTTCCTTATCCTGGGTTCTACCTGCTCTGTTCACCCTGCGGGCTCACTCAGCTCCCCTACCCTGCCCCCAATTTCCACCCACCCCCAGCACCTCCACACTTATAGAACTATAACCACTCCCATCCTCTCTATCAACCAATCATATCATCCCACCCATATTAATCACCACACCCCTAATTACAGACTCTAACCTAATTCTATCACTGCAACCCACCCCATTAACAAACTGACTCTCACATACCACACCCCAATCTACCACCATGCCTATCCTATCTCCCTCCACCATAACCCATGTAGCACTTCTTCTTACTTTGTCCTATTTAAACTATCTTACCACCTCACCTAACATCACTCACTCCCCTTCCATATAACTAACATATTCCTCAAACCTCATACACCTCCCTCATTCCCCATCTCCCCCTCTCTGTTCAATAACAATACTACACTATTCCCCTACAAACTCAAATTCATCTCCAACAAAACTACACCCCTCCTCATCAACATCACTCCAATAAAATTAGTAACCCACAAACAAGAAACTAAAATAGTCAAACACCTTCTACTACATATTCGTCACTTCATCGCCATGTTTCTATCTGGCGATATCCACCCAAACCCAGGCCCCCCTTCCCCACAAAATACAACTTCCCCTTCTCACTTCCCTCATATATCTAGAAAGTCCCTCCACTTCACAGCTCTAAACGCCCAAAGCATATGCAATAAAATCCCCAACCTCCATGCCTGGCTCTTTCATAATCAACCAGATATACTATCCATCTTTGAAACCTGGTTGAACCCCACATAAATTACTCTGAACTACTTCCACCCAACTGCTACATTATTCAAAAAGATAGAACAAACAAGAAAGGTGGGGGAGTAGCACTGCTCTACTCTTTCTCCCTCTCAGTTACTCCCTTCACCAAACCCATTCCACAATTTAATAATGCAGAACTAGTTTCAACCCTACTTGAGATAAACAAACAAAAATTCATCTGTATCATGCCCCTCTACATCCTTCCAGGTGACAATATCACAACACTAGAACATATTCTCTCTTGGTTTTCTACCAATGTAACTAACAAAATCATCATCCTGGGTGATGTTAATATCAACTGGGAGGCTATTCATTCCCCCACAAACCCCCTAAATATAAACCTCTACAATTTCTCCCAGCTCATCAACACTACAACTAGACCTTCCAGGGACTTCTCCACTGGAAGTAACCTTGACTGGATTCTAGTATCCCATCCTCACTACATCTCTGAAAGTGGTACTCTTCCTGACCCATGCAGCGACCACGTCCCTACCTTTGCCCACCGTCTTTACTCCCCTTTACAACTATCCCACACTTATATCTCTACCTGGTCATTAGCAAACTTTGACCCCAAAATATTCTCAAACCTGCTCAATTAAACAGATTGGAATCCACTAAGGACTCTACCTCTAGATAGTGCTGTTACCTATTTCAACAAAACCTTTCTACACGTGCTTAACACCCTGGCCCCCCCCAAGAACAAAACGAATTAAGAGTAAATCTGTACCATGGTTAACTAAAGATACCTTAAGCATAATGACTCTCTGAGACAAAGCTTGGAAATGCTACCAGAAAAACAATCACCACCCTTAACCAATACAAACTACTGCGTAACAAAGTTAAAAAACATATTTCTTCTGACTGCAAATCTTATTTTTCCACACTACAAACTAACTACAGCACAAACCCTAAAAAATTCTGGCAGAGTATCTCCTCTCTGCTTACTCCAGGAAAAAAAGAAAACCCTGCCCTGACCCAAAAGCCACTGACATAGACCTAGCTACCCAATTCAACTCTTTCTTTATCGACTCCATTGCCAAACTAACTTCCTCCTTCACCAACTATCCTAGTTCTACACCCCTACAGCCACCTACTTATTCCTCCTCTAGTACCTCTTCTCAGTCAACTACCCCCTCCTCTAATACCTCTTCCCACTCAAATACCCCCTCCTCCATACTCCATCCCTTCTCCATACAGCCCACCCCAATCTCTACTATTAAAAAACTCTTGTTGAAACCAGGTTCAAATGCCCCAGATGAAATTCCCTCTTACTTCTTAAAATATCTGCAGATGCCATAGCCTTTCCCATTTGCATCCTAATAAACAAGTCAATTACAGAAGGTCTGGTACCACAACCCTGAAAAAAGGCCTTCATTATTCTACTTCATAAAGGTGGGAGCAATAATAATATCCCCCATTTCCAAACTGCTAGAAAAATGCATCCACCTAAAACTATTACCCTACCTCATAAATAGCCAACTCCTAACCACCACACAACATGGTTTCAGGCCCGGCCACAGCACCATCACCGCTCTCCTTACCTTTCTCGAAACTATAAACAAATCCCGTGACTGCAGCCTTATTGTGTCCACCCTCGTACTAGACCTATCCAAAACCTTCAAAACCATGTCTCACAACCTTCTCCTCACCAAACTCTGTAACCTAAACCTTTCCCCTACCACTATCAAATGGTTTACCAGCTACCTATCTGATAGACAACAAGCAGTCAAATGGAAAAAAGCAACCTCCCCATTCCTCAATACTCCCACTGGAGTACCCCAAGTTTCTATTTTTGGGCCCCTGCTATTTAACATTTTTATAAATGACTTCTATCGGACCATCCCTGAAACTCTCATCCAATATGCTGACAACTCCACCATAATCTGTTCAGCCACTTCCATCCCCATTCTTACTAAACTAACCCAAAATGCCTTCTCCTTAATTGAGCAATGGATGCTAGACAACCACCTAGCACTCAATGCCACAAAAACTAAACTAATGTTATTTACTCCTGCTAAAATCACCATCCTAGACAAAAATACCTTCATCATCACCAGTCAGAAAAATACACCCCTTGAAATAGTATCTAATACAAAACTGTTAGGTGTCCTAATCGATGACCAACTCAAGTTCGACACTCACTTACAAGCAAATATGAAGAAAACACACAAGAAACTTGGCATGCTCTATCTCCGCAATCGGTACATCTCCACCCCCACCCAACTAACACTCTCTACAACATACCTTATCCCATCCCTCCTTTATGGAGCCCCACTCCTCACCAACCTACAATCCTCTCTAAAAGCTAAACTATCCTCCTGTTACTATAAAATTTCAAAATTTGCAACAGGCTACAGATCCCTAACACATCACTGCATTGCCCTTCACAAACTCAACTGGCTTGAACTACCTAAATACCTCACCTATATTCAACTCACTCAAGCCTATAAACTCATCTTTAACCCCTCTCTCTGTCCCTCCCTGGCCTCCACCTTTAAGATACACCAGCCCAATAGATCCCTAAGATCAAACTCCCAAAATCTCTTTGAGCTACACAAACCCACCCGTCCCCCAGGGAAAAATCTTCTGTCCTTCTCCATAGCCCACCTGTGGAATTCTCTTCCTCCACTAACCCACACAACTAGCAGCCTATCTGTCTTCAAAACCTTACTCCACTCCCATCTAACTTCCAAATGAGAATGCTCCTGTACCCATCCTGCATTAAATGCCAAACCCAAGCTAATTCCTACATCCAGCAGACCTCCTAACATCCTACTATTATTACTTAACAGCTATAAGCACCTATTGTACTCATACACCTGTATATATACAAAATAGTATTACCTCCATAAACATACACAAGTCCATAAGTTTTACCGCATAATGTCCATCATCCACTAGGTATTCCCTTAATAGGTCTACACTTATGTCATTCGGTATTGTTGTGAAGATCGACTGTACATCAAATGTAGCTAGTCTATATAATCTCTATCTATCTCATGTTCCTTGGTGAACTGAAATAAATCATTTAAAAAATGTTCAGAGTCCCTCAATATATGCATATTCCTGTCCAAAACAGGTCTTAAATATCTTTCAAGATACAGGAAAAGTGGCTCAGTACACCACCCTCTACCTACAACTATGGGCCTCATAGGTGGACATGTAGGGTGTTTGTCATACAGCATAACCCCATGCACTCCTTTAGATTTATGGTGATTGAGAACATTACGCCCAGTGAATGGGGATGTAATGTTATAAACAGAACAGAAACATCAGACCTCAAATGGATTATTAGGATGTGGGCTACTACAGGTAGGGGTTTGAATGATAAGATATGCATTAAATGCATTCTGCAAGCTAGATAGTTGAAGAGTTAGGATGCATGTCAGAATATATATATATATATATATATATATATATATATATATATATATATATATATATATATATATATGGGTCTACTTTGTATAACCGAACTTCTGATTCACCGACACACAATTTACCGACCCCAAACAACCGAAAACACACAACACCGACAAACACCAACAACTCAAAAAAACGAACACCATTACACCGACACAAAAAACGTAAACTACACATTGCACACAATAACATATCCACTAACCTTAACCTAAACCCTAACCCTAACGTCTGACACTACCGCACACTTTCCCAACCCGCACCATAACCCTAACTCACTTAACCCACCCCTAAACCTCAACACCGTCACTATCGCACACTTACCCTACCTGCACCCTAACCCTAACTCACTTAACCCACCCTAAAACATTAAGCCCGTCACTATCGCACACTCACTCCACCCGCATACTAACCCTAACACACTAAACCCTTCCCTACACTACACTACATCACTATCACACACTTACCTTACCGGAACCCTAAGTCCGACACTACCGCACACACACCTTTCCCACACCCTAACCTAAAATCCCTCACTGTCGTACACTTACCTGTCCACTCCCCAATCCTAAATCCATCACTATCGCACACTTACCGGATCGTGCTCACACGTTGCTGTTGTCGGTCTTTCGGCTGTCGGAATATCGCCTTTTCGATCACCTACCTGTTCGGTCGTTCCGTCTCGATCTTCTGGGTGTCGGTGAAGTGGCGGTTCGGTTATTCAAAGTAGACCCATATATGTGTGTATATATATATATATATATATATATATATATATATATATATATATATATATACACATATATTATATATATATATATATATATATATATATATATATATATATATATATGTGTGTGTGTGTGTGTGTGTGTGTGTGTGCGTACAGATTTTATATATGTTTATATATATGTTTTTTTTATTTATGCTGCTTTTTTATATATGCTGTTTTTTTATATATGGTGTTTTATATCTGTCACTATTTTTTTATATATGTTACTTTTTTATATATGTTACTATCTTGTGCATTATTGTTGTTGGTACAGACCATTGATGTGATAGATCCATTTTATAATCTGTAACTTTAAGGCTGAATTGGCCAAGTGACCTCATTGGCTGGTTTGTATTTTAAAAATGGTGTCTTTTGTTTTTTTTTTGTAATGTCTGATGTAGCAGTAAAGGTGCTGTGAAAGCACTCACTATCATTAAAAGTTTATGCCTTGTGTTGCCGTGGCGTGGTCCTTTGCTATTTTTACTGTGTATTAATGCAGGTGAGTTTGCCATTATGTAAGCTTTAAGATGAAATCTTTTAAAACCTTATATATAGCATGGTTTTGGAATTATTGATGCAAATATGAATAAGCAATATTTGACACCTAAAGGCATCAGTATAAGTTAACTGCAGATGCACCTGGAGAAGTCACTCAGATATAACAAGTCATGCTCCTGATTTTACCCTATATCAATTTCTGTCAGGGTGGAGAGGGTTGGAAATGACAGAAGCTAAACAAATTGAGCAGGTGAGGTGACACTTTTTATATTCTTTGCTAAGGTGCATGACACACAATGACATGAAAGGTGGACCACATTTGACTTCTACACAGGTTTACATACACTCATGTCTTTTATGGCTAATGTATTGCACTATACCACCCAGCCTTCAACAGGGGCAAACCATAAAAGATAGTCTCTGATCCCTTCCATATGCACAGAGATTCATCTGGGACTACTCAGTTTTTACCAACCATGGCTGACCTTCCAGAACCATGCTCACTTCTAAGTTCATATCACAGAATATACATCCTCTCCACTTGTGTTATAGCAAGGAACCATATAACAGTTTTGTGTTAAATATATTTCATCTAGTTCACAAACATGACTGGATATTACTAACCTTGAAAAATATCTGCAAGGTTGAAGCCCATATTGACCTGCATGTTTATTTGTTAGTAATAAGGCTAGCAGATATGGAAACATTTCAGTGCTGTCAGTGTAAAATCATACTCAACAATTTGTTATATATATATATATATATATATATATATATATATATATATATATATATATATACTGTATATTTACAAACAAACACACATATACAAAGATATACTACACATACACATACACACATGTACACACACACACACACACACACACACACACACACACACACACACACACACACACACACACACACACACACACACACACACACACACACACACACACACACACACACACACACACATATGCGCGCGCACACACACACACACACACACACACACACACACACACACACACACACACACAGAGTTCAATAAGCTAAGATGTGATTATTGTTAGAAATACTAGCTTTTCTTTGAAAAACAAACTATTCATTTATTTTATTTTTTAATCACTAAATACTTTACAGCACCAAGCAAACAGAAAAACCAGTTGTTTAATCCACTCCTTATTTTATCTTCCTCAATACAAGTGAGTGACATGTGCATACTGTAAGCCATATTTAGTACTTTATGTACATACAGAGTTGTGCACATCTGAGGCTTTCTTTATTTAGTGGCACGTTCTTGGTTTAGTCTTACTTAGTAAAAGTGTGTAGTAGAAGAGGAGAGGAAGAAAGTGACAGAGGAAAGAAATAAGAAACATTGACTTATCCCAAGTGCTACACTGGGCTTCCTTCCCTGGCAAGGAATTAGTCACTTTTGGACCTGCATTAAAGCACACCCAAATGTTTTGCATATAAGCTCCTGGTGAAAGAAAAATTAAGCACTAAGCAAGTAATCTTTCCAGAAATAGTCATAGATGTCCTAATGCCCACAGGCAACCCTTTTAATGTCTAAACGGAATGAGATTCACAGGTCTGGTTTTCAAAACAAATCACAGCTTGATATGGCTCCTGTGCAGACTAACAAGTAACCTGTTAACAGGAAATGTATTGAGGGGCCATTTGCCAACAATCATCCAGGTTTGCGGTGTACATATTATGGAATGCATACAAATGAAAATAAAATTAAATGTTTCCTTTGGGACAATAACTGGAATATTCTGAATGGCCTGGGCTGTGCTCCCAACTGATATACAATCATCTTTCTCTCTTATGATTGTATAGTTTTGCCAGTTGCCAACATCCTGCTCTGGATACCAGACAAACTGAAAAATAAATTCTGTATGGTAGTGTGCCTTTCCTTCATTATGCACTGGACTGTGCCAATGACAATATCCTCAGTAATTTTAAATAATCCCCTGCTCTTCTGTCACATTATGCTCAAAAAAAGGAAGAAAGAAAGAACACTGTCAGGTCATATAAATCTCTGCTTCACTTTCTGTCCAGCTGCCAAAAACAAAAGTACCAAAACAATTTCTGATGGAGTCAGGTCTCAACACACACACAAAACATACCTCCTATAAAGGCAACCAGCCAAGTCGTATGGCTGCTCCATCCCTTCCAAAGCCACCTGCAGACTAAGCACAAGGTATCATGTGCAACTTCCACTCACACATAGCCAGCTGCAGAACACAGGGTCGCAAGAAAATCTCAACCCTCCTGTGTCACCAACTCTGCCAATTCCATCCAAAAAAGAAATAAGTCCAACAAACCAATGTGTAGCGGGGCCATCTAGTTTTGTGTCATCATAAAGAGGAAGAAGATTATGGGCTTTATAAGGAGGTAATGCCTTTATTTTATTTTTATTATAGGATAACACGTGGAAACTTTGACATGCCAGCTCCTTTGGCATAGAGTGATAATACCCTAAATATTACCCAAGTTATATGAGTTCAGTCAGTAGTACAAACATCTACTGGGGCTTGCAGGGGTCAGGGGGGAACAAAGGAGGGGGAAGGGTGTGGGTCTCAGTCTTGTGGTAGAGTCCTTGGTAGAGATAAGGTACCACATGGGAGTACTTGCCCCTAGGGGCTGGGCACTCTTGCAGGTTTATGTCACCTGCAGAAGTGAATGACGCACCCACACTGATGCCCACTGCAAGTACCATGGGATTAGGGGCCACTTATTACAAACTCCTGATGGCTTCCTAAATGGCAGCCCTTCTCAGTCAACTCTTGCCTCCTGTAAGGGGCTGATAACTAGCAGACAGTAGAGGAGGGACCTCTTAAAAATTTAAAAAAAAAAAAAAAGATTGTTTCAGGAATCCCTGTGGAGTAAAGTTTCTTTTGAAGAGTAGTTTGATAAGACAGCACAGGCAGATTTATTGTATTCAAATGCAGGCCTAAAAATAAGATAATTACCTAGGTTAGGTTATATGCTTTATATGCCCTCCATCCCCCAATTAGTTTTAATGAAGTCTAGGGAAATTATGTTACTTAGTGAAATTATGTTACAGTTGCTTTGTTTTCAAGAAGGATATGTGCTATGGGCAAGGAATTTCAATTTGATTTTATCAGGGTCAGATTCTCGTTGTGGTCCCCTTAACTTGAGAATCCTGAGAAGGGGTGAGTATCATGATAGTCTCACTGCTTTAGTGGGACTGCAAGATACTGTTATTGCTACAAGACCAAAGGGTACATATTTTACTTACTACTGAGGGTGATGTCAGCATGTCTGTACTGCTGACAAAATGTAACTCAGCACTGAGGTACTTCTGGACAGATAGAATATATCTGACATAAGAAGTTCCTTATATGATAGATGCAGTTCAGATCTTACGGAAATCATTCCCAGGTCATGCGCCAGTTATGGTGGACATGAAAACAGACAATTATCCAAAATGGAAACACTGGTAGTTTAGTAATCAATATTGTCATTCAGCTTATTTTTGGAACTGGTGGGAGGACAGGATTAGTTTAGAAAGTAGTGAAGCACTGGAGCTCATACTAATGGATTTGAGACTTAAGACAGATTTATGGAATGTTGTGGAAAGATATGACCTCCATTTTAAGGAAAATGACAGAATCCTTTCTGAAGACTGGCTCAAGACTGAGAGGAGGAAGGACTGCAAAATCCAATGTGCCAGAGCTTCGCGCTAGTAGAGTATGTCTAACAAATATAGTAGACGTTTTTGTTTAGTTGACTAAAAGCAGTAATGCAAGGTGGGACTGTCAATATGGCTGATCTACATTTTAGCACAGTATTTGACATGGTGCTACGCAAACAGTAAGAAAAGAAAGTTATACAGCCTTTAGATTGTCCCAGCACATTTCCTAGCTGTAGCCTGGGTAAAATATGGACTGCATAAGAGCTAACAGAATAATTGTGAATGTTGCACGTAGCGAGAGCTATCACCAGCAGAACAATAGTGGTTTTTATTCCTTTGTACAAACCACTGGAGAGTCAGTAGCATGTGATAGGTATTAAAGACGTAAACGCAGTACAGATTAGATAACCACTGTGAATATTGCACATAGCAAGAGCTATCACCAGCAGAACGATAGTGGTTGTTATTCCTTTGTACAAATCACTGGAGAGTCAGTAGCATGTGATAGGTATTAAAGACGTAAACGCAATACAGATTAGATAACCACTGGTGCTTCTTTATGGGTAGGTGAAATCAGATTAAGTGGGCCCAGCCAGTCCTTATTTGCTGACATGTTTTCACTTATTACTGTCTGCCAAAAAATAACAAAAAAGAAAAAAATCAAAAAAGAAACAAATGGAACTAGTGACTGCAAGTACCAATTCCTATCTTCAGTACAGATTTGAGTTCACAGTTTATGGTAGGAAAAGCTACTGATGTAGCCTAATAAGTAAAACATGTTAGTTTCATTTTAAAGTGTGAACTAAAACATAAAATACAAACACAGGAAAAGAGGAAACAACAGTGAAGAGAAGTTATAATTAGGTTCGAATTTAGTGGTGCAGTGATGTAAAATGGGGAAAAGTATCAGCAAACTGAGGCTAAAATATAAGCAAGCAGTGGGGACATTGACAGTGAATGAAGAGCTGTACCCTTATAAACCATGGGAGAAGAAGGGATCTGACAAGGCAAATGGCAAAGTACCTTGCAAAATGGATAATTATTAACTTTCCCAATATACCATCATCCTTGGTGCGATTCATTGACCAGTACTCTGTCTTCAAGATACATAATCAGAGACTGAAAGCAAAGCACTGTTCCATTTCTGTCTGGCATATGACAAGGCTTTGACATAGAAACCATGCTATTGGTCAGTTTGGATGTTGTCAAAACGGGAATCAGATGTCTTATTCCAGTGATTCCTTGTTTCAAAGGCACCTTTGTGTGGTAAACGGTGAGATCACAGCACAGTGGAGTTAAAGAAATGTCTTTTCTCCTTACTCTTACTGTTGAGCAATCCCAGAATTAATATACGGAGAGATGTGGGAGTATGGAGAACACAGCTTCCAATATAAGAGGCACAGGAGGGTTTGTCAACTCAAAAAAAATAAATCCTGTTTTTATAATTTTCAGTGAATGTGATTTTTCAGCTATTGTGTTTTCTTATCAGGGTTTGGCCATGCACTCATGTGACACTTCCAATCAAATTAGGTAAAAGTTATAAATGCAGCTGCAACACCTCACCATACACCGATTAGTGGCAGCCCTGTTAAATTAAACTGAGCTGAAAGCGTATTGGATCATTTACTAAATTGCCGATCCTTGCACGTTTACTTTGTGTTGCTTTGAGTTTCTGCTGTCAATATCTTCAAAGAACATTTATGATTTTGGCAATTTTGCTTTGTGATAACACAAGAAATACCCTAATACTTTTTTGGAACAGATATTTTTATACCATTCATTTAAACATAGAAGAAATACTGCAAATACAACATTTTAATATGACATGAAATATAAAATTCTGCAAGAGATGAGATGGTCTTCCCATACAATGGGATAAACTAAAACAGGAACTGTTATTCTTCTGCATGCGGACTGATCTAGAGATTAGGGGACACAGCTGGACGTGTCAGATACCTAAAGGAACTTGTGGATGCACACAGAGATGTAATCAAAGGGATGCAGGGAGCAGGGTGGAGAGTAAAAGAGCTTAGATGACTATCAGAAGTGCTTTGGATTGTAAACTGGATGCTATGAAAAGAGATTTGAAGTAAAGGTTATACGAGAACTCATACCAGAACCTGAAATACCTAGCCAATCGCTTAAAAGTTCAGGTAGCAGATAGATGGGTTGCAAAGTTACATTATCCAGCAACTAGAAAAATGGTTAGAACCCCAGAGGAGATTCTGGATGGTTTTGTAAACTACTGCACCTAGCTTTATAAGGAGGGACGACTCACCAAGAAGATGAGTATGACAGTTTCCTCTACAATGTAACTATTCTCTGTGTGAATGACCAACAGATACAGTGCTTAATTGGCCCCATCTAGCTGGAAGAAATAAGTGCAGCCATGAAAGTGATGGCTACAGGAAAGACCTGAGGTCCTGAAGGTATTCGTTTTGAAATTTATAAAATGGGATTAGGCGACTTTCTCCCTGGAGGGAGAGACTATTTAGTAGCATTTTGCTGGTTGGCCAGACCCCAGAATCTTTGAGGCTGACTGTGATATTAGTCATACTAAAGGAAGGTAAGGGTTCAGCCTAGACTGCATCTTATTACCCAATCTCAGTCCTCAACCATGACCATCAGTTATTGGCCTCTAGAATTGCCAAGAGGTTGGCCAATATAATCCCTAAGATTCTGCACACAGACCAGACTGAAATTGTTCAGAATAGATCTACATTTGACAAACTCATAAGAGTGAGGTTTGTGGTAGAGAATGCCAAGAGCTTGAGAAGGCCATTGGCATTCATAAGTTGTGATGAGGAAAAACTGCTTGATAGGGTTAGGTGACTATATTAATATGAAATGTTGACCACCTTTGGCTTCCCCCCTTTCTTTGTTTCCTTACTACAGAAGTGGTACACAGGGGCTGAGGCAAGAGTAGAGGTAAGACCCTTCTTTCCCATACCTTTAATATAATCAGGGAAACTAGGCAGGGTTGCCATCTGTCCCCTCTGCTGTTTGCCATCCACATGGAGCCCCTCCCTATAAAGCTGAGACAGTGCCCTTTTTCAGGAATATGAGATGCATGGTGAGATGCAGAAACTATTTCAATATACAGCTGACCTGCAACTTTTTTTTGACTTACACAGGCAGGGATATGGAGAGAATAATTGTGGAATTGGAATCCTTTGGCTATCTATTAGGCTATAAGATTAATATGGATAAAACAAAAGCAGTCTGCATTAATTACCCCTTGGGAAGGCCTAGACTAAATACCAGAATGTGAAATACCTGGGGATATATTTGGTGACAAAAAAAAAACACCACAGTTGAGCAAAGAACACCTTTATATAACACAAAGCTTTCAGGTTAAACACCCTTTCTCAATGCATTGAAGCATTGAGAAAGGGTGTTTAACCTGAAAGCTTTGTGTTATATAAAGGTGTTCTTTGCTCAACTGTGGTGGTTTTTTTACTAGATATTTTGATTCAGCTGGTTGTCAATATATTTGGTGACCTCAGTTACCAAAATGGCTAAGCTGACATGTTGTAACATCTTAGAAAAGGTGGAAGGCTTTCTGAGGAATTAGGAGACTGTCAGTCGTTATACCCTCCAGAGGGTACAGGCAACAGAATCATTTATAGTACTGCAGATAATGTATTATGAACTAGGCCTTCCGCTGCTCACACTCAATGAACTGAAGCAGTTAACACAAATGGTGCAGAAATTCATTTGGTCTGGTGCTAAGGCAAGATTATCTTGGAAGTTACTCACTCTCCTATCTCATCAGGTGATCTAGGACTACCTGATTTTGAATTTTATTTGACTGTGAGTAAACTGAAGATATTTTATCAAATGCATAAACCCACAGTCTTGGTTATGTAGAAGAAGCTTCTTTTGGCAGATCTTGAAGGGATAGGAGAAGCCTTTTGGGCAGTTCAAGGGTCCACCACCCATCTATTATATCAGGATAAAGCATGGTCCTTATGACACTAGGCTAAGACTATTTAAGGTGGGCTCTAACACAGAATGTTTTAGCAGACTGGTTTCCAGATTTGGCTCCTATAATCTATGCAGTCATTATACTGGGGTTAAACAGACTTCAAATTCAGTGAGTTATTGACAAAGTCAGACAACTTACCTTTTGGGAACAAATGATGATGTAGGTTAGGCCTATGAGCTATGCAGAATTTGCCAGATATTTTCACGTGAGTATTGGTCGCTAGAGGGAGTTTGCACTAATGTTGAGAGAACACGGGAAACTGAAATTATCCTTGGTCCCACATAAAGATCACCCTAGATTGATACGATGGTTGCCCAACTGCAGGGAGGAGGAAGCACAGTCAGAGGGAGTCCTTACTCAGGCATATAAGATTATGTTTATGACAAAGAGTAAGATTACAACAGGTCATAGCAAACCTGATAAATGGATCTTGGCCAGCAGATCTCCTCTCAACACTGGTCTTCTGCTATACTGCTGCCACAATACCCCACAGGAAGACTGGCAATGCTTATTCAAGTTCTTTTATATGCCTGCTAGGTTGTGCAGGATGTTCATGCCACTAGTCCTTGTTGTTGGAGATGTCAGGCGGATAATATAGATGAATGGATCCATATTTTCAGGTTATGTCCTTTGTTGACAGAATTTAAAAGTGAAGTTGACTCCTTATGTTCTTGTGTGCTTTCCTTACCTTTTCATATGACCAAGGCATGTTGGTTGATTGGAGTGGTACCGAGGGCAGACAGTGTGACACCCAGAGATAGATTACTGACTCTAGTGATATTAATCTCCTAAAAAGGTTGTACAAGTAGAAGAAAAATGATGCAACCCCCATATATTACAGAGATTATAGCACTGACTAAAGAGATTAAAAACTTTGAGTTACTGTGTTTGTTGAGACTCAGTTATAGGTTATGGCAAAATGACAACCCTAGATCAAAGTTAATAGGAATTGAGAGGAAATAGGGCAAGGCTATTAGGGTGATACAATTGTTATTTAATAATCTATAATGATATAGACTCATGAATAGGAACTGTGCTGCATCCACATAAAATTTATATAGTTATGATATGAGTATTTTGAATGTCTTTTGTCTTATAAATTGACTAGTTTATAGCTTATTTTTATTTATTATACAAGGTAACAGTTGAAAGATTTTATCAACTCTTGGTACGCATGTTAGCAAGATGTATGTATACATTTATATCTGTCTTCTTGCTGAATGACATTGTTAATAAAGTTGACTTTGTTTTATAAAAAAAAATCCATAAGAGCGATTTGCATTTTTGAAAACAAAGTTTTAATTTACAAAGGTATGAAATGCCTAGCAGAATTTCATCTTTTGGGTAAAAAATGCTCCACTCTGATCACAAGAGGGTAGTATATTGTAATGGCCTTTCAGTCCCCAGGATGATTATTTAAACCTATCTGAATGCAAGGGCTGGGCAGAACAAAACCAAATCCCTCCAAATAATACATCTCTATTTTTCTATAGCACAGCACTGTGCCCATGCACTAATCAATGCTAGCTAAGATGCAACCTATGCAAAGAGACAGTGTGAATGAAAATAGTGTATACAAGTGTAGATCGCATCTAGCTGAATGTAATTCCTAAAGGGTATGCCTTATATCTGCTATTCCCCCCACAAGTAGACACACACACACACACACACACACACACACACACACACACACGCACTCACCCACACACACACACACACACACACACACACACACACACACACACACACACACACACACACACACACACACACACACACACACACACACACACACACACACACACACACACACACACACACACACACACCCACACACACACACACACACACACACACACACACACACACACACACACACACACACACACACACACACACACACACAAAATACACCCATGACTGTCCCATTTTAGTGCTGTCTCAAGTGTCTAGTTAAGACCTAACAGAATACATAGTTACTGAAATAGTGCATCGATTGGTACAAAATTTGCATTTTTTAATTAACAGCATAAGATTGCAGGGATGTCTCTTGCTTAGTCTTAAAATTGTTTTCTCTTTTTGATAACTGCTTTATTCTGTAGCAAAACCATAAGGGTTAAAATGGAATTTTTTTGATGCTTAGAAAATATATTTAATGCAAACACTGTTATTCCAAATGTTTTTCTGAATGATACCAATAAATAAAATGTATTCCTAATTGTGGACCTTTGTCCATTACTGTTTTGAATTTTGTCCTTGATTTTTTTTAGTTAAGATTCTGATATTTGTGGTTGGCATCATTCATATTTATGTTTTTGCGTTCAATTTATTCTCAAGTATTTTAATCATAATTGTATGTTTTGTATCTGCTTTAGCTTTGAGTTATGGAGAGTTATCAGCAAATGAAAGTTTTGATTGATGAATTCAGTCTGACATTTCTCCCAATCCGCCAATTAAATCAAGCATCCATGCAGAATGACAGCACATTACTTCTGACAGACAGCTCGTTTCAAATATTTGGTTATCAGGGAGAGCATTGACATCATTTTGCCGCTACCTACTGAAACTTCCCCCTTCAGTCACTGATCCCTCTGAGCTTCCGCTGCAAACATGGCCCCAGACTTCATCAGCTCGATTGATGTAAAACTAATGGGGAGAGCAGTATTGTTTGCAGATATATCCTTCTCAGTTCTTGGAATTGCCACCAAAATGACTACTGGTGTGAATATATTTGTGACTGAGTTCCTTGTAAAACAGCATACATGTTTGTGAAGCACTGGGACTTATTCCTCTATTGTATAAGTTAATTTTGAAATGCCATAACATAGAGACATAGATGCACACCACATCAGTAGCCACATGCCAAAAATAACTAGCTTAAAAAATTCAGATTAGTTAAAAAAACTACCTTCAGACTTATTTTGCCAGAATAACGATAGTGAACGTTTTTTTTCATAAGGTAATGTGTAGAGCTGGGGTCAAGGACAGCAGTACAGTTAGGATTAGCACATGGGTAAGGATGGAGAGTGCGACTTCTCAATATGTTTTATTGAATCCCAGGGACTGATATTAAATAAGTAAGCTTGCTAGCTACCTGTGCATCATATCTGTTATAAACAGTGCCCTTGAGAGATATCTGCTCATAACAGTAGCATATTAAGGTTAATGTGTAACATGTTAGGGGGCATAGTTGTATAATTCAGATTGATTTTTAATGCATAACAGCTTTTAAAAGCTGGTATTGCACTTACAGTCAAACCTGAGCAATATAGCATTCCATGTGTGGTCTTATGTATAGCAGCTGCTTGCTACATTTGTAGCAGCAGTTTGCTTACGTTTAAAAGACAAAAGATTTGTTTAACTAAAACCTGAGCTCTAAAGCACTACATGCAGAGTATAAGCTGCAGCAACTGCTTGTTACAGTTCAAAACAAAAAAAAGATTTTTTTTAATAAATGAGGAAGAAGGAGGGTCAGAGGCAAGGCACAGAATTGGGACCTAGTTGGCTGGGGTATATTGTATATCTGGACACCTGCTTGGTGTACTAGTAGAAGGACTAGACTTTTTTTTACTCTTTCCTTGAAGAGCTGAGGAGGTGGTGTGCTAGATCGTTGTACTGGCATGGGGTACTGGCTGCTCCAACCATATTTTCATCTCCTAATGCTGTCTATTAAACTCATCCAGTTCTTCTGTCATTAATGTCATGTCACCTCTTAAGATGTCTTTACATTTTTTCTGTTTAGTTTTTACCATCCTACACTCCTTTCGGGAACATGGTCATTACTAGATGAATCTTATACCATCTGTAGATCAAGCTTAGAAAAATCAGTATAATTTATGTTTAATATCTTCTTTTCTCTTGACCTCATATGATGCTGTTGCCTATCTGCTTCAAATATGTGATGGTCAATGTATTGAGACTGGGGAACTCTGCAGGTCAGAACTTTTCTCAGCAGCATATTGATCTAAGTTAATTTCCATCATCATACTGGAGACCCTGTAATCTGGATCTACCTGTGCATCCACATTACCTTTTTTCGCTGAATCTTGCTACCTTACATCATTTAAGAAGATACTGGCACTTATTACAACTGTCACCCCCAATTTATACAATTCAGCTGTCCTCAGTTAGCATCCTACAAGTCTTGTGTTATTTGAGGTAACCCCTTTTGGCTACGTCTGAGCAAAAATGTATCCATTATTCCACTGTGAAGGAAAATACTTTTTTGCTGTCATAGAGTAGTGTTGTGAGTTAAGATAATAGGTCTTTACTCTAGAAATTCTTAGGCAGCAGAAAAAAAATTGAGTGTCCTTAGTCAGAGTAATGCCACAAGACGGAGTTCACAAACGTAGTTGTACTACCGTAGGGTAACTACCACCAACACTTAACTGCAGTCAAAATTACTTATAAAATGTGATTGTCTCTAGGCAGGTAAAATGATAAAACAGTTCAGCTACTGAATATCAAAACTTTGGAATGCTATTAAAATAAGAAATATTTAACTGCACTTGCTAAGCATGTTATGACAGGACTTCCTCATTTTTGCCCGAGTTTAGAGGAAGCTGATATTTTTTCTCCACTACACCACTAATCATTCTATAGTGGCACTCAAAGACCTAGAAATGTAGTTCCTAGATTCAGTTTGGTTGTGACAGCTGCTGATTTTTTTTTTCATTTGGAATGAAAGTAAAGTGCAGGCTATTAAAGGAGTCAATTCACAGGTTCAAGCAGTGGAGATTATCACTTATCAAAAGGACTTAAACTGATTTCCATTTAAGGGATGAATCTCTGAGTCTGATGACAAAACTCCATGCTATCCAGAGTGCTAGCTATAAGAAGATGCAAAAACATAAGCAGTCTCACAGACATAGAGCTATGAAGAAGGAGCTAATACCTCTGAAGCACAAGAGTCAGTTGCACTCAGCTGATGAGTCAGCCACACATGTGCTCCAACACAAAAGGCTGTGGGGGGTAGGGAGATTACCAGCCAAGTGTTAGCATGTACACTGGCAGTTTTACAATCCCTACTAAATATTCCAGTTATTAGAGCCCCATTCTCTGGGAAGATGGTACATTACACTTTTGAGATGGCAGCTTGCTTTGCACATTATTTTATGGTGCTTTTAACAGATCCAGGGGTTCTGATAGTATATGATCAATCAGTGCTTACATGAGTGCTCCCCATTTAGCTGAATTGCCTGGTAGTACAAAATGTTCTGGATCTTCAGATATTGGAGGATGATATATCCTCAGCAACAGGGTAATTTATCCCTAAAAGTTTCCTGGCACAGCTTGCCTTAGTGTCCTGCTTTATAGGGTATGCTTTGCTATATATCCGTTTTCTCCTCTCATGCTTACTGACCATAAAGCTCTATCCACTTACCCACAGATGCAATGGTACAGATGGTCAAGAAGAGAGCTCAGTGCCTAAACCACTGTGCTGCCATCATAACCACTGTTTCTGAATGTCCGGGACATCTTCATCCTATTTCCTAAAGGTCTGGCTTTATTCCTGCATGACTGGGGCAATTTGTCTTTAAGGGTTGTGAATAACTGTTTCCATGTTGGAAAACCATCTGTTTCCCCACCAGCTGTGATGTTGAACATTTGTTTTAACCTTCACTCCTAAAACTTATAGGTGTTCCAGAATGTAGCCTGAGTGTTGGACTCTGGGGCATGTGCACACCTGCACATGCTAGGTCTGGCTACAGTGTTTATGCTGTTTGGCAGGCATGTGCATGCTACAGACAAACAACTGTCTGAAATGCTGTGAGATCCAATCTCCAACAGTGGACCATCCCTTCTTATCAGTATGAGAAAATTTACATTGTCCCCTCATTCCGATCATCACCATGGCTGACTCACCCAGTCTCCAGACTGTTGCTCAGTCCCAGACTCACTGGGTTTCAGTAAGGATTCCTTCCCCAGTCCATGAAGCCAACAGGATGTAGCTGGGCTTATAATGAGGTGGCTCCACTTACATGCAAGTTCTTTTGTTAACTGACAGAAGGATGGACTTCCCAAAAAGATTATTGTAATGCCTCTCTCTTATTTCTTCTTATAGTGTCATAGGTGTTTTTTAGGCTATTGGAACAAGAGCCATTTTAAGCCTAGCCAAGCTGACCCCAAATTTACTAAAACACTGTTGACATGTCAATTCCTCAAGGAATTTTATGATAATGATATAGGCTTCTACATGTTAAGCATTTACAGGCTACCCCTGTCTGCTAGGGACATTGGAGCCAAACCAGGAATCAATTTGCAGTTTCCCATCCATTCATACAAGGTATTCTTGAATAGGTGTAAGGACGAGATTTGCTTGTCATGGATGACAAGCCTGTTCCAAAGAAGGGATAATCTTTGAGACACACATCTGTCCCTCCAACATGTCCTGTTTTTGCCATAGATGAGGTTTAGGTCCTTAGAATGGGTATTCCTGGTGATATTGATTTTGTGGATGTCAACAAATCCATCAGTCAGGGATGAGAGGATGTCTTGTAGGCTAGGCATAGATCACCACACAGCAGTCTGCAAGAGACCAGAAACAGGGATAGTGCTTTGAAATGGTCCACATAGGACTTGTTGTTTATTTCCTGTATACTTTTTGTGAGGAATCTGAGTAGTCTTTCATGATGTTGCAAGTGCCTGGTCAGGTACATACCAAAGGGTGCATTGTACTCAATGACTGGTCTGATGAGAGTTGAGTACAGCAGAACAGTGACCTCCTTGGCCCTGGATGCCATGCATTATGTATAAGTTGTGCAACACAGAATGATTTTCTCACTGCAGTAGAGATGGTTTTGTCAAAGGTCAGCTTACTGTCAATATGCATTTCCAGATCCTTGACCATTGGGTCTACTTTTATGGATCTATTATCAGTCTGTGGTGGCCATCTTTCCAAAGGGTACTATTATGTATTTTTTATATCAAGTTTATTCCATGGTTCTGATACCAGTTGTTTGGTTCCATCAGACCCTTTTGAAGGGTATCTGTCTTTAGGGGCTTCAATGACTGTGCTTAGGGTGCAGCTGTCTGCAAGCTGGGTCAGCAAGAGACCCCTGATGTTTGCCTTGACTTCAGACAAATAGATACCATAAGAGAGGTCCAGCACTAATCCCTGTGGGATTCTGCTAGTTACTGCCCTCTTTCTGGAAGTGAATTGCCCTTTCCTAACTTCTTATGTCCTATCAGTGAAGCAGATGGCTATCCATAGGGTGACATATGAGTTTATGCCTAATTTTGAAAGTTTTTTTACAATGCTCAGGTGAAGTACTGTGTAGAACTACTTGGTTAGGTTGAGGTAGGCAGTGTGAACTGTTTTGCCCACATCCATAGATTCAATGGCCCTCTCAAAGAAGTCCACCAAGTTAAGTAGGCATGACCTGCCTTTGAAAAAGCAAAACTAGATAGGGTCCAGTGTCTATAGGTTTCCTAAGTCATTCACTGAAGTGCAAGAAAAAGAGTATTTTCCAGCATGTAATGAACCCCAGTGTTTCTACCTTTGAGAGACTATGTAAAAAAGAACATTATAATCTGGCTTCCAAGAGGAGAAAGAGAAGAATTTATAATTAAAGTAAGAAAGAACAACTGTTATCACACTTCCTCTCCACTTATAAAACCTTATGGATTATGAACCCTGATAATGGAGGGGAGATTGTGTTATATGTCAGTAGGGATTACACTAGTGATATGTTTAGCATACTACAGAACAGAGATGTTGTTTTGCCAGTTTCAAAGAATAAGGCAAACATGGCCTACAGACACATTCATTTGTTTCTGGATGATTGTCATTTGCAAGATATCATTGATACATCCCTGTTTCAGTTTTTAAATAATCCACATCCCATTATCCCTACAGTCTTTTGTATCCCCAAAGTCCGCAAAGACATTCAAGTGGAACCATTTATACCAATAGTGGCAGTGCAGGGCTCCATCACATACTAGATGGGGTATACATCGACAGAATGCAGAAACCAGTTTTTAGTGGAGCAATGCATATTTTAAAGGATTCTTGGGACTTTTGGGGGAGAATTGAAAATGAGTTGTTTGAGCATGTTTCTTTTTTAATGGTTGATGTGACAGCCATATTTCCATGCATTCCATGGGACGATGGTATGGATTTATTCCATCAAGCATTGATGGACTGTTTATTTTTATTTAACAGAGACATCAACATGATTACAGGCTACATAGAATTGATCTTGAACAATAACTTTTGTATTTTGAAGGGGAACTATACAAAAATGTCAAAGGGGTTGCCATGGTTGCCACATGTGCACTCATATTTGCAAGCCTTATTAAATTATCCTTGGAAAATATATTTGTTTCCTCCTCTGAGTTTTACCCCATTTGTAAATGATACTTGCGATATCTCTATGACAGCCTTGTATTATGGGGGAGTAATACCTCAACAACAGCTGATTATGGTAATTGCTTGAATGGTACTACCTGTTTTTTAAGGTGTACTTACCAGCATCAAAATTATGAGGTTAATTTTCTAGATACTAAAATCAGTGTAACTGGTGGTGGTTTTGCCTCCACAATTTACAGGAAGCCAACATTCTCAAACTCATATTTGCACTTTCAGAGTTTCCATCCACTTACATACAAAAACAGTCTGGGGCAATTTGTAAGGTTGGCGAGAATGGTGCCCGTTAAAGCATTGTTTGATGTAGAAAAAGTCAAAATGGAGAACATGTTCTTAGAAAGGTGGTATTCTATGGCATTTTTATATGAAATTAATGAAGTAGTAAGTTAGGTTTGGGGGTGTAAATAAAACCCCATGTTGGGTATTGGTTAGGAACAATCCCAGTTTAAAAACGTAAATAATGCAAAAGATGTGGACTAAGAGTCAGAACAGAATCAGAACAGAATTATAATAGAGCATTAGTTCTGCAGTATAGTGACTGTTCAAACTTGGTGAAGGACATTGTTAGGTTTGTGATGATTTTTAGAGGTAATGAAGAACTATACCATATTGTTGGAGAACTTTACTTTTTGTTTATGTTTCTAATAATTAAAAAAATACTGTTGAAAGGGCAGCAAACTTAATTTAATGTATTCCAAGAGTACCACTAAATGTGGTTGCTGTCATCAGTGCCCCTTTATATTTTTGGCAATTTCTCAAACATAAAATTGAGGTTATGTGAGAGGAATTGTAACTGTGTTGGGTTGACATACATCGCTAAATGTTCAAGAACATTAAAGAAAAAAATATGAGCATAACTATGATATCAGAAAAATCAATTCTAATAATACAGACACATACATATACTGAGTCTATAGCTTTAAGTGGAAATTGATTTAAATATTTGATTGTCACATGATTAACTGTTTGAATTTCTTATAAAATAGAGTGGTTTGACATATCTCGTCAGTTCTGATGAAGTCCTAACATTAACTTGATAGAACAAAAGCTTACTGTGTATGTATTGTGCTTTCTAAACATTTTTTACAAGTTAAGCCACTTTTGTGACATTTATTTGTAGTGATCTCTGGACTCCTGGAGTACATTAGAAGACAATGATCATGCACTTGGTTTGGTTATTTTATTCGTATGTCATTGTTCATCAGATCAATGATAATTCATTCCATAGCACTGCAATTGTGACTAGTCAGTTCTATGACTGCCATGCCATCCCTTGTACACAGGGATAACCGTTGCAGTCCTCAAACTGATTGGCATGAAGCCTGTCTGGAGGCTATGGTTAAGTTCTTTTTCGTATGCACTAAAAGAACCCCCCAAAGTATCCTCATTTAGAAACAATTCTCTGATAAATTTGAACTTAAGATATTAGCTAAAATACTGGCAATTACTCTGAAAGAGTTTGATTTCATATCCTGAGTAAACAGCAGGTAGTTTTGTCTTGGGAAGATATTCCTTATCTCATTTACATCTGGTAGCACAAGCATTGTTAATAGATGAATCCTTTGATTATCAGTGAGTTTATCACTCGATGTTAAAAAGTCTTTGATAAGATACAGTGGGATTATTTTGTGGTTACAATGAGTGAAACAGGTGTACAGCTTCTTTTTATTGCTTATGTGAAAATTCTATATAAGAGCACCTCAGCAAGGATTAGATGCAAGAGCAACTTCTCTCTTCCCTTTTATATCCTTAAGAGTACAAGACAGGAATGGTCCCTGTCCCCATGACCTGCTAACTTTGACATTAGGTCATTATTTCAAAAAGGGGAAACTGAAAAAAAGAATCTGAGGGACTAAAATGGGATTAGAAATGTTGAAAAAAGCTTACATACATAGATGATATACTTAGAGAAGAATCGTGCTCAAATTGGGCCCTAGGCAGAGTAATGGACCAGAGGGCCCCCCCCCCACAGCCATTCCAGTGTCCCATTACTTGTCTGTCTCTCCCCAATTACCATAAACACTGTTCAAACCTGTTGGTGTACATACTATTTTTTCTTTACTTTTAGAATGATTACAGAGATTTATATTTAATTTAAAACTCGTATTTCAAATTTTTAGAGCACAAATAGTGATGGCCATTTGCTAAACAAAATAAAAGTCTTGCACTGACAACAGACATAGCATGAGCAACAGTAAACGTCTCTTCCCTTGAAACTCACATTCATTGAAAATGCACTGATACTTAAATTAATTGAAAATGCTTTAAAATTCTCATGCAAATGCATTTAAATCTCATTGAAAATGCATTAAAACTGACACTCACTGAAAATGCATCTGGTCAGTGGAAGATTCAGTGTACCTTGGGCCCTAGGGGATTTCAAATCATGCCTACCCCAGCACTTATTTTTAGGATCATGCATAAATGCATGTCTTCTTTGATTCTCCTTCTTCATTGTTTTGAATTACATTTCTTGTTTCATGCAGCAACATGTATTAGGGTATTTTTAAAATTTTTAGTTTTAAACATTTTTTCTAGTATATAAACCAGTAACGACAAATGTATCCATTCAGAACATTTCAGGGCCACTCAGACTGCTATCATTGTATTACACCAATATCCATGCTCAACAATTACAGCCACTATATTGACTGTGTACACATCACATCTGATTGTGATAAAACTGGCCACAGTAAAATTTAATTTACACAGATGCACACCAGTCCTTCAAAGACCAACTAATAGAAATTATCATCTCATCAGGGCCATTTTTAAACAAAGACATTCCCAAAACCCAGCAATTAGCTTCATTTTTGACTGCAACATTCTCTGATGTCAGTGTCAATGTCAAAAAATTAATAATGAATAAAGTCACATTTAAATGTATGTTATACAAACACATAGTAGCAAAAATATTCCAACTTCATTCATACACATGCATAATAATCCAGCATATCCAGATCAAAGACTGTTTAAAAATGACCATATTATAATAACATAAAGGTAATTTCATCCATAGAGAGACCCCTACCCCCAAAAGCAGTTATAGCCACTTTGTTAACTGTGTACACCACCTATTCTTATGAAGACATTTTTATTTATTTGTACTTATCCTTTGTTGACTGGCTAGTCCCATTACACTAGTGGCAACTTTTCAGGAGAGACTCAATATGGTATTTATATTACTAAGGGAAATGTGTCCAGTGCATCAGGGGAAACTCCTCTAACTCTTTTTGATAGGTGCCATGGGAGTTTTTTACATTCACGTAGACTACCACAAAATCAAAAATATGGGACCTTGGTTTAACATCTCATCCAAAGCATGACACACTCAGGAGTGCAGCACTGCAATGTCAGCATTTCATCTAGCTGGTAAGGGAATAGAACCTACGGACTTCACGTTAAAAGAGAATGTGTTACATGTTATGTCACTGAAACTACCAACAAATAACATGTACTTTATTGGTAGCTTTAGATGAATTGTATGAAATAGTTAAAAAATCACTAGCATCATACCATAAGACCTAGCCATGTGTAGCACAGTTTAAATAGAAGAGCATTTGAGAGGTTAAGAGATCTTAACCCCATGATAACATATGTTGTCAATATGCACAATCCTTACCAACACCCATTACTTGGAGAAATTCCACATTAAAGAGAGCAATTACTAATGCAGAGGTTGCTGCTGGCAAACAGGTTTGCATTTCAGTGCTTCATCTAAAAATACAGTGTCTGCTGCCCTTGAAGAATACATTGCCTGTGTTGTATTAAAACGGTGTGCTGGTGATATTGCCATAACATTTCTTGAACTAAATAAGCTATGCAATAGTCAATGGCTGGCAAACAATGATAATAAGTTCAAAGTTATTAGGCATGCAGTCTTAGAGATCTTTAAGGAGTCTAGCACAAAATTTTCAGTTACTTCAAAACACTTTCTGGTTAAGTGACTTGCTTAGTGTCACAAAGTAGGTAAAGAAGGTGAAAAGATTCAAACCCTGCACCCTTGCCACAGTATGCAGCTCATGAATGAGTTAGAGCTTTAGTCCTTTCTGCTAATTGCCAGAGTAACAACTTTTTAACTAAGTGCAGAAATCATTTGCAATCTAATCTTGTAGAGAAAGCTGTATCACAGTAATATGCAACAATGACTACATAATGGATGCTGAAGATCAGATGATCACTCCAAATAACAGACTACACGAACTGCAAATGTCAACTCCTTTGCTTTTGCTGGAGACTGTAAAGAAAGTATTGCAAAGTACATTACTAAAATGCAGCATGTTTAGGCTATATAACACAATCCAAGTCTAATAATGAATTAATTCTTTATTGCAATGAATAAAGCAAGCTTTTGTTCAACAACACACGTCATACAAAAAAAAATCAGAATTATTACTGCATAAAACATGCTGCTTTTTTGTGGGGGGGGGGGCCTTACAAGCTTGCAGGACACCTATATCTTATTTTTGACCTCCGTATGTCTTCCCTGTCATCAAGAATAGCTATCCCTCTGACATCCATCAATACGTCTGACACTTGAATGACTAATAGTGCTGAATCATTGGAGCACATACTTCCAAAGTAAATAGATCTGGATCATGGAGAAAAAGGCCCCAATGTAGGTTAGTGAATCAGGCCTCCACCAGCCTTACCAACACCCTATTACTTGGTTGTTCTCTCTCTCTCTCTCTTACTGTAAACATTGTTCAAGCCTTTCCGTTTGCATACTATTTTTTCTTTACTTTTACAGTTATCACAGAGATTTGGATTTAATTTAAAACTTATTTCAAGTTTTACAGAGAAATACTGACAGTCGTTGTCTAAATAAAACATAACACTCATATTGAAAACAGACTTAGCACAAGAAACACTATATTTCTTTTCCCTTAAAACTCGCATTTCATGAAAATGCATCTGGCAACCCATTACACTACAGGAAATATGCTGAGATTTATACTCAAATAACATACAGTGAAATACAAGTTAGTGTCTATGTTAAGAGTGCAGGAATTCATAAGACAAATGTATAATGTATTTGCTAACAGGAACATCCCTGGAGTCCTATTGGTTAAAGTAACCTGACAGACTTACAGAAGACAAATGAAGGCTGAGGGAATCAAACCATGTACTACAGGTAGCAGCTCTTTAATGGCTCATAGATTTACTTATCTGCAGTAAGTGTTAGACAAACTATTGTAGCCCAGACTATGGACTGACATTAACAATCTGTCATCCTCAGTGATCTACAAAAGAAAAGAAAATGCTAAAGTTGTTGTGACAGTTGGTGAGGAGGATTAAGGCTCTTACTCTTATAATTAAGGTTCAGGGTTTGACTCTGAACAAGTCTCATAACTAGAGTGTGCCCCCTACCTACGGAATTGCATACACACATGAGTTCTGTAATGTTCTCACGCATACTTCTGAAGCTGTTAAATTGCAAGCATGTCTCATCCTACTGCTATTTTGCGTTCACTCAAACTTATGCCCACCAGTGCTATTTCGGTTCCATTCCACACATCCATGTTAGAATTGGATTTCATCAAAATGCACAGGTGAAATTTCCCATGCTAGTACAGTTTATGTGCTGAGGTGTATGTGAATGCTATGTGGTGAGATTTGCATTTGTACTTTCTGCTTGAGAAAGTGCAAGCATTTTTTTTTAAATCGATAGTGCATTTTTATAAAGTGACAGACATGCAAATATTTTTTTTTTTTTTACTATCAGATGCTCCCAGCTGGCACAGGACCCTTGGCAGCTGCCTAGGTCACATTGTGCTTGATCAGGCTCTGGTTATACTAGTTCCAATCAGACATTCCAGGCATTCAATCACTGAAGTGCTGTATGTTATACAAGAATATAGTATGCTCTCAGGTTATAAGCTTAATGCTACTAATCCAGTCTTTTCTACATTCAGTATACAGATAAGCAGGCTGCATTAAACCTATGCTCACAATTAGTTACTACAGGCCTTAAGCATCTAGGCTTATGGATTTCTAGTTGCTTATTGCTGTGGTTTGCAGAGAACCTAAATAAGCTGGCACAAACACTTTATAATCATGCTTTAAAATTGAAATGGGTCTATATGAGGCTGAGGCTGATGGATCTTTATCCTCCTGCGGAAATACAGCCATCACAGCTTTCTTACAAGATGCTGGTGCTTCCCTTCTTTTTAAAATGCTATTAAATTAAATTTTCCAGATCTTTATCACTTTCTTCCCTACTAACTTCCAAGCTTCCACAGGAATACTGTCTGTTCCTTGAGACTTCCCTGCAGATTGATTATACATCAACATTTTTATCTCATCTCCTCCTATCTTAACTATTACATTTTGAGGCTCAGCTTTCTCTTCCATAAATATTTCCATTTGTGCTCTTTCTTGGTTTCAACATTTCTCTGATTTTCACAGATTTTCATAATATTTCCAAGCTATCTTTAATACCTGTAGAGGATCTCTAGTTATATTTCTTGTCATAGGTTACCTAAGTTTGGTGACAACCACTTCTACTTTCTATTCCCTAAATTGTTGTGTTAAAAGTGTTTGTGCTCTGGAATTGTCATCAAAAATAGTTTCTTGACAGCAATCTTTCTAAACTCATGCATACTGTTCAAATGTTCCCTTATTTTCTCTTTAGCACTCTGCATTTGCTCTTGTTCTTGTTCTGTAAGATTCCCAATATTCTGCAATACTTTAACCTTTATCCCCTCTAAATAATTCCTTCTACTTTTTAACCATATATCATCTTTTATTTGTTCCTTATTTTAAACTCCATTTTCATTTTATCCTACTCACTAGCTATCCCTTCTGATGAAATGTCTATCCTCCCAAATAACTCTTGAAAAAATTCCACTACCCATTCCTTAAATTCCTCTCTTTTTGGCAGGTAGGTGGGAAAGCACAAGTGTTTCATTTTTACTTCATTACCCTGCATTTCAATCTAAGTTTTTATTGGTGCACGATCTGAAATAGTTACTGGATTTGTGTCAAAGCTTTCAATTAAATGCACATGTTCCTGTGAAATATAATTTCTCTCCAGTCTAGCCCAGTTATAGTATTCTGAGCAATAATATGTAAATTTTGTCCAAGTTCCTACTACTGAATTCACATCATTCATACTAAATAGTTTCATAAATTTCTTCAGAAATCTACTGTATTTTGCTATATTTTCCCCTAAACCTCTCCTGGCATATCCTCACTATAGCAAATAAAGTTCCATTCCCAGCTATGAGTAATATTCTCTGGTGAAAGTTGATTATTTCTCCCAAAATTTTCTTAAGCATCATAATAGTAATTAATTTTTAGTGATAAATGCATGCTCCTCCCTTGCCAATATTCCCTTACAACCACAAATCTATCATTAATGTCTTTTTTCCTCTTATGTCACTAATGGAGCCTCTCTAGCAATTAATCTTATTACTCCCCTTTTCAATTGTCCCTGATACTGTGCTGAATATTCATCCTGAAATATTTTGTCAAATTCACATGGTCATTTCTTTCCAAATGTGTCTCCTGCAGTATTACTATATGTACTCTGCATTTTTTAATTCGTTTTAATAATCTTTCATTTTGTCTACACCTGTAAGGCTATTTAGATTTCAAGATACTATGGAAAGGGTTGCCATTATGATAAAAGCTACTGTTCCTGTTTATTATACATGACATTTTTTTAATTTGTATTTCCAGCTTTTGTCTTACATGTACACATTAATGTTTGGCAGGCTGATGTTGCACACAGTTGTTTCTTCTCATCTCCGTTTAAACCTCTGTCATACTTTTCAGTAATGTTTGTTTTAATGAAAACCATCAAACAAAACACTAAATACATTTTCAGAATACCCTCATCCTCTGTTAAGTTAGAACAAATACACAACACTATGTATATTTTCAACAAATGAAGATTAACCCCAAGATAGGAACAATTGCCCCAAACTGATAGCTGTACCTACAGGCATAACGTAATCTGAAATTAAGTTTATCCATGTTAAAGTGCATGTTATACCCTGTGATCCTATTTACACCAGTGGCTGTGTGTTCTTTTCTTATCTGTATTCCCCAGCCATATGTGGAAAACAGTTTGCATGCTTTCAAAATGCATTCACTTTTTGCCCTTAGAAAAAGCATACTGGCTATCTTTAAATAAAACTAAATTATACAATGTTCTGTTAAATGCATTAAAGTATTAACGCTACTGCACAGACTACTATCTTTTATTAATTTATCATAATTTCAAACTTTGATTTTTCACTGAATTTCTTACAACTGTACCTTTAAATCTTGCTGTTCCCTCAGCAAAGAATGTTCAGAACTCGCAAGATTAATTGCCTGCATATGTGGATAGTTCATCATCATGTACAATTTGTTAACAATGAGGGGGAATTTAAAAAAAATTTGCAGATGCATGAATGAAACTTTGTAAATTTCACTCAATTAGTGATTAGGGAGATGATTTTTCTGAGCTATGATACAGAATCGGAATTGCCTAGACATGGTAAGGCCTTGCTGTGTATAATAATGGTGACTGCCATAAAAGCAGTTGCTAGAAAATGGAAATCAAAATCTATGCCAACTATACTGGAAGTAGTGAATATAGGAACAGAGATAAAACAACTGGAACCGAGATCATTAGAAAAGGGTAGGAGCAAACTCCACAGGACAAAATGGAAATTGCAGAAACAATACATACACAGGAGGAATGAGGTCTAAATGGTGGCAGGACTTGAATGAGCTATGTAATGTCTGAGTGAGAAAGATTGGGTAGATTATAAGTGATGTATAATGTGTTAAACTGGGAGCGTGTCAATGTGGTTTGTGATGTAAAATGCTTGCAACTAGGATTGTGTGAGTGTGGATTGCTTTCATTTATATAAATGTATGACTGCCTATGTAGTAAGTGATGGTTTAATAAAGATGTTTCTTGATTAAAAAAAGAAACAGAAAATACAGAATTCTCCTGGATAAATATATTCTGCTGCAGACTTCCTCTCTATCACTGAGAATATTTGCTAATGAAAAAAAAAAAACAAGCTAATATCTTTGTAGCATTTTTCATGGTTTTCATCATTTTGTTTTATTTCTCAAGCCTATTTGGTTACAAAAAACTTGTTTACAGCTTAAGCCAAGGACATTAATTTAAACAACCACCCTTGTAAAAACAAGAACAATTATCATCTTAATTCTGTATATAATAATGTTAGCACACTTTTACCCCCACCCCACTCCCACATCAGCAGCCCAAGTTCACTGCATTATATTAATATAAATGTTTTCCCTCCAGCCTTTCTTCTCATGTTATACTGTAAATCCAATATTTACTGTAACTAAAAAGATACTTGCCTCTTTAATATCTTTAACATATACCACAGTCACTGAAAAGAGTCTCCCACATTTAAAATACCACTGACTGTACACTACACAAACTACTTTAAAATATAAGGTGCAGTTTATATCATGAAATAAACACCACAAAATGCCCCAGTAGAGTAAATGTTCTGCTGAGTATGAGTAATCCAATACAAAATAAAATGTAGCAACAGCAGAACATTCCAAGGCAGCACAGTACCATATATAAAAATGTTGACCAGTTCTTAAAAAATGAGTCTATTTATTAAAAGTACATTCAAAATAGGTAAGCGTTTTCACCACAGGGCTTTCTCAAACCATATAAAAGGTGCACTTCACTCAATCCACTTATAAATGCAACCACATCCAATCAAACAATAAAATCAATTAGATAATTAACAAATGTTTACTCCCTATACAGAGGCAGTAAGCACTTAAAGATGTACAAAAGATATACAGCGAACATGTCTCTAAAATATATGCATTATTCACAATAACAAAAATGAGTGGATTAAAAAGGAAGAGACTAAAACTGTTTCAAGCACTAGATAAATTATATCAAAATCACCTAACTTAAAGGGGTCTACATTTCAGAATAGGCTTTAGTGGGGCTTTTTCATTCAGACTTAAACCACAGTCTGCCCTTAGTCGGATAATCTATCTTACTTCTCTACTTTCAGTATAATTCCTGATATCACCCCCCCCCCCCTTATTGGGTACAACAACTTCAATAACTAAGAATTTTTAGTTTAGTAGCTAAAAATTTTGCAAAGGAAGAAGTAACAGAATTATGGGCATCCACAATTGGGCACAAGGGAGGGTCCACCAAATCTTTATGTAATTTGGGCAACCAAACATGGTAGGTATAACCAGAAAATTCACTTTCAAAAATCTAAAATCAGACAAAGTAATATGTTGTTCCAAAAGCATATCACATTTTTGGATCCTAAAGTATATGATCTTTTGAAGCATGATCAACATCTATGTATTGATTCATGGGACTTTCTTAGTAAATGTAAAATGGTGAAATTTGATCCAGCATTTGAATTTTTGACTATTGATGTTAAGGATTTGTTTTCATCAATACCTCATGATGTGGGCTTGAAATGGTTTCACGAATATCTGTTTAGAAAGTGTTTAGTGCAAAATAATATTAACCTGTATGTTGAAATGATGGAACTTGTATTGACTAATAATTATATCTTTTTTGATGAACTATTATTTTTACAAGAAAAAAGTGTAGTAATGGGGGAAGCATGCAGCCCCCTATATGCTAATATTGTTATGTGTGAATGGGAACAAAGATTTTTGTTTGAACATGTTCTCTTTCAGAACTGTGAACTGTATTTGAGATACCTGGATGGTGTATTTATTATCTGGAAGGGTGGTAAGAGTGATGTTGGATTATTTCAGGAATATATTAACAATACCACTGAGATTTTGAAGTTCTCCCCCATAATTAATGATCATTGTATTAGTTATCTTGACATCAGCCTGATTAAGGACTTGGTTAATGGTAGATACGTATCTACAATTTTCAGAAAGCCCACATATTCTAATTAATTTTTACAGTTTGATAGTTCACACTCTTTATCTCAAAATAAAGCAGTTGTTAAAGGACAATTTGTCAGAGCTGCAAGAATGGTATCATTCATAGGTTCATAAGTGTGTACTAGGCTAATGGCCCTGGAGCCATTACAAGCCTACCCCAAAAAAATTGCCCGGGCACCGTGCCACCTGATGTTAGTTTACAGTGCCCATATCCAGTAGGGTAACTGGAATGATCCCTGGAGTGAACTTTCTGTTACCCATCCACTCATCAAGATTTCTCTTGAAGAAGGCCAGTGAGGTGATCTGCTTGACATTAATGGGAAGCATATTCCAGAGTATGGGCAGTCTTTGGGAGATGAACATGTCCCTCCAGCATGTTCTATTAATTGTGGTAATGAGCTTGTGTGGTGCGGGAGGATTGGGATTTCTTTAGGTGTAGCATTTCAAGTAGGGCTGGGTTGGACATGGCTTTGTAAGTCAAGCAGAGATCACATCTAAGTAGATGATAAGAGACTGAGAACAGCTGAAGTTTCTTGAGTCTGTCCATGTAGGACATGTATTCAAGGCCTGGGATCCTTTTTGTGAGGTACTTTTGTGGCTTTTCCAGCTGTTGTAGGTGTCTGGTCAGGTACATGCCAAATGGGGTGTTATATTCGATGATTGATCTAATGAGGGATGAGTAGAGTGGGATCATGACCTCTTTCTTCCTGGATGCGAAACCTTTGGTTATAAGATGTGCCACGTAGATGAACTTTCTGACCACAGTGACAATGTGGTGGTCGAAGGTGAGGTGGCTTTCGACCTGGGTGCCCAGATCTCTTATGGCCCCTTCAGTGTTCAGTGGGCTCCCATCAAAGGTGATGATAACGCATTTTTTGGTATTAAGCTTCAAGCCATGATTTCAAGACCAGTCATTAGTCTCAGAGAGGCCCTTTTGTAGGATGTCTGTATCACTTAGGGAGTTGATAATGACTCCTAGCTTGCAGTCATCAGTGAACTTGGTCAACCAGAGTCCTTCTGTGTTGGCCTGGACTTCTGAGAAGTAGATGCCAAACAGGAAAGGGCCCAGGACCGAGCCCTGTGGGACTCCACTCATGACTGATCGACAGTCTGACTTGGAACCTGCAACTTTCACTCCATGGGTCCTGTCTGTGAGTCAATTTGCAACCCACCTAGTGATGTAAGGAATGATGCCTAGTTTGGAGAGTTTATCAATGATACTTGAGTGGGGAATGGTATCAAAGGCCTTGGCCAGGTCAAGGTAGGCTGTATACACTGCCTTACCCTCATCCACAGCCTTGATGACTGCCTCAAAGAAGTCAACCAGGTTCGGCAGGCAGGATCTCCCCATGGACAAAGCCAAACTGTGTGGGGCCAAGAGTTTGGAGATTGCCTATATCTTTGTTAAGCAGGTCCATGATGATGCACTCCATAGCTTTGCATACCAGACTCATCAGGCTAATGGGGTGATAGTTCCCAGGGTCTGTAGTTGCTCCTCCTTTATGGAGCGGGATGACTGTAGCAGTACATCATTCATTAGGAACATCGCCTGAGATAAGGCTGTGATTGAACAGAGTACACAGATGTGGTGCCAGTTCATTTTGTAGCTCATGTAGGACCAGCCAGGAATATTATCAGGTCCCATGGATGCTGTATTCTTGGCTTTGGACAATGCAGCTTTTACCTGTGCCTCAGAAATGGTGGGTGCTAGGCTTTATTCTGGTAATCTGATGGGGCCCTTGGGGGGTAAAGTTGGCACTGAATCTGTCGGCCAGTATATTGGCTATATCTGTTGGCTCAGTATAGGAGGTGCCATTGTGCAATAACTCAGAGCAAATCTGGGTATTGCCTATGAGGTTTTTGATATAGCTATAGAAGGCTTTGTGGTTGTTTTTGGTGTCAGCTGCAATTCTGCCTTCATAGCTGGCTTTAGAGGATTTGATAAGGGATCTCAGCTTTTTGTTGAGACTGATAAGAGAGGTTTCCAGTCTTATGACTTCATTTTTTTCTGCAACAGTTTCTTCCTTCTGTTGTAGAGTTTATTGATGATTAGGGACCACCAGATTGACTTCCTTTTTTTGGAGGAGAGTGTCTTAGTTCTATTTGGTTTGGCAAGGTCCATGCATTTGTGTACATGCTCATACAGTGCATTGGTTTATGATTTGGCAGTCATGCAGCTATTTTCCATTTGCATGGGTGTTGAGAAGTTAGTCATCTCTGTTTTTAGGAGCCCAAAGTTGGCTTTAGAGAAGTTTTTCAGGGTGGTCACCTTAGCTAGGGGTGTAGGTGAAATGGAGATTTCCATGGCGCCTAGTTTGTAGTCAGATTTAACCAGGAAGGAATCAGTTATAGTTGTGGAGCAACAGTCTCCCATGTTGGTGATAACCAGGTCGAGGATGTTGCTTCCTGTAGTGTGGGTCAGAATGAGCTGGTCCAGGGCATTGGAAATGATAAATTCCAGAAAGTGTTGGGCCTGTACATTGGTACTTGAATAGTTTTCCCAGTTGATGGAAGGGTAGTTGAAGTCACCCAGTATGAGAGTATTGGGTTGGACCTTGATAGACTCCAGGGTGCTTAGCAAGTTGGAGTGAGAGTCTGGGGGCATGTTTGGGGTTCTGTAGCAGGCTATGACTTGTATCACTGTCTTACCCAGTGTTAGTTGTACCTGAAGTATCTCGGATGCATTATGCTGGGCTACAGGTTTAGAGTTGTGTGTATCCTTTAAGAATATGGAGACACCACCACCTTTGGAGCTTCCAGACATATTCTGGTGCCGAAAAGTATGGAATGAGTTGTAGCCTGGAAGTGCAGGGGTGCTTTGAGCAAGTGCATCTTAATATTTAGACTTCTAGCATTGAGCAGCATGACGCTCAGATAGCATTTGTTTATAGCTGTTACGGTAGAATTTTGGTCTTTGGAACACTGCCTAAAAAATGCACTATAGGGGTGGCAAGAGCCTTAGTTAGTACCCAGAATCCCAGGGGTGACAGATGAAGGCTGTCTCTGGCAAAGCATTGAGGTCTGTCATTCATGTCGTCCCAGGCAGACAGATACTGGATCCCCTTAGAATGACACCAGAAACTTAGCCAATTGTTGAAGTCAGTCATTTTCTGCTTGTACTGTGCTATCATTCTGGGTGATGGTAGAATACTGCTCAGAGCTAGGGTCATACCTGCCTGGGCCACATAATCCGAGAGTTCCATCACATCTCTTTTCATGTAGTCCAGGGAGGTACATCTCAGGTCATTCACACCCACATGGACAATGACTGAGTCATATTTGTACTTGTTGTGGAGTGACCTGAGTGCATGTGTTATGTGGTGGATCCTGGCACCTGATAGACAACTGACTGTCACCTTCTCCTTGTTCAACCTAGTGAGTGAGACATCAGTGTGCCTCACAACTGAGTCTCCTATGACTAGTACATTAAGAAAAGTGTTTTGCCTTAAGGGCTTGAGTTGAGGGGCACACTATGGTGGTGAGTTATGTGTTCTGGGGTTGGTGTTGTGGTGGTTGAGTGCATTTCTGTCTCGGGGGTGCATTTCTGTCTCGGGGGTCTCTGTTGTTTGAGTAAATTTTTATTCCCAGTCACTGCAAAGGTGGGTGCATGGTTTGTGTTTCTATGTGTGGGTTGTGATGGTTGGTGTTTTGGAGGGCTGTGTGTGGCATTGTTTGATGACTTCCTAAGGGAGTGCTCCCTGTTGGAATCTATGTTCATCAAAAGGGAATATCCAATGGAGTTTGTGAAGGAGATTAAATTGGAAGCTATAAATAAGCAAGGAAGGAGGGTTTATGCTCTTATTCTAATGAGCCTGGAAGTAAATTATACTTATAGATCTACTGAACCTACTAACATGATGACAGTGTGGCTGCCCATGATGATGCTGGAACAAATTTCAGGTTGTCTTTTATTATCAGATTTACCATTGATTATAAAACAGGCCAGGACATTATTTTTAAAAACTGGTCTGTGTTGATTGATGACCGTGTGGTAAGGCAAAAATAGGTACCAAGCCTTTAGTTATATATAAGAGGGATAATAATTTAAAGAACCTTGTGGAGAGATCACTTTGCCAAAATGACCTTAAAGATAAAAAGTCCTGGCAGATGTCCAAGTGTAGGTGTTGCTATTTTTGCCCCTATATTAATACTGGTGAACTTTTTGACATTAATGGATACCATTCGAAAATCAATGGGAGATATAATTGCAATAGTTCAGGGACAGTCTATGGGGCATTGTGTCAATGTTGCCTGGTGTTTTACATTGGGAAGACCCAGCGCAAATTAAGGAACCGTATCGATGAACATACTTATGAGATAAGGGGGGAAAAATGACCAATGCCCTATTTTGGCATTCATTTGACTTCCCTGAATATCAATTTCAGTTCATGGTGATTGAACAAATGAAGCCGAACCCTAGGGGTGGCCCATGGCAGTTGTACCTTGAGAAAAGGGAATTATACTGGATTCTATGTTTAAAAGCAGTGGGTTGGTCTGGGCTCAATGAAATGGCATCTATTGGATGTATCTTAATGTTGAAAGCACAATGTAGACAATTACAGTTATTTGTTCCCAAGTTGGGTGCACTTTTAATAATATTTTACTCAACAATATGGGTTTTATGAAATGTATTTAGGAAATTTTTTGTGTGTGTGTTTTTCTTTAAATGTATATTGGGATGATGATGTCATATGACTGTAGGTGTATTTAAAAGTTTATTTGGCTTTTTGGTTTTATCTGAAGAAGTCTTGTCATTGAGACAAAAGTGCTTAGAATAAATTTGGGAAATGAGTCCTTGTATCTGTGTGGCTTTTCTGTGGTTTAAAGTGTTCTGTCTTCTAACACTATTATTTTTTGAAACAGCTCTTCTTGAGAAGCATCATACTCAGCAATCCTGCTCTTCATTCAAATCTCTGATATTTACAGTTTTATTAGTTCATCCAAATAGATAGTTAAGGCTTATTCTATTTTTCCAACCCTTTGTTGTTTGCCTTGATTTATTCCTTCAATGTTTTATTTATTTTAATCACCTATGGGTTCAATTTCCCTCGAAATTAGTGGAAGCCATCTCTTGAAATCAAACTGAAACTTGAACTACTTTTTTATGAACAGCTGCAGCATTTTTTTCCAACCATTGTTTTCTTTTCACTTATCTGGTTGATTTTCTTTCAGGTTCTACAAATTTCTTCTTTGCTGGCATCCAGGCAGTTCATTTACTAGCCAGTAACTGAATTTTATCCAAGCTTACAGTTTTACTGGTCCCTTTTCTCAGTTTCTGTTTTCACTCTGGGAGAGATGAAATTAAGTTGTTAGTCAGTGTGCAGCCATCTTGGAAATCCTGTTTGCTTTTCATTCTCGAGTCCAGGAGCAGACTGCATCCCACTGTGTGTGAAACTTGAAAAGGCAGTGTTAGTAAACTTTACATTTTCTTTATGTAATTCGACTTCTAGACCAAAATGTCATTCCCCCAGCATGTCAGGCATTCCTTCTTAGGTGTGAGTGTGGCTACCTTACAATGTCTGAGGATAAACTATCAGCTTCTAACTTTCTCTAATTTACTACACCCAGTGTTATATAACGCCTTCTTGAGAACAAAAGCCCCATTTTAAACAGAGTGCATTGCCATATCTGGGTGGGTGCATACTTAAGGACCAAATGACAGATAATAGAGTGCCATGTTTAACTGACATGCAGGTGACATGCCTGCATATGAGTGATCTGGATCAAGTAGCATCAGCTGACAACCACAATGTGGGTAGCACTGAACTCCCTCTTCAATCTACTGGATCATAGATTCATATATGATAGATGTCCCATCCATGTAATCTCATCATGACTGCTGCTAGTAATTACCCCCCAAGCTAGCATAGGTAGTTAATAGTTATCATAATGCATTATAAATAGATCCCTATACAATAAGCTGGATAGTAAATTGGCTAAAATACAGAACCAACATGGTGAAAGTAGCAGATGTCTTATAAGAGCTAATGAAAGTGACCAGTGGTGTCCTACAAGGCTCCATGCCAGAACTTCTTTTGTTTGGTATTTAGTTTCCTAATCTCCAGACTATGAACCAAGACTGCTAATGAACAAGTTTGCAGATGACTGTAAACCAGGAGTCACTGTCAGCTCCTTTTCTGATGTCAAAGCCTTTTAACAAGAATTTATGCTTATAAATACCTTATGTACTAAACATTGGCTTCAATTAAATGCTAAAAATTGAAATACTGTGACATTTAGTACACAGCCCTTCCCCCAGATAACAACATATAAACCACTCCACTCCAAAATTAGACTGTTGTTAAAGACGTTGGGACTTGGATTGATAATTCCCTCTCCTTTGATCATCGTGTAACAGCAGCCACAAGAAAGTCCTTCTAATCAGCACAGCTAATTGCCAAAGGAATATCATCCATATCTAAAGAGGTCATCATCCCTTTATATTCCATTTGCAAGTTCTTCTTTTAAAATACAAACTAAATCTTTCCAAAACACACCAGGTAAGTAAAATGCAAAAAAGCAGTGGCAGGGAGGCTACAGGAACAAAGAGACTTCTTTAAGCAACAGACAAGCTAAGAAAACAGAATAACTGTTGGCCTCTTCATATTTATACCCTTCCCCATCCTGATTGTGTTGTGGACCGTTCCCATGGTCTGTGCCTTCATCTTACTCTTTGGTGTCCAATAACATCAGATTCCTGGGTTCTGAGAATCATTCACAAGAGTTGCAACTGGCAGTGGGATTCCCTTCCTTCTTTTTAGGAGAGTCCTCTTCATCCTGAAAAATAAGGCACCCTTCTTCCCACTTAATCTACAATAGATGCCGGCCAGGGAATAATAGAGCTTGTGCTCTCAGACTTGGAAGGAAAATTATTTGATTCAAGGATGATTTTGGTGCCAAGAAAAGAAGGAACATGGACATCTGTCTTAGACCTTTCTTTCTTAAACCAGTATGTCACAGTCCAAAATCCAAAATGCTCTCCCTTTAGTCTCTATTGTCTATTATTCCTCCAGGCAGTTTTTTAGTAACCTGGGATTTAAAAGACGCCTATCAGTGTAATACAATCCTCAAACATTTCAAGCACTTTTTTGGATTTTTCTGTATCTGTATCTCAATCACATTTTCAGTTTTCTGTCTTGTCTTTTGGATTATCTACAGCTCCAAAAGTAATTACAAAGTGCCTAGCTCCAGTGATTGCCCACTGTAGGTGGCACTCACTTTTTTCCATATCTAGATGAATGCCTGATAGTTGCAGATCCCTTTGTGGATTGTCACATGACTTGGGTAATTAACTTGTTGTTCAGCCTAGGATCTCAACTAAACTGGGAGAAATCTTCTCTTATTTCATTCCACAGAACAGTGTTTCAAGGATAACTTCTGGATACATACCTAACAGTGACTTTTCTTCCTCAAGACAAGGTGGTCAAATACAAAACCCAATATCTTTGGTTTCCACCCTGGCTCAGACATCTGCCAGGGATTATCTTTGAATTCCAGGGAATATGGCTTCCACTATTACAATGATTCCTCTTGCCAGGCTTCACATGAGAAAATCCAGTGGTCTAACAAAACTCGATGGACTCAATTCCTATACCTCCCCATCTTTTCAGCTACCAGTACTGCTGTTTGTGAAATGGAAGCTGCTTTGGAGGGTGAAATAGTTGACTCTGAACCCAGATCTTCCTTTTCCCTACAGGCAGCAACAAGATCAATGACAACAAATGCTTCAGACTAAGCTTGGGGGACTATGTCACAAAGAATAAAGGTTCAGGGCCTATGGAACAAGTAGGTCAGGTTCAAACATATCACAGAGATTACAGCTCTAATGCATGCACTCAGAATCTCTGCACCCATCTTTGGGTTTCAGGTCTCTTACTAGTCATCATGGGCAACACAGCAGTGATGTGGTACATAAACAAATAAGTGGGGGAAGGAATTGAGTCCTACCCTCTCTGCAGATCATACCTCTCAACTGTACAGACTTTTGCAGAATGTCCAGATTTTTGCCTCATATTTGGGTCTATTTTTAATAAAATTGTCTTTTTTTGGTAAATCACTGGTAAATCATTAAAGACTGAAGTCAGACAATAATGTCAGACCTTTGCGATTCAGACTTCATATCCTTCAGAAAATTCAAGCTAATGTAAAATCTGTTATTCTATTAACTTCCTAAGTTTGTAAGAGCAATATTTAAAAATTGTCCGTAGTTTGAACTTTCTCCCCCATTACTCATGGCTTTGTCCAGATTGTTTTGCTTTAAGAGGTTGAGAGGAATGCTGTGGACTAATGATGATAGATTGGGATCCAGCACCCCAACTCAATCCATCCCTTCAGGCTATCTACATTCAATCAGAGCAGAATATTGCTGCAAGCAAGCTAAGCAAGACCAGGTCAGACTCTCACAAATGGATGTTGAACCCTCACTTCTTTCAGGAATTGGTCTTTCTGTGAGAAGCACCTCAAGCAGATCTATGTGCCTGCATCCACAGCTACTAGCCATTGATCTCCCCACTTTCTTTATACAGCATAAAATGAAGAAGAGAGACTTATACATGCATTATATGTACACAGGCAGCTCAGATACCATATTGTCAGAAGCAAATCCTTCAGGACTTTCATTCCCAAATGCCACAGAAGTAGCCAATGCCCTGGTAGAATGGGCCTTGACTTTGTCTGGAAGTGTCTATTTATGGTGAACATAACAATAGGCAATGGCCTAGGACAAACAGCTAGAAACTATCTACCTGTCCCTTTGTTTTATTTCATAGGAAATAACTAATTCACAGTCCTGAATGATTTCGTTCTGACAGTATAGTATCTGAACTACTTATAAATATTACACGCACACACACATACACACACACACACACACACACACACACACACACACACACACACACACACACACACACACACACACACACGCATCTATGGGATCCATACAGATCCCCAACGGCACTTTCTGCCGAAGCAGAAATCACCGAACATACATAACAAACAAACATACATAACCGAAAGTGCTGTGTGCTGTTCACCAAAGCAGCACTTTCAGTTATGTATGCTGGTTGTGCCGGTCGCACTGTGGTGCGGTTAAGGAAGAATTCCCTTTTCCCCACTGTAGTGCGACCTCAGAGTGAGAATATAAAAGTAGGGGTGTGTGTGGGGTGTGCTTTCGTTAAAGTGTGTTGCGGTATTTTGGATTCGGACTATTGAACTTTCGTTCAATAGTCCTAGACCCGCATCTATATATTATCATACACAGAATATATGAGAATCAGGGTTGTAATAAGTTATATACATGTGGGTTTTGACAGTGGTACAGCAAATTTCAGTATTAGTAAAGCTGCAGAAGACAGCAATTTCCTCAACATTCGGTACTGTTGATGTATTATTTTGATTTTGCAGTTGTAAAATTGTATTTAACCTGTGTTTTGTAATAACAGCATATTTTATTTAATTTGTAATATTTTGCATTCCCTTTCCTGTGTTCTGATTTCCTTATTTTTCAGATTTTTTTATTTTTTTATTGTTTTAGGTTCTTTGTGGACATATTTATGTGTTTTAAGTTTGATTTTAGTGGGGATGATTTTGCAGTACTGTTCACTAGGGTGTGGTGAAAGGACAGGCTGCCCTGGGTGTGAACTGTCAGGAGGCATGAGCAGCTCTGTTAAAAAGCTGTCAATAAGGCATGAACGAAGGGTTGTGATTCAGTACAACAACCACAGTTGATATTGTGGCTGCTGAATGAATGTGTTCAGTGACTTAGTTGCAGCAAAGAGTTTGCTACAGATCAAAACTTTGGAAAACCTTTTTTTCCTCTGAGCTTCAGCTTCAGAAGACCCTTTCTTTTAGCTCTCAACTTTGGGAAAAAGGGACATGCCAGTCTGTGGACTGCCCAGAGCACCAAATTAACTATTTATGCCTCTATTATATTGGCTGATTAGTAGTAGTTCATGTCTGGAATTTTCTTTTCTTTTCTTTTTCTTTGTAGTGAAAGTGTGTGTATAAGACTGGCTTTTTTGTGTTTCTTATAATGTGTTACTTTGTATTTTTGTTTTGTAGTTGAATTTATTATTTTGGAATATTTTTTGGTTGAGTTATATTTCTGAGGATTTTGTAAGTTTAGTTTGATAATTTTATTTAAGTAAGTTAAATAATATTGCAGGAGACTCGCTCTCCTCCCAATATGTTGCTAACCTCTGAAATAGTATCCCCACACAAATAAAACTCTCAGACAAACTCAGTAATTTTAAACCACTGCTTAAACAACATCTTAACCAGTCCTGGTCTTGCACATGCTCATGACAAGGTTAAGACTTTGTGTTCACTATACAATACTCTCCAAATACTCAACTTTGACAGAATACTTTCAACCTCTCAGTGAAATGACAAACAATTTTTATACATAACTGTTTCTTGTACAATCCACTAAGTTGCATGTGGGCTTTTTCTTTAGTAACTTCAACCTCTGTAAAATCTTAAAATGCATAAATGTAGCTACTGTTTGTGTATAAATGTAAATAGACATGTAACTACTCTGTGTAACTTGAACTTAGTATAATGCAATGTAAGCAAATGAAGCTTTTCTCCCTGGGCCTCCGCTGAAAATGGGCATTACCAGTTGGACTGGCCCAGTAAACATAGACAAATGAAAAATAAATACATTTATTTTCCTATTGTAGCATATGCACAACCAGATCCAGCTAGTATTTTTTTTTCATTTTTGTTTTTACATTTGTAAGGATGGCATATACTAGCCTACTGATTTCTTTCAAATTTAAGCTTTGTACTTGATGTGTATTTTTGTTCTCCATAAGTGCACACTCACACACACACACACACACACACACACACACACACACACACACACACACCTAGAAACAGATACAGACATAGAAACACACACACATACGCATGCATACATACATACATACATACGCTCCTCTATAGATATATCTTGGGGTGACTGAAGTAAAATTCCTCCATCAGACAGAAAAGCAGCAACAACTGCTATCTCTCAGAAATCACTGCCAGTGTGACTTCTAAGTATGCACTAGGAGGGATTTCCTTCTTGTAAGATATTTTTCCCTTGTCTGAGTTGCTGCACCTATATAAATAGTATGTGTATGTATATATATGTATATATCTATATATATATATATATATATATAGCGAGAGAGAGAGGGGTTCATAGGTGTGTACTAGGCTAATGGCCCTGGAGCCTTTACAAGCCTGTCTCATACAAGTGCCCTGGCATCATGCCACCCGACGTTAGTTCCCAGTGCCTCTATCAAGTAGAGCCACTGCAGTGATCCCCAGGGTGAACTTTCTATTTCTCATCCACTCATCAAGATTTTTCTTAAAGAGGGCCAGTGAGGTGCTCTGTTTGACATGTATGGGAAGTCTATTCCAGGGGATGGGCAGTGTCTGGGTTATGAACCTGTCCCTCCAGCATGTTCTGTTGATTCTGGTAATGAGGTTGAGGTCTCAAGAGCATGTGGTGCGGAGGTATTGGGATTTCTTTAGATGCAGCATTTCTAACAGAGCTGAGTCAGACATGGCTTTGTAAGTCAAGCAGAGACTGCCTCTAAGTAGGCAATATAAGACAGAGAACAGCTGGAGTTTTTTGGAGTCTGTCCATGTAGGACATGTGTTTAAGGCCTAGGATCCTCTTTGTGAGGTACTTTTGTGGCCTTTCCAGCTTTTGCATGTGTCTAGTGAGGTATATGCCAAATGGGGCATTATATTCAATGACTGGCCTAATGAGGGAAGAGTAGAGAAAGACAATGACCTCTTTCTTCCTGGATGCAAAACCCTTGGTAATGAGATGTGCCCCATAGAAGGACTTTCTGACTGCAGTGGCAATGTGGTGGTCGAAGGAGAGGTTGCTGTCAACCTGTGTCCCCAGATCTCTCATAACACTTTCAGTGTTCAGTGAGCTCCCGCCAATGTGGTAATTAATGGGAACTGATTTTTATCAAAGGGGATGACGTTAAGCTTAAGGCCATGGTTTTGACACCAGTCATTGGTCTCAGTGAGGCCTTTCTGTAGGATGTCTACATCACTTGGGGAGTTAATAATGGCTCCCAGCTTGCAGTCGTCTGTGAACATGGTCAGCCAGTGTCCCTCCATGTTGGTCTAGACTTCTGAGATGTAGTTGCCAAACAGAAGAGGACCCAGGACCAATCCCTGTGGGACTCCATGTGTGACTGTTCAGCAGTCTGACTTGGAGTCCACTACTTTCACACTGTGGATTCTATCTGTGAGCCAATTTGTTACTCACCTACTGATATAGGGGTTGATGCCTAGTTTGGTGAGTTTATCAATAATTACTGAGTGGGGAATGGTATCAAAGGCCTTTACCAGATCAAGGTAGGCTGTATGAACTGACTTGCCCTCATCCACAGTTCTGGTGACTGACGCAAAGAAGTCAACCAGGTTGAGCAGGCATGACCTACCTTTCACAAAACCAAATTGCGTGGGACTAGAGTTTGGAGATTCCTTATATCCTTGTTAATTAGGCCCATGATGATGCTCTCCATAGCCTTACATATAAGACTTGTCAGGCTAATGGGGTGATAATTCCCAGGGTGTGCAGTCACCCCCCCTCTTTATGGAGAGGAATGACTTAGCAGTGCACCATCCAGTAGGGACAAAGCCCACGGTAAGGCTGTGATTGAACAGGGCACACAGATGTGGTGCCAGTTCATTTTGTATTTCATGTAGAACACATCCAGGGATATTGTTGGGTTTTATATATATATATATATATATATATATATATATATATATATATATATATATATATGCATATATATAAATTTAAGGGTTGCCCCCCACTTTAGAAATGCTTATAGTTTACTTTCTTGCCTTTCAGTGTTTTTTGTATTAGTGTTCATCATTTTTGATTCTTAGGGTTTTGCCATTCGAAGTTTTGAAGTAGAACCACAAATATATATATATATAATATATATCTTCTATTTATCTATCTATCTATGGATGTTTGCATGGGAAGATGGCATCATAGAACAATGAAAGAGTGGCACTGCTTTGTATGGAGCATTACATGGGAAGAGGCAGCACACTAGCTTTTCTGAAGTATTACCAGTATCAAGTACAAGCATGGCTGGGAAAGGTGGAATTACAGACTTCAGTGGGTAGTTCACTCATGTGGGGCAGTGCGCACTTCTATGGAATGGTAAAGTCATGTGGGGCTTGTAAGGGTGATATCTGAGGTGTTATGATGGGGGACTGGAGGGGAAGGCATTTTCAAAATTTGGATTAGATATATAAATTAAAATAAATGACATTATGCCTGTGTATGTGTGTGCCTGTGTGTGTCTGTGTATGCATGTGCGTGTATGTGTGTGTGTGTGTGTGTGTGTGTGTGTGTGTGTGTGTGTGTGTGTGTGTGTGTGTGTGTGTGTGTGTGTGTGTGTGTGTGTGCTTGTGTCAGGATGAGTGCATGTCTGTGTATGTGTGTGTGTCTCTGTGTGTGCATGTGTGTGCGCCTTTCTGTGTGTATGTATCTGTGTATGTGCATGTGTGCATGTGTGTGTGTGTGTGTGTGTGTGTGTGTGTGTGTGTGTGAGCATGTGACTCCTGTACTGCTACAAGGAGGTAAAGGCCTTGTAAGCATAACAGAAACAGGGACATTTCTGAGCATGCAGAACAGACAGAATGGACAATAGTCACTAAAGTGTGACACTGTATTCACACTGCAAGAAAAGCTGCTGTGAAAGTTTGATCTTAGCAAAGAAGAAAAGGAAGGAAGCACTAAGATGCTGACTTTGATTCATGAAAAGGAAGAAAGTGATCTACATATATAGCAACAAAGTACAATTCACCAAATGTTGGAAAGAGCACTGGCAGCATGGTCAAATGCAGCATCAATAAGTAGCCAAAGGAGAGGAGAACCATAGCCATGGGAGATCTTGTTTTTTCAGCAGTAAAACAGGAGATGGTAACATCAAGTCTTTGCAGGGAAAGGGGAATTATATGAAGCTCTTGGTGAAGATAAGCATCAGCCATGGTAAAAACCCAAAAAGGAAAATAAATAATTTTGATTTTGTCCTACCCAGTGTGGATTTAGAGTACGAGAACAGATTAGACAGCTGAATATGTATATACTGGTGAAGAGGAGTATGTTTAGCATGTACCATTTTAATGTTTGGGGACAACTGCACTAGATGGAACTGAAGAGAAAAAAATAAAGGAGGAAGCAACAATCAGCAGCAGGAAGGGGACGAGTCTTGACACACTTGTAGGATTATTCCTTCATAGAGAGGGTAGTAAACGCCATGAATGTATTACTTTAATCACTGTTACAGTGAAAGTCATCAGTGAAGTTAAAACATGCCTGGAAAAGAGCAAGGAATAGAGGGGTCAGTGCATACCTCTCAATTGTCCAGATGTTCGTAGAATGTCCAGATTTTTGCCTCATATTTTAGGTATTTTTCTGTGGCTTTCTGGCAAATCACTGAGGATTGAAGTAACTAAATAATGACATATATATGAGTTTCAGATTTCATATCCTTCAGAAAATGCATGCTGGGGGCGTGGCCAAGGATGAACACAGGATAGCAGCAGATTTCTTCAGCCCCACCAACTTAACTGCACTGACAGGAAATAATTACTTTAAAAATCAACTAATGAAATAATTTTCTTTCTAAATACGTTTGGAATATCAGTTTCTTGAATAATATCTAAAAAAGAAAGAAAATTTCAATAATTTTCCTGTCAGAAATCATCTTGGAAATTTCTCTTTCATCACCTCTGTTCAAAATGAGTTCCAGTAAGGCAAACAGTCAGGATTCCAGCATCAAGAAAGAGCTTCAGTCTCTGATATCTACTATTCAGCAACTAACAACCAAAATGGACAAACTGGATACTAAAATTGATAACTTCGTAGAAAAAACTACAAAACAAATGGATTTGTTACATCAAGACTTGCAACAACAGAAGGCTCAGATTACAGGCATAGAAGAGACTGTTAATGATATGGAGAACAGAATCCAGGAAGAAGAAATTAACATTGAGTTTTTGCTGAAGCAGAACACACACCTACAATCCAAACTTGATGACCTGGAAAACAGATCTAGACGCAATAATATTAGGATTTTTGGACTGCCAGAAAATATAGAAGGTAACAACATTACTTCCTTTTTAAATACTTGGCTTCCCAAAACTTTAGACTTGTCAGAAGCATTTTCTTTTGGTATTGAAAGAGCCCATACGTCCTTATCTAATTATAACTCTAACAAAAAGTATCCTAGATCAGTTATAGTAAGATTTTTATCATCTTATGACAAGGAGATGATATTAAAATCTGCATGGGCTAAAGCACCTATTAAAATTAATGAGGCAACTGTGCATTTTGACAATGACTATTCTTCCTTGGTAATAACTAAAAGAAAAGTTTTTTGCCATTAATAAGAGAGCTTAAGAAAGCACAGTTCAAAACTTACCTTTTATTTCCTGCCAAACTAAAAATCTTTTACCTGATGGCCCTAGAATTTTGAAGACTTGGACTCTGCTTTGCTGTATATTAAAAAAAATAAGATATTAGATAAAATAGAAGATATGGAATGGGCAAGTCCTTCGTTAAAGAGGATGGCAACAGGAACTTCTTGGAAGACTTCAGAGAAGCAAAAAGACTAAAAACAAATGACATGTTCTATATTTTTTTCTTTCCTTCTCTCTTAATCTCTTCAAATACAGTTACTGCATCTCCAGAAAGCCACAAATATTTTAAAGATTTATTCAAAGTTATTTTTCTGTGTGCAAAGAACTGTTTTTGTTTCATAAATAGTCAAAAACTCTGAGGAACAAATAACATGCTATCAATCAACTTGTTTCTCTTTGTGATAAAGAGACCTAAGGTTAGTAATTTGATACATTTTCTTTCTCTTCTTGTTTTAAATAATGGCATTCTTTATAAACTATGCATTTAGTGAGGGGTGGGGGAGGGCAAGGAGAGAAGTATGATGTAAAATATGGAAAAAGTGAAATAATAACATTAGTTCTTTAAAACTATATATGCTGTTTAAACACTGTTGCTAAATATTATACCATGACTTTATTGCTTATACATGATTACAAATAATATGTCATGATATAATTGCAAATAATTAGAACTAAAATAGTTGTAAGTAATATGTTTAATGTTTAACTTTATTAATACAAACAGCAAGTAATATTTCTTTGTAGATACTCGTTGTAGCTTCCTTTTTTTTCTTTCTTCTCTCTCTCTCTCTCTCTTTCTTTTTTTCTCTCTCTCTCTTTCTCTTATAAGTACAGTTATATGCTTCTGATAATACTGATATATGTATATAATAAGATTTGTATGAGAAAATGAAATGGGGCATATAAAAATAAGTTGTATAATATGTTAAATAACTGTAGGCTTGGTTTCACTGTCATAGAGACTGTAACAACTTGTAAAATACTCCGCGAAGGTTTTGCACTGTTTAGTTTCATTTGTATTACTAAATGAATGTCAGTCACTTGTATTTACTAAAATTCCCGCCAGAATGTTAAGGGAGACAATTTGGGATGTGGGTTACCTCGTGAATAGTGTCCTCGAGTTGTTTTAAAAGCTTCAACACTCAGAATACAGGTAGAGAAGCTGTATGCAGTCATTTTGAACTTTGACCCCTGATTTCACACTGACACATCGCAGATTCAAGAAGAACACTGTTCCAGGATGTAGAACTGCTGTAAATGCGACTTTGTGATGAAAAACAAACTTTATGACATCTAAATGTGAGTTATTCTTTATAACAACTTACTTATTTAAGATGTAATTTATAAAATATGAAAGTTATAATGATTTTAAATGATTCAGTATGTCATAGTAAGCAAGTGAGATATTTTAGAAGGCATAGAAGGTAAAACATATATACACATGTTTTTGAAAGCTTACATGACTGCAACATATTATTGTATATAAATACTTATGATTTAAACATATATAATGTTATAAATCATTTGACTTATCTAATTGACAAGCACAAGTATCATTATGATTATATCTTAGAAGAAACTGTCATGTGACATATTTTAAAGCAGCAGTTCAGATATATAAAATACAGATGGCTTTCTTTACAATGATTTATGTATAACTAGGAATTTACATTGCTGTGCAGTATGACTTGTAAACATATGTATGAGTATAAATATTTTATTTACTGGCAATAATAAGTATGAGAAGAAAGCTTTGGTGCAAGTAATTTAAAGTTTTTAAAACTGTTAACTGCATTTCTATGGCAGAAAGTAGGAATACCCTAATATATGTAATGTCTGAACCATTATAGCCTAAGTTATTGAATCCAAATGAACATATGAACTTATTTTTACAAACTTTTAATAAATTCAAATATAGATATGCCCCCTTTTTTTTTTCTCTCTCTCTTCCTTTCTCTCTCTCTCTCTCTCTTCTCGGTTCCCATTATCAAGTTTATTAGAATGCTATTTTGATTATGAGTGTATTTTACAAAATAGATGTACATAGTAATATGAGCTGTTTCTAAATGTTCTTATTTGTTTATATGAAGCTGATTTATAAATTGTTTAGCTTTGTCTTACTAGATAATCTAATTAAATGAGGTTAACTTTAGTTAATAATAGTTAGTATTGAATTGATATGGTGGCAGCTGAGGTACTGCTGCTTAGGATAGGGGAAAACTTGAGTGGTATGTGCTACTCAAAGTTGGAGTTCTTAACTCCAGGCTGGGTGCAATGTTTAATCCTAATATTATTTTCACCTGTTTATTGTTGTTTGTATATAGTTCTGACATCCACAACACATTTTATAAACTTATTGTCACTACAAATAAAAGTGAAGCTTATACAAAATCCCATAAGATTTTCAATAAATACAGCTATAATTAATGGTACACCTAAAGGAGGAGGTATAATATCATTTATTTTGTTAATTGTTATTCTGATTATCTGTTTTATATGTTTATAAAAGCTAAATGATTTCTCTAAAAGGAATTTCTTTAAACATTAATGGACTGAATAACCCATGTAAAAGGGCAAGTTTAATGAGATACATTAATTTGCATAGGGCCAACTTAGTATTCCTTCAAGAAACACATCTCCTGAAAAGGATATTGATAAATTAGCCACTAATAAATATACAGTCTTGGTTAGTTCAGAACACACTCAGAAAAAAGAGGAGTGGCTATTTTATGGAATAAAAGTATGCCCATACCTAAAACTATTAAGTCTTATAAAGATGATAAAGGAATGTTTTGTATGGTTACAATACAGATTAATGGAAAGACATATACATTAATCAATGTATATTGGATGCCAGGAATTGGCATTAATACAGTGAAACACCATCTCAATAAGATCATATCATTTTCTATAGGAGATATTATTTTAGCAGGTGACTTTAATTGTATCCTACATGAAAAGATACTATTACTATAGGAAAAGGAAAATTACATCTAATGCAAAACATTTAAAGGATTTTGTTAATTTATATCATTTGAATGATATTAATAATCAGATAGATTCAAAATCATTACCATACACTTTTTTTCTAACAGATATAAAACTTATTCAAAAATAGATAGAGTCTTTATTTCTAACCAGATGGTTACAGACTTAATTAATTCTAAAATCATTTCGTGTCCTATATCAGATCATAATTCAATTGTCTTTGAGTTTATGATAAAAAGTACTTACAATGTTCAGATCAAAAGGATACCAGCATACTTAACTCAACTAAAAGACTATAAAGATTATATACTTTCAGAAGTGCAACATTTTTAGACTTAAACAATACACCTGAAGTCTCCATTGTTTATGTTTGGGATGCTTTAAAATCATATTTATATGGACAAAGTATCAGATGGTATAATAATAAAAGGAAATCTTGGGACAAGGAATTACTAGATATTCAAAGCAAATTAGACTCATACAAACATAATAATAAAGAAAATATTATGGACAAAAAGTCATTGAAGAAATAAATAAATTAAATGAGAAATACAACGAAATTTTAACTCATAAAGTTAAAATAACATTAGAGAAATATAAGTTTTTGTCTTACTCAATAAGTCCCAAATACTTACATAGACTTAAAAATAAAACAAAAAGGTTGAATAAACAAAATCATATCAAAGAAATTTTTTTCAAGGAAAAAGAAGAATGTTTCTAGTTTACCAGAAATATTAGATGAATTTAGAAATCACTTTCACAAAATTAATCATAATAACATTAACATGGAGCCTAAAGATAAAATAAAGAAATTTATAACTACAAACATGAACAAAAACTTAATAAACAACAGACTAAACTAATGGATAAAAATATTTCATATACAGAGGTTATTACACAAATAAACAAGCTTAAATCAAACAAAGCACCAGGTAATGATGGTATTATACCAGAGATCTATAAAATTCTACCCAAAAGTACTTACTCATTAATACATAAGGTTTTTATTTTGGCCCAAAATGAGTTAACAACTCCCCCATCTTGGCAATACACATTTATTTCACCAATTTTAAAACCCAATAAAGACCCAACCAGATGCACTTCATATAGACCTATTTCATTACTTAATGTTGACTATAAAATGTTTATGAGTATTTTTGCTGATAGATTAAAGACAATCACCCCAGGCATTATAGATATGGACCAGACAGGCTTTATTGTAAATAGAAATACTTTTGATAATATAAGGAGAACTTTAACGTTAATTGATTTTGCAAATAGGAAAAATAAAGATTTAACACTTATTCGTCTCGATATAAGTTCAGCATTTGATTCAGTAAGTTGGGACTACTTGTTTATCTTACTGAAGTGCACAAACTTCTCAGATGCATTTGTAAATCTAATTGAACATCTATATAAAGGAGCATTGGCTTACATTAAGATAGGAACATATGTCTCACAAAAAATACCCATTTTAAAAGGTACAAAACAAGGGTGTCCACTCTCTCCACTATTATTTACTTTAACAATGGAGCCTTGGGCTAATTTGATCAGAAACAGCACTGATATAGAAGGATTTGATATAGATGAAAATACAATATCTAAAATTCAACTTTTTGCAGATGATGTTCTAATTACATCAGCTGGATCTAACTCTTCTATGCAGTCCTTATTTGATAAAATGATGGATTTTAAAAATATCTCTGGTTTAATATTAAATGAAGAAAAAACTAAAATATTACCAATATACACACGAAAAAAATGTCCTCATTAATGATTTTAACAAATATATACCCAACTCAGGTCAGATAACTTACTTAGGTATAATATTAACTAAAGATATCAAATTTATTATACATAATAATTATAGTACCTGTCTTCTTAATATACAAAATCTTTTCAATAGCTGGAACAATATGTTTTTTACCATGGAAGAGAGACTCACAATTATTAAAATGATAGTATTCCTAAGATATTATACTTAATACAATCAATAATACTCCCACCTACAAAAATAATTATTAAGAAATTGAATTCACTAATGTTAAATTTCTTATGGGCACCTAATAGACCTAGGATTGCATTAAAGAAACATACTAATAGCTGGTCTCAAGGGGGCATTTCATTTCCAGACATTAATTTATATACTATCTCTTCTATTATAAAAGTTATTACTTTGTTAATAGATCAGTCATATGTTGCAAGATGGAAAGATTACTGGGAACTAATTAGCATTCACTTCATGAAAATCTCTTTAATACATAAAAATATTATTGTAAATAACCCCATGTTATGGTTACTAAAAGAATTTTGTACTTCATCCATTACACCAAAATATGTAGTTAGTTACCCATTAAACATTATTATCAGTTATCGTAATTTTATATTCATGCATCCTAAGTATAAGGAATGGAATTTTATTCTATTCCCTATAATGTATACACAAGGTATGCTTTTGTCAACCACCTCTGAAAGAACTATTTTAGTCACAGAGAATGATCTAAAGTATTGGTATCAGTTGCTGTCTGATAATAAAGTAAAAATTTAGACTTCTTAAAGCAAGAATTTGATTTGAGAGAAACATGTTGGTTAGAAATTCAGACTTTTAGACAACATCTTATTAATAAAATTGATTTAATGTCTTTAACAGTTAAAGAATCTGTTCCAATACTGATTGATTACTTGATATTAAATTTACAACATAGAGTTTCTGATAAAGGTAAGCTCTCATACATACATAAAATTATCAGAGAAGAAACTCATTACAGTTCAGATACCTATTGGAATTATTTCATTTCCATTAATGGTGAATCACCAAAACAACAAGATAAACAATATATATTGGAATCTCCTTATAAAACTACTTCTTCCATTAATTGGAGACTTTTTTCTTGGAAATTTTTACATAGATCCTTCTATACACCTTTAATGATGAATAAAATAAATAATAAAGACAACTTATGTAAAAGATGTAATGTAGAAATAAATGCTGATTGGGCACATATGTTTTATGACTGTAAAAAATTGAAGGAATATTGGAAATTAATCAATGATTTTTTGCAGGCCCTTTTCTGAATAATTTCATTGTTTCTAAATCACTTATATTATTTAACACACCTGTTCCTAAAAGTGTTAAAAGTTAAACTTCCCTTATTATGGTCTATTCTAGCAGTGGCTAGAAAAATAATAACCAGAAATTGGATTTCAGATACCCTCCTTCATTTAATGAATTTAAAAATGTTATGACTGAAGTGTGTCATATGGAATTGATGACTATAAAATCAAGAACTACTAGAAAAACATCTTATTATATTATATGGGATACTTTACAAAACCTGTTAAAAAAATCTTAGTCTCAATAGCATGACATTATAGTTTAATCAATTGATTTGATTTGTAGTGGATGTCTTTGTAAATACTTTGGTTATTTTATTGAATGTTATAACTATTTCTATTTTAATTGCTTGTATAAAATTGTTATGATATTTATTTTGTATGTTAAAAACAATAAAATTGTTTTAAAAAAAAAGAAAATGCATGCTAACACAAACCCTGTTATTCTAGCAACTTTCTAAGTCTGTAAGACCAAGATTTAAAATGTGTCCCTAGTTTTGAGGCTTTATCCCCCCCATTATCTTAGGCTTTGTCCAGATTTCTTGAGAGATTAGGTAGTACTTACAGCTTAGCAACAAGATTCAAAAGGATTTAAAGCACTGGCCTTTTTCATTCTCGTCTTTGTGGGCAATTCATTTATGGTATAATTCCATATTTTGTTGATAAACTCTAAACTGCTATATCATGTAAATGCACACTTTTTTATAAACAAAGATATCAGTTTAAACTTTTAGTGCTAATCACCGGTATTATTAAATGCTATAACTTAATACTTGTTGTACCTTCAGTCAAAGAGGACAGTTTTGTTCTAAATACCAGAACTTATACATTACTGTAATGCCATTTATTTAAACTGCAACTACATTGAATCTGCATTCATATGGACTGCATCAGACATAAACATATGCCAACTACCTTAATGTGACCAAGTGATCAAAGTACACAAAAACAGGCACTCAAAATAAAGCATTGTCAGGGTATACTAGATGTGTTTAAGCTTCAATAATTTAAATGTCTTGCCCAGTGAGCTAGTGAATCATACTTTCCACCTGGTATATTAACTAAGAAAAGACTCTTCATCACTTGTAAAAACACACGGGGGATTAAATAAACTCTGTGTAGGCTTCGTCCAGAGCCGACAATGTGTTTATGTGTTAGAGTGACAGTGCAAGGTGAGGGGCAGCTCGTAATGCATATTAACGAAGCGAGGCATGCCTATGCTAGGTTTCGTGGCTCAGGACAGTCTTGCTGGTCACAAAACCTTTTAAGTGAATGCAGATAGCAATTCCATGTAAGGTAGAGCACCTACAGTGCACGGATTTGCACAGAATGCCACAGTGATCATCAGGGCTTTACAAATAGCTGTCATTCTGTTAATGCAACACATCTGCACAGAGGCCAACTTTATGAGAGGACAAATAATCATTAATAGGGACATATTTGACATAGATGTCACATAGGAATGTGCTAGAATGTAATAGTCTCAACCTTTTACAGTGAGAAATGTGAACAAAGCCATAAAATGGGGGGAGAAATGGCCAGAAATATGGACAGATTTTTTACTTTTGCACTTCCAAACCTAGGAAGTAGATAGAACATACAGGTTGTACATTAGCATGGACTATCTGAAGAGCATGAAATTTGAAACTCAAATGTCAGTCATTATTTTCCAACTGCAATGGCATGCCAATGATTTGGCAGGAAAAAATGTTATGAGGAAAAGATCACAAATATAAGACAAAACTGGACATTCTGCATAGATCAGAACAGTTGAGAGGCAGGCACTCAAGTGTATGTAATATTGAGTCACATCAATCCAGAGATCATCCCACATATTTGATAAGGAAAACGTCTGGACATCCTGGGAATATTTGGACAGTTGAAAGTTATGAATGTGAAGTATATGGGCGACGCAGTGGTGCAGCAATTAACATTAACATTGTTGCCTCACAGCAAGAGGTTCTCCGGTTTGATTCTCGGCTGGGGTGCCTTCTGTGTTGATGTTGCATGTTCTTCCTGCATTTGCGTGGGTTTCCTCCCACATTCTAAAGACATGCATTTGAAGCATTTCTCCCCGGGACTCCACTGAAAATAGGCTCTGTCCTAATCTGACTTTCCCGGTCAACAAATGTTAAATAAAAATAAAGAAATATGGTCTAAACACAGTACAGGGCAGCGTACCTTCAGTGCAAAGTATTGTGATAGCCCATTCCTGGCATTCTGCACTGAAGCTGCATTAATGATTTGTAATAGAACATAGGACTGCCATGTAAAATGATCACTCAGGGGAAGTGTGTGTATTGAATAGGGACACACAGATGAATTGTTGGAATGAACACAGGGAAAGAGTACAGATAAAACTCCCTCATGTACAGCAGAGGACAGCATGTCAGTTGAAGATGATTTTAGCAGCAAAACCAAGCACATATCTATATGGTACAGTACAGACTGTATAGTGAAAATGTGTTGCCTGTGACTGTCACACAAGATGACATAACAATGGGGAGGATGTGTGTGTGAGATAACCATCCTTAAATTAATAATGCAGAGGGCATCTATCAGGCATCTGACATACAGTTGGGGTAGGGTGCATATTGGGAAGCTGTGCAAGCTGATATACCTGAATATGAGTGTACTCTCAGCAGAGGTCTCCAGCAAGGTGGCCACAGGTAAAGGAACATGGCAAACATTACAAAAACCAGCCACAATCATGGAGAATATCAGAATAATGCCACCACTAATCCCATGCCTCTGATATAACATATGTGATGTCAAGTGATAAGAGATGAGCCTGCACACACACACACACACACACACACACACACACACACACACACACACACACACACACACACACACACACACACTTGACAACTATTATGATACATTCACACTCTATAAAGGTAAACACGCACACTGTCATGGAACTGTAATATCTACAGGAAGTGTTAGGAGGGACACTGCTATACCTGTATGTGACATTATGGGCAATACAGGGTAGTTGCCTTGTGTGCGTGGCACATATCTATGGCACAATCCACACTGTCACAAATGACATACATGCCATTAATGTTGTCAAACCCCTATGTATGCAGGGTGTGCGTAAGCTGAACAGGTAGCACACATGCATCAAGTGCAACAAATTGATTGGTGTTCCCCACCATAAGACAGTCATGTATATTCCACAGAAAGAATACCTAGGTATGGCCAATAAGCTGTGTGACAGCACACTGTGATAAAGGTAGTACACTTCAGTTGCACATCACTGGAAGATGTGTAGGGAGGTACATGAAGAAGGGTGCATTGTACACAGTTATTGGTATGATGAAGGCTGGGAAGCATGAAGTTATTATGCCTTCTGATGTACATGTCCTTCACATACTCAGTACTTGTATTACATTCAAGGGAGTAGTCAGCACTGTGACCACATGCTGGTAGATCTACCACTTACTCTCTACCCCAGGACACAGGTCACATACTTATTGGTTTGATTATAGGCTGATGTTATACTTGGGTAATGTGTCTGTTTCCTGATTCAACAAATCCCTTCGTGTGTCTTGTTAATGCAGGTATTGTCATGGCTGTGGCAGTAGTCTCTGGTATGTGTTGATACTATCTGTATTATACTAGTATCACAGTTGGAGTCAATGATTGCCCACAAGCTGTGGTCCTTCAGATAGTTGTTTGTACACAGCATGTGTATGTCATCTGTGATGTTCATCACTTAACTAATGGACAGGAAAGGGCCTAGCAGACATCCCTGATGTACTGACCTGATCACTGGACCTGAGATATGTCACTTCACACATTTTGACATAGTGAGATGCCACGTATGTCATACACTGGTCTACCCATTTGGTGATAGAGCTGTTTATGGCCACATATGACAGTGTTGATTGAATACCTCCATGTGGCTTTGTGTCAAATGCCTTGACTTGTTAAAGATGCACAAGATGTCATCATGCATGCCCTCCATGATGGACCTGATGTACCAAAAACAACTCACACAGGTCTGTTGCACACACCTGGAATAATACTAATGTACATGTAGAAGAGGTCCATGATGACATGTTGGTTTACCGCACAGTCAAGGAGATTCAGGATGTCTCTATACATGCATGCATCAGGTGCTGCCCCCCAAACTCAGGTGAATGCATGTTGATGTACACACTTGTATGGGAACATAGGCTGTGTGGAGGGTATGTTGAACTGTGTATTCAAAAATATCAGAAAGTTGTATGTGCTGGGTCACACCATAGGTGATCTGTGATGTTGTCATAGCACACTTGGTTCTGTGTGACAGGCCTGGATGAAGGTAAAACAGTGCATACTGCCTATTGTGATCTGGCCTAGGGTTTTGACACAATCACACATGCAGGTATCAGTGAGGAAACCCCCACAAGCTGGGGATTATACCTTATGTCAGTTGATGGGTAAACAAGTGGCTCACATACAGAATGCATCAAGTGAAAGTTGGTGAATCAACTTGTACCAGTAGAGCTGTCACCATTGGCAAACTCCAGGGATCTGTGCTTGGCTCTTCACTGTTTGAACTGCATTTCTTGACAGTTCAGGCTAAAGTACATGGCCTTTGGCTTACCAAGTTTACTGATTCTTGCATATTGTGTGCAATCATTGAGTCCACCAATGGTGATAACATAGTACAGAAGGATCTAATGCACACAACTGAATGGTGACAAAGGCAGATGATGTGTCTTTGCAATGTTGTCCATGTGAAAAGTGGAGTTCCATGTTAATCACAGAATTGACAACAGTCTTGCTGTGTAGGAACCCAGTGATGCAAGTGCTGGCAACGCATTTAGATAGCAATCTGAGCATTGACCACCAAGTATATACGCTGCTATTGAAAGCCTATGTTGTGCACATCATAAATCATGCAATCATACTGAGATCTTAGGATTGTATGACAGAACTGCACTCAAAGCTCATTATAACACTAATAGAGTATAATGCTCTTTTTTACATGTACCTCACCAGACACATGTAGCAGCTTGAGAGACCACAGGGCTTTCTCAGCAAGATAACACAGGGCCTACACACCATGCCATGATGTACGTGGATAGATTAAAAGCCATGTCACTGTAAACTTTATTGTATAGGATGAGGTGACTTCTGCCTGGCCCCCAAGCCAGTTTCTGATCCTGCCTTGGTGGGAGTACTGCATATCCAAAAATATAGTATAGCTGATGATCAGCAGTGTCTGTTGAGAAGAAGATAACAGTCTCCCACATGCTGGTGTAAAATGCTCTCTGTAATGTCAAGCAACAGGTCATACACAGTTGACTGCTGTAAGAATAAAACACTTATCTATCCAAGGTACACAGACTACAGAACACAGTACTCTATGCATGTGCCACAGCTTAAGTCTGACTTGGATTGTGTCAGACAATTCTTTATATCTGATAACATCAGAAGTGTTTGTTGAGGAGAAGATAACAGTGTCCTACATGCTGGTGTAAAATGCTCTCTGTAATGTTAACAACAGCTAACATATGCACATACACACACACACACACACACACACACACACACACACACACACACACACAGACACCCAGTTGACTGCAGTGAGAAGACTAGAACCCCTACCTATCTAAGTACTCAGACTACAGAACACAGTATTTTATTGAAGCACCACACCTCACGTCTGACTTGTATTGTGTCAGACAACACTTTATAGCTGATGACATCAACAGTGTCTGTTGAGGACATGCTGGTGTAAAATGCTCTTTTAATGTCAAGCAACAGTTCATATACACGCACACCCAGTTGACTGTAGTGAGAACACAACCCCGCTAACACTCTTCAAGAGAAACCTTGACGGGTGGATGGGAAACAGAAAGTTTACCCCGGGGATCACTTCAGTGGCTCTGTGGACAGAGGCACATGGAACTAATCTAAGGGGGCAGTGAAAGCCAACGCATTCTGGCTAGGCTTATAAATGCCTTTGGCCAGATAGCCTAGTACCTACCCATGAACCTATGAACCTATGAACCTATCTAAGTACATGGACTACAGAACACAGTGCTTAATGCAAGTACCAGGGCACAAGTCTGATTTATACAGGAGTGCAAGTGAACTTATAGTAGATGACATCAGCAGACCATGTGGAGGACAACAGGTTGGGAGGCCTGCACAGGCACATAGCTTCATAGGTACATGTGATGCTACTAGCCTAATAGCACCAGGGTGTTCAGAAGCTTAACTGTGTAAAAACACAAGTACCCTTATTAAGCATAGTTGGATAGTTGTTTTTAGCAGAGCATGTTTGTGAGCAGCACCAACTGACCTGTCCATGAGGGACATAGGTGCTAGCCCACAGGTGACTTTACAATCACCCAATCAGTTGTCAAGTTTAAGCTTGAACAGGGTCATTGAGGAACACTGCTTCACACACATAGGGAGCCTATTACAAAGAAGTGTGAATCATTGTGGGATATAGTTGTCTCCCCAGCATGTTCTGTTTATGTCACAGGCTAGGTTGAGAACCTTGGGGCAAATTAGCATTGTCCCATATGAATTGCAGATGTTCATCATTTCCAGAAGGGCAGGATCTGAGACTGCTCTGCAGGGTAGCCATAGGTTACCTCTCAGCAGCCTGCATGATATTGAGTACCGTGACAGGTATGTCACTCTCTCACTGTATGTCATGCTTGGAGACCTGGGAGTCTCTCAGTCACAGCCCTCTGTTCTGTCCAGTTGTTGCAGGTGTCTGGTGAGGTACAGAAAGATGTGAGCACTGTCCTCCATTATTGGTGTGATAAGGGTAGAGTACAGCAGAGGTATGACTACTCTGGTCTTGGATGTGATGTCCATATGTATGATGTGCAATGCATATTGTGTGTGTCACCACTATGGGCACATAGTGATGAAAGTGTAGATTGCTATCAACATGTGTTCAGAAAGTCTCTCAATGTTGTGTTTGAGCTGAGAGGGGGGTGCTATGTATATTATAATTAGTAGGGGTACTTCATTGCCAAAGGGGATAATGAGGCATTGTTTGCTGTAAGGCTGATTTACAGCAGCAACATCTATAGCTAAGGTTAATCACAAAGCATTCTTTAACCATATCTGTAATGTAAAAGGGAAGGCCTGGCTTTGCACCAAATTCAGAGTGAATGGTAGCACTCATACTGAACCTGAGGAAATAGCCAACCTGTTAGCAAACACATTTGGCAAAACTTTCACACCTCTGTCTCCAACAATCATACCCTAAAACATACCTGTCAACAGTTCTCTGCCTATTATCTCCAAATAATTGGTCATACCTGCACTCATCAGGGACAAAAATACAACCTCTATGGGACCAGATAACATCAGAAGTGCTTACTAAAAGGTGTAAAGTAAGAGTTAACAGAACCACTTGGTACTCTCTTCAACCACAGTCTAAGCACTGACTTTGTCCTGGCACAGAGGAAAACAGCAACCATAATCCCTTTACACAGAGGGGGTCCCTCGACTGACCTGGGGTACTATACACCCATAAGCCTGACCAGTCTTGTCTGTAAGGCCATGAAGAGAATTATTTTGGACCTTATCAAAAAGGACATTGGGTAACTTCAAAGTCTTCACCTGACCCAGTCTGGCTTTGTCAATGGCAGATCATCCCTGTTAAACCTAGTGGAATTCTTCAAGAGTGTCACCAAAGCTCTGGATGAAGGCAAATCAGTACATAATGCCTATCTCAACTTAGCCAAGGGCTTTGACACAATTCCCCACTCAGACCTCTTTGCAGAACTCACCAAGCTGGGGATTAACTCATACATCATTAGATGGGTAGCCAACTGGCTCACCAATAGAAAGCATACAGTCATAGGTGGGGATTCCACCACTACCAGCAGACCTGTTACTAGTGGTATCCCAAGAAGGTTTGTGCTAGACCCCCTACTGTTTGGAATGTATTTCTAAAAAATCAGGTGAAAACAGATGGTCTGTGGCTCACCAAGTTTGCTGATGACTGCAAACTGGGTGTAATCATTGAATCCTCATACAAAGTCAACATACTACAAAATGGGCTTACATACATAAATGATTGTTACCAAAGCCACAGACTTAAAGTTAACCCCCAAAAAATGCAGTATTATCCTTTTCAGCAAAGGAGATGTCCCTGCAATAGTATAATACCCCTCATGTTCCAACCTAATGGTGAGAGATTTGGGAATGCAGGTTGATAGCAACCTCAGCTTTGATCATGTGTCCACAGTGGTAAGGAAGGCCTTTTAAGTAACACACCACATAAGTAAGGGCATAGCATCCAAGACTAAGGATGTTATAACTCCACTGAAATCATCCCCTCATTGGACCAATAATAGAGTACAATGCTCCCTTTTGCATGTACCTCATCAGACACCTGCAGCAGCTGGACAGATCTCAGTGGTTTCTCACTAAGAAAATCCAGGGACTTCCAATACATTCCCCACATGAACAGACTGAAGGCCCTGCAACTGTACTGTGTATCATATAGACTGCTAAGAGGTGACTTGTGGCTGGCCTACAGAGCAGTCTCAAATCCTGCCTTAATGAAAATGCTGCACCTCTGCAATGAAATGGACAAGACTCACTCACTCACTCTAGGAAACTTAACGTAGCCTGCGACATCAACAGGACATGTTGGAGAGACAGATATGTCTCCTAGAGATTGCCACTCATATGGAACAAACTGCCAATTTACATGAAACTGAGCTCCTCAATGACCTTATTTAAGTGTAACTTGGACAACTGGATGGGAAATCATAAATTTACCCTAAGGTTTTCACCTATGTCACTTTTAGACAGGGGCAACCAGTGCTGATCATGGATTCACAAATATGGACTACATATCTTGGTCTATAAAGGAACAATGGTACAACTTTGTTAGGCTTGAAAAGGCCCTAGGGCCATTAGCATACTAACCTCCTATGAACCTATGAACCTAGGGCCACTATAGTAGCAGCCTCATATGAACCTAGGAAGCTATGAACCTATGCAGTTCTGCCAACATCTTGTCTCAGACATGGGCTGCTGATGTCATGTACTATAACTACAGGAGCAGTCTTGCAAAAGTCAGACTTCTGCTGTGGCACTTGGGTTAAGTACTGTGTTCTGTAGTCAGTGTACTTAGATAGGTAGGGGTTCTATTCTGAATGCAGTCAACTGTGTGTCTGTGCTCCTGCTTGACATTACAGACAGCCTTTTACTGCAGCATGTGGAACAATGTTATTACCATATTCTCAACAGACACTGCTGATGTCATCAGCTATATTATATTTTTGGATATACAGTCATCCCACCAGGGCATGGTCAGACATTGGCCAGGCAGATGTCACCTCATCCTGTACCAGACAAACTACAGTGACTTGGCTATTAATCTATCCACATACATCATGGCATGGTTTGTAGGCCCTGTGTTATCTTGCTGAGAAAGCCCTGTAGTCTCTCCAACTGCTGGATGTGTCTGTTGAGGTGCATTCCAAAGAGCATTATACTATATTACTGTTCTGATGAGGTATGTCTACAGTGTGGTCATACATTCCTAAGATCTGAATATGATGGCGTGACTTATGATGTATGTCCTGGAAAATCATTAAAGAGAAGTGAGAAAGCAATGATAGACATTGCAGTTTCTGACTTCACAACCCTTACAAGAGCATTTACTATAAAGTTGTGAAATTTTAATGCTATCAGCCATCTAACTTTCCAAGGTCAATTTAAGTCAAAGGTGCAATGACCAGTTCAACAGCACAAATGTAAATATATTATGCACTAAGTTAGATACACACCCTGAGCATCAGACACAGCTTTTGTATCCCTGAATCCAAAAGATAGAAAACAGAGATATGGCACAGTTATCATCACTTGCATAGGGTGTTGCATGGGGGTCATTACAGAGAGAAGTTAGAAAGTAATGATACACATTACAGTTTCTGACTTCACAGCCCTTACAAGAGTATTCACTATAAAGTTGTGAAATGTTGATGCTATCAACTCACTAACTTTCCAGGGCCAATATAATTCAAAGGTACAATGACCAGTCCAACAACACAAATGCAGATATGATAAGCACAAAGTTAGCTACGCACCCTGAGCAGCAGGCAGAGCTTTTGTATTCCTGAATCCAAAAGATAGAAAACAGGGATATAGCACAGTTATCATCACTTGCACAGGGTGTTGTGTATGTGGGTTGGGGCAAGAGGCCTAGGCTGACACAAAAGGTTTGTGAGTGTGTGTAAGTAAGAAAGAGAAGAAGGCAGACACTGGGATAAAACAGCAAATGGCCAGTGAGACAAAATGAGTAACCATTGTGTGTGTGTGTGTGTGTGTGTGTGTGTGTGTGTGTGTGTGTGTGTGTGTGTGTGTGTGTGTGTGTGTGTGTGTCTGTAGGGGTCCTCCAGGTGAAACTGGTATGCGATTATTTTCTTGAACACAGTCAAGCTCTGTACTAGCTCAACATCTTGGTTGGATGGAGAAGTGTGAACTGTACATGGTAGAAGTGGCAGTTCATCGTTGTGTCCCTGACCACGAGAACTGTCTGTCAGGTGTTGTGCTGGCACCTCCACGCCCATGGTCACATGCAGTGTTGCTACCTGAACATGACTGATGTCTGCTGGATGAGCTCCCTTCACAGGGATGCCCAGGACCATGACACATCTTGGTATGGACATCACACTCACTGATGGACCAGTGGAAGTACTGCCACGATGGGAGCATGATAGGGCATGGCCACGTTGGCTGACAGCAGATGATGTGGCTGACCTATGCCCAAGAGGATGTGCCTTTCCCTCCCAGCAGATGTTCCATCACAGACTCTGCTCATTTCATGACATATACCCCTCAGTCCATCACAGATACCTCTCATTTCAATGTGTCATTCATCTGATCAAGTGAATCGGCAACACGATGGAGGGAGTCATGCATGTCAAATTGTGCCACATCCACAACCCTGAGCATTTGTCTGGAGCACCTATGGGAATATGTCTGTGCCTCCATGATGGCTTTAAATGTATGTCGAGTTGCAAAGGAAATGACACCTGCACTAGTGGAGGAGGGACAGCAGGCCCCCTCCGAGCACCCTTGTCAATCCTCCTATGTGGCACCTCGCCTGCACTTTGGCTAAGGCCAGACTCAACAGACACTGAAGCCACAGTAGTTATACTTCCAGGATCAATGTCCTCACCCTCCACCTGTCCAATATCTGTGGGCTCAGTGGACTGGGTAGGCATAGGCCTACTGGTTGTGTCCAATGGAAATGAAGGGGATAGCTGTCTGTCAACCTCTGTGTCAGATTCAACCTTTGCACTCCCTGACTGTGCCTCAGTTTGGCCACCATCTTCATCAGAGAATGCTGATACACTGACATGAGGTGGCACAGGGCCTACACTCCCACTGTCATGATCACTTCTGATAAAAAACAAAAAACACAGGAATACATTAATACCTGCACTACTATAGTGCAATATATGCTAACAAACTAACAGTTCTGCCACTATTACAGACAGTACAGCAATACACCAACATGTCTGAAATCAAAATAACACATTACAATATTTCTTTAAATTGCTCAGCAGTACTGACTAATATTTGGCTTACCATTTGCAGAAGATATACTGTGCTGTAGTCCAGATGGTCTTGGAAGAAATTAAACAAGAGGTAAGGGCAACATCATCACAATTAACAGTAACACAGGGGGTAATAAATGTAATCCTTTATATGTGCTTTAACTCTACTTTCAATAAGGACGTGGCTGACAACTCCAACCTAAGCTTATAACTGTAGCAATCTTCAATGCCCCCAAAAAAAAAAGACGTAACACAGAATTAACTTATTAATTTCATTTGTTTTACTATACAACAGTATTCAACTGTTCAGGTAAGAAAGCCTACCTGAGAGCTCCTCCTAGAAAATGCTTGCTGTCTTGGAAGGTTTTTAACTCACATCCAGGACATGCTGTACTGCACTCTCCTGGGAGCTGTCTGGATCTCTGATATAGGCCAGGACTGTTCACTGGGGGTTAGTGATGGTTCCCTAGCAGGCCTTCCCCTGATAACCATTTGGTCACAGCCCACTGTAGCTGCTTGCTTCCATGCAGATGTGATCATATCAGTGGTGCTCCTGTTCATATCTTCTGTCATGGCCACCCATGGCATTGACATCCTGGACAATCTGTTGCCATATTTGTATCCTATTTGCCGTATTTCCCTGTCCTCTTTCCAGGAGAAAGGCACCATGTTGCCTAAGCCTATCAATGATACTTGGTTTTCAGCACTGGTGAAAAGGGGTCTCCTTGGATTGACATGCCTAAATGGCATACTTGTAGGTGTCCTAAAAGACAAAAGAAGTATAATACACATAAGTATCACATAACTCCAAAATAACTCTTTCCAGATAAAACAGAAAAGGTAGCCAATCAGTATTACTCACTGGAAAACAGTCTAGAGATGTGGAATACTAACAACAGGCAGAGTATAAAACAAGAAGAGTAACAAGAGTAACATATCCTTGTCTGTGCCATAGCAGTAACTTATCTACCACCACAAAAGAACAGCAATGACCCATTGTGTTAACAAAACATCTTTGAAATGCTAAAAATGTTATCAAAGGACCTGCCACTGAAAGATTTTGTACATATTTATCACACAACATTCTGTTTTCATGCATTGACAATCATGTGTACCTCTGAAATGGCTTGACACACATGCCCATGCCATCAGTACATTTTTAACTGATGCTTACAGATAAAAGTATAAACGCCTTTGTTTAAACTTATTCTTAAATTCATTCCAGCATATGCAGTATGTAGGTGACAAAATGGGAGCATACTTGCTGAAGTGTAGTACTCCTCTATACAGATATATCCTAAAGAAAAAGCATTTTTGCAGTCTTCCGAACATAAACAACTCTCATCACCATCAGTTTGGCTAGCTACATGGTTGCCTTTTTATATGGTGTAGATTATTAATGGATTGCATCCCTCTTTGTCTGTGTTTCATAGATGCTAATTACAACATAAGCAACTGAATTGCATACTAATCAGCCAATCTAACATGGTGCAACTATTCAACAAGCTATAAAGCATCCATGTAGACTCCATGCTGTTTTTTCCTGCAGATTTCAAAACTTTTGGAGTACAGACATGGGAAGTCTACACAGACAGACTGTTAGGGGCTGCTGCTGCTTTAATCCATTTGTATGTGCTAGAGGCTGAAACCAATACTGCTACTGCTGCCAATAGGCCTAGCCATACCTCTCAACTGTACAGGTGTTCACAGACTGTCCAGATCTTTGCTTCATACTTTTGGTGTGCTCGGAGTTCCTCCTAAAATCTGTTCCTTTCTGGCAAATAGCTGAGGATTGAAGTCATTAAATAATGACAAACATTGAGTTTAAGACTCCATATCCTTCAGAAAAATTCATGCTAATGCAAAACCTATTAATCTATCAGCTTTATAAATTTGTAAGAACAATATTTAAAATCTGTCCCTGTTTGTCTCCCCATCATTTTACGCTTTGTCCAGACTTTTTGCTCTAAGAGCTTGAGAGGTATGGCCTAGGCTGAGAAGGAGAAGAGGTTTCAGGCCATGTTTAATTTATCACAACCTACATGACATGGAAATTGTAGAGTGCTACAGGGTGGGCAGGAACACACTACAGGAACTCTGCGACTTCTGCCTCCCTAAATTCAGCCAACCGAGGGGAACCCATCTCACTGGAAACTAAGGTATGTGTAGCCCTTACAGGTACCTTTCAGAGACCAACAGGGAACATGCTGGGGGTGTCACAGGCATCAGCATCCAGGATCCTCCATCAATTCCAGGATGTTATGCTCCAACATACTAGTGAGCACATATATTTTCCCTGTAGTTCTGATAAGATGGCCTGAAATAAGCATCAGTTATGCTGGGTAGCACACTACCCTGAAGTACTGGGTGCAATAAATTGCACTCATGTAGAAATTAGGGCACCATCTGGGGAACAGAGTAGGCTCTATATTAACAGCTGCTAAGTTGTGTGTAATGCAAAGGGAATCATCTTGAACATGTGTGCTGGCAACCCTGGCAGTTACCACAACTCACATAATCTGGTACACCTCTCAACTATACCAAATGTGTGCTAGGGGAATATCCCATAGGGTCATTTACTGGGAGATGCAGGTTATGCACTGGCAATGTGTCTGATGACACCCATCAGAAATGCACATTCACCATTGGAAGAATGCCATAATGAGGCACATGCTCAAACCAGAAATGTCATAGAGCATGCCTAGTCACAGATCTGGTGCCTAGGTACATCTGGGAGAGCCCTGCAGTACAATCATGGATATGTATAGAAATCTTCACAGTATGTGCCATGCTACCCAACATAATCCTGAGGAAACAGCTGCAGCAGGATCACCACCAATGCTAAGGTCACCATGGCCACAAGCAAACAAGGAGTCAAAGGGGGAGCCACCAGCTGCTGTTGGTGTAGGCAGACATGGGTGTACTCAGTATGCCCTTGCATTGGCTAAGAGGCAATGCATAGCACACTCACTCAACACCTATGGGGTTAAAACCTTCTTCTTACATGCGTACATATAGTAACATTGATGCCAGACAACTCACACAAAGTTTACCTCTCCAAGTATTGGCTATGTACTGCTTGCATCAGACAGAGTCAGCCCTGAACTAACATTGTGGCAACTGCTGCATTTACAGTGTAACTCCTGAACCTGGTGCGCATTGTTTAAAAATATTATAGCATATCCTTGTATTTCATCACTTGGTACATTAAGCAAGTTAAAGGTGGGAGATTTTACAGAAATTACCTCAACATTTGACAGCAGGGACTTATTTGACTTATATTTGTCCATAAGTAGCAGGCCTCAGGCATCAAAGATTCACACAGTCATACCTCTCAAAAGTACAGATGTTCACCGCATGCCCTCAGTTTAGCACCATATGTTTGGAAAATCATTAAAGAGAGAAGTTAGAAAGTAATGATACACATTGCAGTTTCTGACTTCATAACCCTCACAAGATCAAACAACAGGCAGGATGCAAAACAAGGAGAATAACAAGAATAGCATATCCCTGTTTGTGCTATAGCAGTAACTCACCTTTGTTACCCCTCAAAAGAACAGTCCACTAACAGTAAGTCACATTTGCTCACCCTAAAACAACAGTCTATGCTTGCTTGTGCCATAACAGTAACTCACCTTTGCTCTCCCAACAAAAGAGCAGTCTGTGCTTGTTTGTCCCATCCAACCTGCCCTTCAGTTATTGACAACTTCATATCATATTATTCCCAGTTAATATCCTCACGCATTTTAAGGCCAATGATATAGAATGGCTTACACACTGCATATCTCAGAGCACCGATCAAACAACTGATGAATGACCAAGAAACACAGAAAGGTAAGACAGAGCTGTATATTTGCAAGCAATAATCATAACAGGTTGTGTGATCAGTAAGTGCTCTACGTCCCAATATAATAAATATATACATGTACAAATAACAGTTTATGGTTTGATATCAGTGTACATTCTGTTGCAGTTGGTTGTGTGAATAAGTACTTCAGTTCTTAGCTGCAATGCTGTTTGTGTGGCAAAGAGGGAATAGGCACCTATCCTATTTTCTGAAGGTGCATTGGAGTGAGAGTTGAAATCCAGACCTATGTAGAAATATCTCATGTTTGCTAACATTTTCTGCTGTGTATGTCATAGATTGCTTTTTCTCATTTTAACTATTTCTCCCTTTTTTCTTTCTTTTTTTTTTTGGCCACTGTTTGTACTACGCACTGCTTAGCGCAAACATGGGAACTGGGGAAAAATGTCAGGTTTGGCTGTGCTTATCTTTTATACACAAAGTGTGGGAGTGCACAAACTAGACAACTGGACCACCCAGAAAGAAGACAGCCAAAAACAGAAACCAACGCACAGCAACAGTAATGCAAAAGTAGCTAAAAGTATTAGATACAGTTCTCTGGCCAGAGATAACAAACTAGTTCATGCTTATTCCTTGATCTCTCTAAAGCATTTGGTACAGTCTCCCATTCCTTTCTTCTGGACAAGCTCACTAACCTTACCTTCTCCACCTCTACCACTGCCTGGTTCTCTAGTTAACTCACAGATCGACTTCAGTCAGTAAAATGCCTCTCGGCTCTCTCATCTCCTCTTCCTATAAAAATGGATGTTCCCCAAGGATCTATTCTTGGTCCACTACTCTTCATTATCTTAACTAATCTGCTCTATACCTCCTGCCCTCAGTCATCCATTGTCCAATATGCTGATGATTCTATGGTCATCACAATTACAGACAGCTTCTCTGACTTATATTCTATTACACAAAAATCTTTCAATTCTGTTGAAACCTGGCTGTCTAACACCCAGCTAATTCTGAACACTAAAAAGATCAAACTTTTACTTTTTCTTCCCAAAAACCTGTACCACCTTAGACTCACTTTTGTATCCATTCTCTAAATAAAACACCTATCATAGCTGAACCCAACACAAAACGTCTAGGGGGTCATGATAGATGACCAACTGAAATTTGCTTACTCAGAGGTGATCTCTGCCTGACATACAAGGCCATGTCCGACCTAGAATTGATGGACATGCTCCACCAAAAAAAACAAATCCCCAACAGCCACACACTCTAGGGATCAAACCTCACCACAACGATAAATAGGACGTGCTGGAGGAATAGATTCCTGTCCCAGAGACTCCCCATACTTTGGAACAGGATTCCAATCTACATTAGGCAGAGCCCCTCACTAACACTCTTCAAGAGAAACCTTGATGAGTGGATGGGAAACAGAAAATTTACCCCAGGGAACACTGCAGTGGCTCTGCTGGACAGAGGCACAGGGAACTAATGGCTCTGCTGGACCGAGGCACAGGGAACTAATCTAATGGGCGGCGAAAGACAACACATTCTGGCTAGGCTTATAGATGCCCTCAGGCAGATAGCCTAGTACTTACCTATGAACTTATGAACCTATTTGATTTGCATGTCAACACTTGCATTCAGAAAACCCATCAAAAATGTGGCCTCATACAAAGAAATAAAAAGTTAATCTCTAGCAAAGTTAAAGTCTCCCTCTCTCATGCCTGTCTCCTACCAAGCTTAATGTACAGCTGTCAAATCCTCACTAACCTCGAAACCTCTCTCCTAAGCTTGAAACTACCTATAACAAAGCGGCCAGATTTGCTGCAAATCAATGCTATAGATCTCACTACTATCTCTCTTTAAAACACTTAAACTAGCTAGAATTACCCCACCAGCTTCTCCTCTCACAGCTTAAGATTATCCACTCTGTCTTATACCAACCATCTTTCTGTCCCAACTTGTCTCCCCTAATTTCCTTCTACACACCTTCTAAGACTCTCCATAGCTTAGAACAAGACTTATTGCAAATCTACAAACCCAAGAGCAAAATTGTTCAAAACCTCTACAGCTATTACCCTACCATTTCTTGGAACAAACTCCCATTGGAAATCAGAACACTCAAGCAACTCAGACTTTAAATCCGCTACCAAAGAATACCTAAAAAGTTGCTGGTTGTGCCACTGTACTCACCCTCCATAACCTGTTGTCCTCTCTTATGTAGCTTGCTGTCTGCCTTCATTGGTATTTTTCTGTCATGTTATAGCTCTCTTAGTCATCTTATCTAGGTAATTACCCATTTACTCAATCTTAAAATACTTGTACTTTGTATACTACTTGTCAAATATTCGCCAGTTCCAACTAGAATGGCTGTACTTATTAACTCTGCATACTGTCTTTGTACCTATCTTAACTGAAAGGACAAATTAAGCTCCGTAAATAATTTTTATGCTTTTACTGTACCAACTTGAAAATGTTTATGTTTGTAAATAATACTATCTTTCACTTTCAATTTTATTGCATTTTTTGTGGAGCTTTTCTCCCTGGGCCTCCATAGAAAAAGGGCTATCAGCTCAGCCGCACAACCCAGTCAACAAATATAAAATAAAAATTTGACTACCACACAGTTTACACTTTTATTTGTCTGCATACTTACAAGTGTACTGTTCATTTGGGGATGGGGGAGCAAAGCTGCATTTTTGTTATGGCGCAAAACATGATTTATGTTGTTATTGTTGCTCTCCTTTTGTTGCATCCAGCCTGTATCTAATGCTGTCACATGTTAAGGTCAGTTCTGTACAAATTTCACACATTTTACTTTTTATTCTGTCCATGTAGACTCCTTTCCGTGGCTGTATTCCAAAAGTTTTGGAATTCATGAGGAACACCAGCACAGAGTCTACACAGCTGCTTTATAGCTTGTTGAAAAGCTCCACCACATGATATTGGTTATTTAGCATGTAACACAGCTGCTTATGTTGTAATTAGCATGCTGTGGTGTTTACCTTGTTTGCATGGGGGTGCGATCCTCTACGAGGCACTTACTGAATAAAACTTTCTGCACCCTTGTGTTCATCGTGCCGCAACTCACACACACTGAAAAATAACCTGTGTAGGCTTTATTGGACCCCCCCCGACTGTGTTTCATTGAATATAAATTTATTTATTTTTATTTTATTTTACATTTGTTAACCTGGAAAATCCGACTCGATACAGGTCCATTTTCAGTGGAGGCCCAGGGAGAAAAGCTCCAAATGAACAATAAACAAGTGTAAATACAGTGAAATTATTGCAGTGAGTTATCACAAAACTGAGATTTGTTTTTGTTTGTAACTTATATATATCTGTGGCAGCAAAGACACTTGTCTGTGCCACATGCTTTTTAGCAAAGTAAACTGGTTAATTATGTGTAGATTTTTGTGATATGCATTATTTTTCTACATTTAAGGCACCTGGCAAAGTATTATGCCTTTGAGGAAAGCAAACAGTAGTGTGTACTCCTCTCTCTCTAGATTCTATCATGTGATACACCTCAAATGAAATGTACAGGAACTGGGACATCAAAAAAGTCATGCA
>NC_056743.1:1078925705-1079083205 GCF_019279795.1 Protopterus annectens
ATTCTTTGGGAGTGTAATGAGTTGGAAGACTTTAAAACTTCCCTACAGAGTACTCATTTAGGAATACTGTGAGAGCGAGTGTAATCAAAGAAATTATTTTTTGAGCTGGGATACAGGATCTGAATTGCCTAGATAGTAAGGTCTTGTTAAGCCTAATTCTGGTAGCTGCCAAAAAGCAATTATTAGAAAATGTAAATAGAACTTTAAGCCATCTATACTTGAAGTAGTGAATACTGTTACAGAGATAAAAAGAACAGGAAGTGGGATGTTTAGAAAAGGGTAGGAGTAAATTACATAGACAAAAACAGGAAATTGTGGGAACAATACATGCAGAAAAATATTTTGGAGGAGGAATGAGGACTAAGAGAAGGTAGACATTGAATACTTTTTGTAATGTATTTTAGATGATATGATGTAATGTTGTTTAGATTATATGATATATAACAATATATATGTATCCATCCACCCATAACCCCCTTTTTCCCATTTTTGCACGTATGGTTTGATTACTTTTATTTAAATGTGTTTGCCTATGTCACAAGTGATAATTCAAAAAGGTGTTTAAAAAAACAAACACTGCCAGAGAGAGAGAGAGAGAGAGAGAGAGAGAGAGAGAGTAAGGCTGGGTTCAGCGAACTATCCATTTGAAGCACAGAGAATAATATTGTCCACAAAGACTTAATAGTACAAACAAACAATACGAAAATATATTCCATGACTGAGTACAAATGAAAAGAGGAGGATAGGCCAGACATAGAATCCTGTGGGATGCCATGCTGACCCAAAAGACAGACAATGACTTATTGCAGAGAATGTAAGTTAACTGCTGCCTTTCATATTGACAGTTGCCAGATAGTTACAGAAACACAGAACTGGATCAAATTTCAGGGACAGTTCACAGTAGCATAATTTCCATATTCAAATGGTTAACCATTAAAATTTCAAGCAACAGTATCAGTGGAACAATGGATAATACACTTGTCTTTAATGCAAAAAGCTGAAGGTTCTATTCCACATGAAGTAGTTGGATTGCTGACACTACTGCCCATCATAATGGCAGTGCTGCACTCCTGAGTGTGTTAGCCTTTAGATGAGATATTAAACCAAGGTGCCATCTGCTTGACTTGTCGGTACTTTAGGTGGATATAAAAAGTCCTATGACACCTATCAAAAAGAGTAGTAGCCCTCTAATTAACAAAACATTAGCAAAACATTATTTACATATTTACAAAATATACATATTTGCAGATACATATCTACACATCCCTATAAACCATCATTGTTATTATTCTTCCATAATCAATCTTCATTCCTTCTTCTACAACTATAATCTAATTTTTCACAACATATCAGCCAAAATCCATTTCACATTAAACAAAATGTCTTTAAATTTTTCTTTCCAAGTAACCAATATTGCATAGGGTCATAGGATCATACTATCAACCTGGAAGTCATTTCAAGCTTAGCCATTTTATCCCAATGTAATACCATAGAAATGCTAGTCAATACCCAAGATTGCTTTTAGTAATGACTACCCATGTCCAGAAGGGTTCTGGGTGCTATCCTTGCTAAGAATTCTCGGTGCCCCATCCAATTGTCCAGGTTCATCTTGAACACTGTCATACAGGTGCTCTGTTTCACATGAATTGGTAGCCTATTCCAAAGATGTGGCAGTCGCTGGGAGATAAATCTGGCCCTCCCACATGTCCTATTTAAGTTGCAGGCCATATTTAGGTCTCTGGAATGGGTAGCCTTAGTTCTGTCTTATTTACGGATATGCAGCAAGTTCATTAGGTTTGGGTCTGAGATTGCTCTGTAGGCCAGGCATAAGTCTTCACTAAGAAGTCTATACAATACAGAGCATAGTGACAGGATGTTAGTCAGTCTGCATAAGGCACCTGCTGGAGTCCCTTGATCTTCTGAGTTAGAAACCTCTGAGGTCTCTCCAATTGCTGCAGGTGCTTTATGCAGTACATACCAAATAGGGTGTTATACTCAATTATTGGCCAGATTAGTGGCAAGTATAGAGGGGTTATGACCTCTTTTGCTGTTGAGGTGATGCCTTTACTAATCTAGTGTGCTACATAGAAAGCCTTCCTTATTACAGTAGACACATGGTGGTCGAAGTTAAGGTCGCAGTAAACTTGTGATCCTAGGTCTCTTACATACCTCTCAAGTGCCCAGATTTTCACAGAATGTCCAGATTTTTGGCTCATATTTTTGAACTGTTCCTCATAAAATTTGTATTTTTCAGGTAAGTCACTGGGATGATCTGAGGATTTATGTCAGTAAATAATGACTCACATTTCAGTTCCAGACCTCATATCCTTCAGAAAATGTATGTTAAAACAAACACTGTTATTCTAGCAACTTTCTAAGTTTATAAGAGCAATATTTAAAATATGTCCGTATGTTTGGCCCATTGTCCCCCCATTTTGACAGGCTTTGTCCATATTTCTTGCACTAAGAGGTTGACAGGTATGGTCCTTTACCACTTTATGGGTACTTAGGGTATTGGTGTTGATTTGATAGTGTGAAGGGACATAGTTTGTGCCAAAGGGAATAGTGATGCATTTCTTTGCATTCAGTTTGAGACCATAACTAAGACACCAGTCATTGGTCTACATAAGACCTCTGATAATGAAATCATTTGGGGATTCAATAATTGCACTCAATTTGCAGTTATCTGCAAACTTGGTCAGCCACAACCCCTTAGTTTTGACCTGAACATAAAATAAATTCTTAGCCACCCTTATCACATATTCTTTCGTCTTGTTTTTATAATATCCATACATAATCATATTCCTGTCTATATTGTTTAGTTCACTAATATTTTCAAAGAATTTTTCTTCACACATTTTTCCAGAATTTAACCGCTCCTCTTTTTATATGACATATTCCACTTTAACAGTAACTTATTCATTTCCAGTCTCCATAGGAAATCCTGACGCTATACAATCTTAGTACACCACTTTTTCCTTACTTTAATGGTTTTCATCACTTCTTCTGGTAAATTTTCCCATGGATTTACATAATCTTCTTCTTCTTCTTCTTCTTCTTTCGGCTTTTTCCCGGTTAGGGGTCGCCACAGCGGATCACCTTGTCCGCACATTAATGGCAGTAGAGTTTTATGGTGTCGAGTTGCCAGCCCGGCGCCCAACCTTCCACAGAAGGCACACTCACACGCACACCTAGGGCCAATTTAGAGTGTCCAATCCACCTGCAGCATGTCTTTGGGATGTGGGAGGAAACCGGAGCACCCGGAGGAAACCCACGCGACCACAGGGAGGACATGCAGACTCCGCACAGAAGGCACCCCAGCCGAGGATCGAACCGGAGAACATCTTGCTGTGAGGCAGCAATGCTAACCACTGCACCACCGTGGCCGCCCTCATGGATTTACATAATAATATTGTTTATTGTTTCATCACATTATTATACCACATCAGTCCATCCTTGTCTATATCATCTATTTTCATTTTCAATGCTATCATTTTTCTTTCTTTTTTTAAACAAGAAACATCTTTATTAAATAATCAGTTATGACATAGGCAATCATACATTTCTATAAATTAAAACAATCCATATTGACATATTTTCAGTTCCAACAGTTATGCATCACTTATGATCTATCCCAACAGTACTTAAAGTGGGTTCCCTGAAACCTCAGGGTTCCTTGGTAACTTCTGAAGGCTTTCCTGAATCAAGGTCAGGTCAGAAGACATACATTGCAAGATGTTTTTCTATTTTATCTTTTTACTTAAAAAGATAAAATAAAATACAGAAACAGCTAACAGAGCTCCCTTTGAAGATAGATGCAACTACTGCACCATAAGATGGAGGTGATTGGTTGTGCACTGACATCCAAGAGGTGAGTGCACTTAATCAAGCAATTCTTACTGAAGGGATGTGGTCTGTAGCTGAGTATAGATTATTCATATGAAGTGTGCCTCCTTTAGTGGTATTGCACAAGCTTTGAGCCTGACTCTTTGGCATACCTCTAAATTGTGTTTGCTCATTCTATTCAAAGACAAAAATAATGGGGAAAAGGCACAAGATTAGGGAGAATGTGTTAATTATCATTCGATTACCTTTAAATGAATTATAGTAACAGGTTTTGCATCGACATGCATTTTCTGAACAATGAGTATGGAACTCTGGCATTACTGACTGACTGAAATCCTGAGCGATATACCAAAAAATCAAAAATTTATTGGAACAAAGAAAAAGCATGAGGCAGACTCAGGAGATGTCCTGCAAAATTCTGGGAAGTTAAGAAGTATGCTCACAGTCTATCATGCCATAATGACATGGCCCCGAATGGTTGCAAAAAAATTGATTTAAAGTCACAGAAAATATAAACCATCAAATGAATAGAAATATTTACAAACATGTTTCTGCTATAGCTTCCTCAGGAATTTCCACCTGAAAGACACAAGGAAACTATAACCAAAATTACATTTCTATTTCTTTGCGTCAATTTGCTATGTTGTATTATACGTGAGTATATTTCTACATCATTCTTAACAACCTTACATCATATTTTTAATGCTTTTTTACACAGTACAGCCACTCCAGAACAACATTCTCTTTACATCTCTCATACTTCTTTCTATTTCTCCTTCCTCTCCGTGCCTCCCTTACCTTTCTATGTCTTTGCCCCATGGCTTCCTTTCCTGTAATTATTTTCACTTGCCTCTTCTAATGTCTTCATGCCTCTCTGTATAATGATATGCTGATATCCAATGCTCCATTAAGATCAGTGCAGTATCCTGGTATACAAATATAAACACACAAACAAACAAACAAACATTTTCTAAATTCCATATCATATTTCCACTCCACAATTTTTCTCTTTGCAATCTTTCTTCACTTGTCCTGAATCTTATATCCTCTGTAAACATAGTATCTATCTCACATTCAGCACACCATTACATCATATTAATAATACTATCCAAACTTATTGAAAGCAATCTAAAATTATTACTTTCATTCTTTTTAAGGAAATTATTTTAAATTTTTGTTTTCTTATTCTTATTCTTTCCCAAATTGAATATTTTCTGAGTTTCTTGATCTTCAGAATCAGATTTTTCACAATTTTCCTTAACTGAAGCATATCTAAAAATACTCTTTACCTTTCCTTTTAATCTCTGATGATGTATTTTTAGATTTTCTTTTCCTCACCCTAACACTTATCAAATTTCTTTTCCTGAAATCCTTTACATGCCCTTCACAAACATCTGACTTATCACTTTTAATTTCTTCTTCACTCTCAGACTAGTTACCTTCATTCTTCTGAAATATATAACATTTTTATCTAAGTGACCTTTTATTACTTTATCCTGTTTTTCATTAACACCTTCCCCCTCCCCGTACTTTCTCATTATTTTCAAACATTACAATACTTTCTTCATCATCCTGCTCAACATTATATTGCTTATTCTTTTTACACTCAAACCAAAGATGTCCTTCAGTTTTACATACTCTTCATTCCTTTTTGCAATTATTCATCATATGACACCCCCCATACTGATTACATATTATTTATCAGATGATTAAAAAACCCTCAAAAAAGTATCTGACTGTCCTATATACTTAATCATTCCTCTATTACCATAATTTTTAACTTAGTCCCTTGCCTGGAAAATAAAAATCCATTCCATGGGTAACAGTCCTTTTTTTCACAATTAAACAAATATATTTTAATTAAGTCTTCACTCTCAGTTGTTAAGTGACAAAAGTCTCTCTTTCCCCAAATGAATCAATGATCTAATGTCTTTTGCTTAAAAACCCAAACTAAATTATCCCATACAAAATATGGAATGGAAGGCCCCACTAATTGTCTCAGTATATAACACAGACAGTGTGGATGAGCTTTCATCTACCATAAATGGTTTATTCAGCATGAACTTCTAAAAGGAATGTGTACCACATGGTGTTCAAATAACTGCCTATTGGTAGTCATCAGCATTATAACAGTTACCTACTACATTGTCCTTTTTCCACTTATAGTACAGATGTATCTTTCTCTCTCTCTCTCTCTCTCTCTCTCTCTCTCTATATATATATATATATATATATATATATTTATGGGTCTACCTGAAAATATCAAAACCCCAGAAGATCAAAGATGACATTGTCGAGACGAAATCAGTGAAAATTAATTTCAGAGAAGGACTGGATTGGTGAATGTATTCCCAGGGTAAGTAACCTGTTGACCAACAAGGTGAACTTTGCCCTTTTCCCAACTGTAGTGCGATTTTGGAGTTGGTATATTTAGTTGGGGGTGTGGGGGGCACAGCCCTCCACATTGGGAGTGTGTGGGGTGTAGCCCCCATCTGGGCCATTTGGGGATGGTGCGGTTTCATTTTCATGACATTTGGTGTTAGTGGTTACTTACCCTGGGAAGATATTTGTTGATCCGGTCTCTGACTGATGTGAGTTTCACTGATTGTGTCTCGACAATGTCGTCTTTGATCTTCTGGGGTTTCAACGTTCTGAAGTAGACCCATATATATATATATATATATATATATATATATATATATATATATATATATATATTACCCTTTTATAACAGCACCTTCTACTCCAGATTCAACTAAATACTCTACCAGTACTGGTCTTTCTCTTAGGATCTTAGGATCTCCTTATTTATTTCTCTTTGCCTATACTCTGATATCATTCCTTAATAGGGAAGGCAGTCTCCACCCTGCAGTCCAAATATATTATTGATCTCTTCCCATTTTATTACCTTTCCTCTCTAATTATTAGCTCCCAATACATTGGTTCCTTTGCCAGTTTTCTCCAGTAACTTCCAACAACATCTTGACTATTATCTGTACCCCTAATTGCAGTCTTCTCTATTGGCAAAATCTTTCTTCATTCCCATGATGGCTTAGTTCTTAGAAGACATTCTGCTACTTTATGAATATAATATTATGTATGGTTATTGTTATTCTCCTTAAGGATCTACATCTAAAATCCCATTCTCTCCTTATTTCTTGAGCTTCCCCTGTTTCATCATCATCCCTTTCCACTTTAAATTATATCTTTCTGCATGTGCTATGTATAGGAGCCTTAACTGTGTAGCTCTGAAATATCCCTTCAAATCCAGTAATCCCAAACCACCTTGTTCTATTAGAAGGATCAACTTATCACACTTAACTCTTGCCCTCTTCCCCACCAGGGTAAAATTCTTCAACTATTTATTAATTGCTATCCACGACTTCTCCTCTGGTTGATAAAAATATGCCTGACCTGTGTATAAAACTAAAGGAGCTAAAACATTTTCACTACTTGTATCTTGCTATCCTTATCCATAAAGCAGAGCTTCCAGTTTTCTGTTTTGCATTATCATTTGCTTAATCTCTTCCCACACATCCTTAGCTACCATAACAGAATCCTTTTTAACCCATACTTCTAAGTATTTCATTTTATCATGCCCCATAAGCATGGATATTGCTGAACCAATTCATGTGCAGGTACATAGTTTACAGCATTGTCTTTGTTTATCTTTGCTAATTTTGTATCCCGAAAGACTTGAAAATATCTCAGAATGTCCCACAACACTGAATGTTCTTTTCTGGTTTTATCAGGTATCTATAACTCTGAAGTGTCCTTTTCTGGTTTTATCAGGTACAAAATAATATCATTTGCAAATAAAGCCAACTTTTGTTGATTACCATATCAATTATAACCTTGAATTTCTGAGTCCCTTTTTTTTGCCAGTTGTTTTAAATATAATGCAAATAACAAAGGAGAAAGAGAACACCCCTGCCTGGTTCCACATAACTTATCAGAGAGGAACCCCCTCCAATTTAATTTTTGTCTGTGATCCCTAATATTTATTTATTTATTTATTGACATTGGTGTCAACACATGTGGGTAAATGCTATTGGTCTGTTTTCCAAACTATATCTGTCCATAGCTGACCAAATTACTGTAATGAGAGAGGATGTACTCATGTTCTTGTGTGTGTGTGTGTGTGTGTGTGTGTGTGTGTGTGTGTGTGTGTGTGTGTGTGTGTGTGTGTGTGTGTCTGCATTTATTTATTAAAGGATTCTCAGTTTCTGTTATGTTTTGAAACCATCCTTTGTGAACATATGCAAAACATGGCTACAAAATTACAAGTATTAAATGATTTCCTTGTTCAAAGGAAACCAACTGATCATTCATAAAATGTATCTTCAATTTATCTACAGCCAGACAAAAAGTCCTCCTCCTCCTCCCAGTAGGTTAGATTGAGATATTTAATAATAATTAATAAATCATTGCAGACTGGGAATTAAGGAGAGTAAGGAAATAAGGGCACTCAGCCACTTTCTTTGCATCCTTACAAAGTGCATTAGATTTTTTCTACATATATTGCTGTGACTTTTTTCTTACTTGATCACTACTGATCTATGCAAGATCCACATTAAGGGTCATAATCCAAAAGACTGTGTAAATGACCCCCCCCCCCAGTATAAGCCTGCTTATAGATATGCCTTACACTGACGTAAGTCACTTACACAGAGAGCAAGTCTTTCAGAATCAGGGCAGACTTACACTGAGTCCAACTCTTTTGGATTCTAGTCCTATGTGTTTATATTTTTGGAGATGGCACAAAATGTGACCACATTATGCCTATTGCCTAATGTTCACCTAAGGAGATCCCAACACTGTTTTACATGCTGATTGGGGAAGCACAGGGAAAGACATATTTGAAAATGTGTTTCTCCGGATTCCTATAATATCATGTGAGTGTAGACCGCAGATTGGCATTTTTTATTAAATCCTGCTTCCAAATGCTGATAAATATAATTATAATGCATAGTCGTGCTTCCCTATCTGCTTGTCTCTTTATTCTTTGCTGTGCAAAGAATAAAGAGGCAATAAAGAAATATTTTTGTATTACAAATGCTACCACATTCCAGATATGAAATCTAAACCTGGCTCCTTCCTGCACTGAGTCAAAGACAAATAATGCATAGATCTGGTGGAGGGTGTGACTTGCAGAGAATAAAACCATAAACAAGATTAAAAAAAAATCAATAAAAAAACAGCAATATGACTTCTTTGACCCATGGTGTCAGACTGTCAGGTAAAGCAGATGGTACAAGCATAATGAGAGACAGGATTCTTTCCCAATTGCCATAATTCCTTGCTATAACTCATGGTTATGTGGGCCCTCTGACAGTTTAAGATCCTCATGAAAGAGAAGGTCTGCCCACATTAACTTTTAATGTCTTCCCAGATATACGTGTACAGGCAAGTTTAGTAAAGAACTCATTTAAAACAGAGTACTTGATATTTACATAAGCTGAATTTGTCTTGAAAAAATTCCAGACCACTTCAGAAGGTACATTTGGTTAACAAAAGCTAACCCCTGAAATTCCTTGTTGTTCTTACGTGTTATAGAGCTTGTTAATGAGCTCTGGTTTACAAAAATCCCTACTGTTGATGGAATAGTTTAATGCATTAATAACATCATTTTCTGGGTAGCACCCCAGGCCTTGCAGTTGCTTTTTTTCTGTGTCACTTCTTACACCACTGTTTAAATGGCTGTTATGTATTATTGTAGTGGTACTATATAATATGCTTTCTGTGTAATATATTTATAATTGTGAATGCCTACAGATAATAAGCTTATATCTACTTTTGTTGATACTGGTCTCTGTTTACTGACTGTGGTCTAGATACTCCTCCATAACCACTGCTGTTTCACATTCATTCTGTACATTGTTTGTGTCCATATAATTTCTGTCATTTGACCTTTCTGCTTGCATATACTATTTTCTAGCTCATGACCAGGTCATGCTGGAAACAGTCCCTGGACCAATCCACTTACTTAGATAAAAATTAAATAAGTCCATGAGTTTTGGATAATTAAAAACAAACATATAAATACATACATACACATATGGAAATAAAAACTGAAACTATTTAAAAAAAAGTATAGCAGAATTCAGATTCTCTGTATGACTAGAGCAAACTGCATTTCACTCTCTGCATCTACCATAAGTTTTGCAAGCCAAATCAGCTGCAATCTATCCATCTATAATCCCTTTTTTTGTCCATTTTTGTACATGAGTTTAGTGTGTCAAGTCAACAGTGATCATCATCTAGAGCCAAAGTTCACATGGGACAAGTTGCTAGCCATGCCATGATTGTTCTTTCATACCACATGCACTCATACTATAGGCACTCACGCTCAGGGATAATTTAGAGTGTCCAGTCTACCTAATGCATGTCTTTGGAATGTGGGAGCAAACAAGAGCACCTGGAAGAAACCCACATGAAGATATGGAGGACATGCAGAGCCTGCACAGAAAGCACCAAAGATGAGAATCGAACCAGAGAGCCTCTTGCTGTGAGGTGACAACAACACCTACTGCTCCACTGTGTGTAGCAATCATGTTAAAATGCATCGGTAGTATAGAAAGTATCTTTGTATTTTAATTGCACTTTCTTCAGCAGGAGTTATGAGTGGTGTGGTTAGATTACTGAAGATTATAAGATGCTTTGCCAAAGTAGGCTCAGACATAAACTGACACATAGAACCACTGATAGTGAGCACACAAGAACAAGCACTTCAGTGTCGGGCAGAGACCTTGTCGACAGTGCACCTAGGCACATGGGCACACATATGGATATGTACCCAGACAAAACTTTAGAAAGCAGCTCTACACAGATGTTTATTTGTACCACCTAGAACAGTCAACTGCAATCAGAAATTACTGGGTGTGTGTAACAAAAAGGCACATGACATGAAGAGGAAGAGATTTCATCTGCCTACTGCAGATCAAAGCATCCAGCCACAGATGTGCACCAGACACAATAGAAGGTGTAGTGTTAGCACTAAGGCAGGATATGTGAGGTCCACACATGGACCTAGTCATACTCAATAGGATGTGATGTGACAAGGATGGAGTACAGGGTATGCTATGTCATGCCATTTACAAGAACAGCTATACCACTGTCCTTCTTCTCACCACCAACCAGAATGAGGCTGAACTTTTCAGTTCCACTATGTTATTGCCAGTGGGATATGGAGAAGTGTTGATGTGTAACACCAGATCTACAAGACCCATGGAAGCAAAGGATGATGTCTTGTGGTAGGGTGGTGCTATTAGTCTACTCTCTGAAGTCCAGATGCCTGGAGGTGGCATAGTCTATATGTGGACACTGATAAAGGATGTGATGTAGCACTGTGGTGAGATCCTTGCACCCCTGTGCATACCCATGCATTATGAAAGATGGCCATCCAGGTCAGGAGGAAGGCATTCCTCAAAGTCACCCTGAAGGAATGCCTGTTTCATTATGGCCAGATCATCAGGTGCTATCTGAAAAGGCACCAGCTGGTAGAGCAGTATGGGACTGAGACTGCATTCTTCTTGAATGTCTTCATGATACTGGCCCTGGTATTCCTTCTGCTAAACAGGGTGGTACCTGCCTTTGAAACCATAGCAGCGGTGATGCCTGACAATGTTTTGAAATTGGTAAAATTCATGGACCATCACAAAGCTTGTGGCCGCCCAAAACAGCACTCCTTTCACAGAGGTGAGGTGATGTGAAATACACTACATTGCTGAACCATCAGTGACCTAGTCACAACGGACAAGCCACTTACAATCAGGTGGGAGCTTGACACTGCTTACTCAAGGTACTCCTCAAATATCCTGGAATGAGTTTGATGGAACTATTAACTTTAGACATCACGAGACAGGCACTAATTCAGAGAATGCCAATGGCATAAAAAAGGTGCATGTGGCTACAGCACACCATTTAAGAAACATTCTAGATCATTGAGAGGATGGCAACAGTGATCTTGATTTCCTGTGTGTTGTTACCCAATTGTACACATTGAAACAAGCAAGTGGGTATGCACCAAGATCCTGTCAAACATCACTGACGATGTGTTCCATAAGAAATTGCAGCTACAAAATGTGGTGCATCCCCTCCTACTTCTTGTGTATCCCATAGCTTGATACATCTCTCCCAGTCCCTCACATTTTACTGTGGAATGGTGATTCATCACTAGGACAAAGCAGAAATACTTTAAGATTCCAAGAGCAGAATAAGTTATTTCTTACATTTATTTCATTGAATTGCACTTCAACGCTTATATTTGTGCTATACAGCTAATCTACTACATTTTGCACTGTTATAAAGCTTTTTTTTACTGTTTCACTGAATTTGTGTACTGTTTTATACTGTTTAAATGCATTTTTATTGCTAGATACTGTTTCATCACTCTAATTGCATTTTTACTGAATTACTTAACTGTAAACTGCTTTTTCATACTGAAAGTTGTATTTTCTGTTTGTGAGTTCTCTATCTGTGCTTTTCTGTGTATTTTTTGTGAGGTTTCTGTGTTTTAGTCAGGTATCATATAACTGATTTGTTTGCAGTTAAAAGCATTCTCTAGAGTCTCCTTGCTCCTTTATCTGTTTAAAACTTTCATTTAGTGGCTAGAGCTATTAGCAGTAATAGTTTCCCACCCGCGCTCCCTACTGGTGTCTTGTTCTTATACTTGGTGGCTTTGCAGTTGCCTGCTCATACTGTAAATTTGATCTGGGGCACTTCTCCCAGACTAGTGTCATTAGCTCATTCCACCTAATACAGACAGAACATTTGAGAAGGCCGACCCATTTAGGTTCTTAACCTTGAACTATCTTCTGTTCCTGCTTTCTCCCTTTCCACTTTACTAAAAAAAAAAAAATTGCTAGAATCTACTTGTGTTCTGACTGAGTGTGCTTTTCAGATGATAAGTATATTTTTTGGCACTTTTTAACTGTTCAGAGTTGAATAAAACAATATGTGAATTCAGTTCAGAATACAATTTGAATAAATTGCATTTATTTAAATAGTATTTGCTCTAATACTGCTACACACTCAGTGTGCTAGCTTGCACTGCACTTGAATTGTTTTTAGTGCTGTTTTAGCTGCTTTTCTGTAAAAAAAAAATTCTAAGCTTGTTTCCTGCCTTTCCTGTAACTAGTCTAGTTCAGATACAGATTTTCTGTATCCAGGACTGTTTGTAAGATTCTGAGCCCTCCCAAGCCTTTCTGTGTTGGAGGGAAGCCTTCTAGCTTATCAGTGGAAGTGGTAAGCACTAAGTAGCCTATCTACCACAAGAGGAGTGGTTTCTGGCCCAGAAATTGTAGTTATTGGCCATTTGGGCAGTTTTTCCATCTCTCAACTTTTCTGGTTTAAAACTCCACGTTTGAGCTTGGTTCCCGCTTTTCCTGTAACTAGTCTAGTTCAGATACAGATTTGCTGTATCCAAGACTGTTTGAACATTTTGGAGCCCCCCAAGCCTTTCTGTATTGGAGGGAAGCCTTCTAGCTTATCAGTGGGAGTGGTAAGCATTTGGTAACCTATCTACCACAAGAAGAGTGGTTTCTGGCCCAGAAATTGTAGTTTATTGGCCATTTGGGCAGTTTTTCCATCTTTCTCAACTTTCTGCTTTAAAAGCCCATGTTTGCACTTGTTTCCTGCCTTTCCTGTAAGTAGTTTAGTCCAGATACAGACTTGGTGTATTCAGGACTGTTTGTAAGCTTCTGGGCGGTGTCAAAGTCTGCTCTTCAAATTTTCCCTTAGATCTGCTAGTTCTCTCCTCCTCTGCACTTTTACAAGCTTATTAGTCTAGCACTTTACCAGACTTCTTGCTGCAATTGTTATAGCACACAAAAGTGCTATCAGCACTAAACATTCTACAAGGAAACAGATCCAGTACTTATTATTAATGCCCACCCCTCCAGGCATTTCTAAAGGTCAGCTACCTGTGCTTTCTCCTATTAACCTGGGTGAACTTGGGCATCCTGAGGCAATGTAGCAACTGCCTCATGTGCACCAACAACCCTCTCCTCTTACCTCCCAACACTCAGACTTGTGAAAGATGCACTTATATATCCAAATTGGAAGTCATGCACTCTCCAGCCAAGACTGGAATAGCTGGTCAAGAGAGAAGGTCAACACTTGCACCACACCACATGCAACACATAGTCCTCCAAAAGACACACCAGCACTGCCTTCACATAAAAACACAATCCACACACCCACGTTTGTGGAGCCTCTCAATAAAAATCTACCCAAACAGCAGAGGCCTCAAAGACAGAAACACACTCGACCACCACAACACAACACTAAGCATGAGACACATAACTCTCCTAAACAGTGTGCCACTCAACCAAAGCCCCTAAGGCAAAACAGCATGCCCAACACACTAGTCATAGGTGACTCGATAGTGAGGCACACTGATGTCCCACTCACTAGGTTAAATAAGGAGAAAGTAACAGTCAGCTGCCTGTCAGGTGCCAGGATCCATCACATAACACACGCACTCAGGTCCCTCAACAACAGGTACAAATATGACTCCGTCATTGTACATGTGGGTGTGAATGACCTGAAACATACCTCCCTAGACTACATGAAAAGAGACATGGAGGAGCTCTCAGATTATGTAGCCCAGGCAGGTATGACCCTAGCCCTGAGCAGCATCCTACCATCACCCAGAATGATACCATAGTACAAGCAGAGAATGATTGATTTCAACAATTGGTTAAGTTTCTGGTGTCATTCCAATCTGTCTGCCTGGGATGACATGACTGACAGACCTCAATGCTTTGCCAGAGATGGCTTGCATCTTTCACCCCTGGGCTTCAGGATACTGGCCAAGGCTCTTGCCACCCATATAGTGCCTTTTTTAAGTGGTGTTCCAAAGACCAAATTACCAACATAACAGCTACAAACAAATGAAATCTGAGGGTCATGCTGTTCAATGCTAGAAGTCTAAATCTCAAAATGCACTTACTCAAAGTATTCCTTAAAATTCTGAACATCGACATTTGTGCTGTAACAAATGCCTGGTTCAGGACAGCAGAAACCACCCCTGCACTACCAGGCTATAACTCATTCCAAACCTTTCGCCCACAGAACTTGGACCAAAGCTCCAAAGGCGGTGGTGTTTCCATATTCATAAAGGAAACACACACCTCCAGACTGCTAGCCCAACATAATGCATCAAAGATAGTTCAGGTGCAGCTAACATTGGGTAAGACAGCGATTCAGGTTGTAGCCTGCTATAGGTCCCCAACATTGTCCCAAGACTTGCACTCCATGCTCCTAAGCACCCTGGAGAATATTAGGGTCCAATCTAACACTCTCATACTAGGCAACTTCAACTACCCCTCCATCCACTGGGAAAGCTACTCATGTACCAATACACTTGCCCAACGTTTCTTGGAATTCATTAATTTCAATGCCCTGGTCCAGCTCATTCTTACCCCCACTAAAAGTAGCAACATCCTTGACCTGGTCATTACTAACATGGGCAACTGTTGCTCTACATCAATAGTCAACTCCTCCCTGGTTAGATCCGACCACAAGCTAATCACCTTGGAAATCCACACACCCCCCTCAATCCCCCCCAAAGGTAACTACTATGAAAAACTTCTCCAAAGCTAACTTTGGGCTCCTAAAAACAGAGGTGGCTAACTTCATGGCACCCATGCAAATGGAAAATAGTTGCATGACTGCCAAATCATGCACCAACGCACTGTATGAACACATACACAAATGCATGGATTTCGCCATACCCAATAGAACCAAGACACTCTCCTCCAAAAAAAGGAAGCCAATTTGGTGGTCCCCTGCCATAAACAAACTCTACAACAGAAGGAGGAAAGTGATGCAGAATAAGGTGAAGTCCCAAGACTGGAAAAACTCCCTTATCAGCCTTAACAAAAAGTTGAGATCCCTCATCAAATCCTCTAAAGCTAGCTATGAAAACAGAATTGCAGCAGATAGTAAAGACAACCACAAGGCTGTCTATAGTTATGTAAAGAATCTCCATGGCAATACCCAGATTTACTCTGAGCTATTGCACAATGGTACCTCCTATACCAAGCCAACAGATACTTCCAATATACTGGCCGAAAGATTCAGTGCCAACTTTACCCATCTCCCCCCCCAAAGGACCAATCACAATACCAATAGATTGCAGGCACCCAGTATTACTGCTGCACAGGTTAAAACAGCACTGTCCAAGGCCAAGAATACAGATTCTATGGGAACTGACAATATCCCTGGCTGTGTTGTACATGAACTACAGAGTGAACTGGCACCTCACCTGTGTGCCCTATTCAGTCACAGCCTCACCTCAAGCTTTGACCCTACCGAATGGCGCACTGCTACAGCAATCCCTCTCCCCAAAGGAGGAGTGACTACCGACCCTGGGAGCCTGATGAGTCTGATATGCAAAGCTATGGAATGAATCATCATGGACCTAATAAACAAGGTTATAGGGAATCTCCAAACTCTGAATCCCACACAGTTTGGTTTTGTGAAGGGTAGATCATGCCTGCTCAACTTGGTCGACTTCTTTGAGTCAGTCACCAGAGCTGTAGATGAAGGCAAGGTGGTTCATACAGCCTACATTGATCTGGCCAAGGACTTTGATAACATTCCCCACTCAGGAATCATAGAAAAACTCACTAAGCTAGGCATCAACCTATATCACTAGGTGGGTTGCAAACTGGCTCACAGGTAGAACCCACAGTGTGAAAGTAGCTGACTCCAAGTCAGACTGCTAACTAGACACAAGTGGAGTCCCACAGGGTTCAGTCCTGGGTCCTCTCCTGTTTGGTATCTACTTCTCTGAAGTCCAGGCCAACACAAAGGGACTCTGGCTGACAAAGTTTGCAGATGATTGCAAGTTGGGGAGCTATTATTTACTCCCCAAGTGATGTTCACATCCTACATAATGTCCTCACTTAGACCAACGACTGGTGTCAGAACCATGGCCTGAAGCTCAATGACAAAAAATGTGTCATCATCCCTTTGGGAAAAACCCAGTTCTCATGAATTACCACATCAATGGTAGTCCACTGAACATAGAAGGCGTTATAAGAGATCTGGGAACACAGGTTGACAGCAACCTCTCTTTTGACCACCACATCGTCACTGTGGTCAGAAAGTCCTTCTGTGTGGCACATCTCATTACTAAGGATTTTGCATCCAGGAAGAAAGAGGTCATTGTCTCCCTCTACTCTTCCCTCATTAGGCCAGTCATTGAGAACAATGCCCCATTTGGCATGTACCTCACTAGACACCTGCAACAACTGGAGAGGCCACAAAAGTACATCACAAAGAGGATCCTAGGCCTTAAATAATTGTCCTATATGGACAGACTCAAAAAACTCCAACTATTCTCTATCTCATATCACCTGCTTAGACGCGATCTCTCCTTGAATTACAAAGCCATGTCTGACCCAGTTCTGTTAGAAATGCTACATCTAAAGAAATCCCAATCCCTCCACACCCCATGCTCCATAGACCTCAACCTCATTCCCACAATCAATAGAATGTACTGGAGGGACAGGTACATAACCCAGAGACTGCCCATGCCATGGAACAGACTTCCCATACATGTCAAGCAGAGCACCTCGCTGACCCTCTTCAAGAGAAATCTTGATGAGTGGATAGGAAACAGAAAATTCACCCTGAGGAAAACTCCAGTGGCTTTACTCAACAGAGGCACTGGGAACTAAGGTCAGGTGGCACGATGCCAAGGTAATCCTATGGCTAGGCTTGTAAAGGCCTCAGGGCCATTAGCCTAGTACACACCTATGAACCTATGACAGCTTTACAGTTGCCATGGTTACCATAAGTCATGCCCTCTGCTGAATGGTCTTTTAACTTTTCTGTATGCCCAATTGATGGACCAGGGGAGTCTTAGATATGAGCATATTACCTTCTGCAATTAATGCCTGTGAAAAAGAGCTCCCTGGCTGCCTATCAATGTAACTGTGCTCCCATGATCTTAAATCCAAATCCTAGACAGAGGTCACGACCCATACAATGAAATGGCTTGCATGGTGTTTATAATGCAGATCTAGAAGGGGAAGGGATCTAAGGTGGTACTTGGAGATTATAATGGTAAGTCAGCCAGTAAGAAAGGGAAAGCAGTCTGATTTTAGATGTTTAAATAGAAGTAATACAAGCAGTAGCTATACTTTTTTTTTTATTAATGACCATTTTGCTTTTGAGAAGGTATGACAACAGTGCTCCCACCTGGAAGAAATGGTTTGAAGGTTGGGCTACTGATGATCTTCAGTGCAGACAGGTTTTTCTTTAAGGCTACAGATGTAACAGACCGGGCTAGGAGGATACCTTTTCCGACTGCAGTGTCCCTTTTAAAGAAAGAAAATGCAACATTTTTCAACCCTAGGAAAGGAAATTGCTAATATTGCTTTTTGTCTCATTTATGTGGTATTGGAAGTTTAAGTGTCAGTCAAGCCAGCTACCTAGGCAATGGAAGTCAGATACCTAGAAAGCACAAGTGGTCTCAAGTTGTTCCTGATTCCTGAATAGGATATGGCAGTTATGGGAAATGGAGGCTGTATTTTGCTGAATTCTAAAAGATCATGACATTTATTTATTTATTTATTTATGGATGATGTTTTAGCAGCAGGTTCATTTTTGCATCCAATTAGAAAGTAGTTTTAGGTCTTTACTCATTCTTGATTGTTGAGGGAATGGGCTTGACCTATAGATCACCATGCCATCTGAATACATGAAGATACATACATACAAATATTTCAGGCATTGGTAATAATGCCTTTCCAGCCTGTCAAAGACGTCCACCAAGTTTAGTAGGCATGACCTGCCATTGACAAAACCAAACTGTGTCGTGTCCAGTATCTGAAGGTTGCCTATGCCCTTGTTCATTATATCCATAATAATTCATTCCATGGCTTTGCATATAAAATTAATGGGTCTGTAGTTCCCAGGATCAGTTGATGGTCCACCTTTATGTAGGGGGAGGACCATTGCAGTCCTCTATTCCTATGGCATGAAGCCTGTTTTGAGACTATAGCTAAGTAGTGATTCCAGTGGTCCAGATAGGTTATATTTCAGGATATTCAGGAAGCATTCTGGGATATTATCAGTGCCCACTGAGGTGGTATTCTTGACCTTGTCATGAATGAAGGTATTTCCTCATGGTGAGTGGTGGATAAAGTCTGAGTTGAACTTGTCAGCCATCAGATTCACTATATATCATGCAACTCAGTGAATGTGGCAGTATTAACCACCAGTTTGGCACACAGTTGTGTGGGCCTTTGATATTTCTGACATAGCTAAAGATGGCCTTATGGTTGTCTCTGGCCTGGGAGGCTATCTTGACTTTGAAATAGTCTTTTATGATCTTAATAAGCCCTCTTAGTTTTCTGTTTAGTTTGATTAGAGAGTCTGTATCTTTTTACCAGTTACACTTCCTAGTTTTAGGTAGGACTTTTTCCTTTTGTTGTGCAACCTGTTTAATTTGTGATTCTACCAGGGTAGCTTGTTTTTAGAGTTTGGCATAGGCTTACTTCTGGTAGGTACACCAGCCTCTGTGCAGCCATTGACATAGCTGTACAGAATTTCTGTGAACAATTCTGCAAAGGATGCTATGTTTTCTGGGGTTGTAGGGGCACTGAATTTTGACAAGTTGCCACTTATTAAAAGGTAGTTGGCTTTGGAGTAGTTTCTAACTGTTACACAGTTTGTTTTGGGTTACTGAATGGATTTTAATTTAGGAAACAGCTGTGTGGTCAGACCTTACCAGAAAGGATGTGACACTGGGGGTTGCAGATTTCTCCCATATCTGGGAGTACAAGGTCAATATACTGGAACCTCTAATGTGTGTATGCACAAACTGGTCAAGATATTTACAAAGTTCAGGAATCTCTGTGCCTACAAACTGGAGGCCACAGAACATTTCCATTCTATACAGGGGTTATTAAAGTCCACCATAAGTAAGGTGGTAGGTTAAAAGTGAGTGTCTCCAGTATGAACTTATGGGTTTTGTGGAACTGGAGGGTGACCTATAGCTTGCTAGGATATGGTAAGAGATTTTGTCGATTGTGATCTGCACATGGAGAAACTCCAGTGCACCATTCTGTTTAACCATCTTAAAGGTATGCTTCTTATTGATGTAGATCAAGGCACCTTCATCTTTAGTCCCTGTCTGTGTAGTTGCTGGTGCAAATGTGTAAAAGGTACTGAAACCTTGCACTGATGGGGTCCTCTCTGCAGCTTTAAACTATGTCTTTGTAACTGCACAAATGTTTATATTCTCTAAGGTGAGAAGAGCTTGGAAAGTGTATAGTTTCTTCTTTAGGCTCCTGGCATTGAGCAGTAACACCCTGAGGTTCCATTGAGTTGATTTTGCTATATTGATAAGTTTGTTAATTTTGCATTGCCTAAAAAGGCTCTGTGGGTAAGGATAAAGTTTTAGTCAATATTGGGAAGCTTGGAGGGGAGAGTTGCAGAGTCGCAGATTATCGTTGGCAAAGCATCATGGTCTGTTAAACATTTCCTCCTACACTGACAAATACTGGATCTCCTTAGAATAGCACTAGAAACTGAGACAGTTTGTTAAAGTCAATCATCTATTGTTCATAATGTGGCATCATCCTTGGTGAAGGTGAAATACTGCTCAATGTCAGATTCATACCAGCCTGAGGTAGATAGAGAGATCTACAATGTCTCTCTTCATATAGTCTAGGGATGTACATCTCAGGTCATATACACCTACATGGACTATGACTGAATCCTCATGAAACTGTGGTGCAGTTTCATGAGTGCATGTAGAATTTGGTGGATCCTGGTTCCATATAAGCAACTAAGTGTTTTCTTCTACTTCTTCAGCCTGGTGAGAGGGGCATTAGTATTTTTTACAATAAAATACTGTATGACTAGAGGCCTGGGAAATGTGTTTGCTTCCTTTATGGGTTTGTACTTGGGAGTCCATGAGTGTGGTTTTATATATGGTGTTAGGTGCTTGGGAGTCCACTGAGTGTGGCTTTATATGTGGTGTTAGGTGCTTGGGAGTCCACTGAGTGTGGCTTTATATGTGGTGTTAGGTGCTTGGGGGTCCACTGAGTGTAGCTTTATATGTGGTGTTAGGTGCTTGGGGTCCACTGTGGGTGGCTTTATATGTGGTGTTAGGTGCTGCTTTTGTTGGTTGCGTCTGGATTTGCTGAGGATTTTCTTTAAAGCTGAAAAGTCTAGGAAGTCTATGGGGTTAACAGGACTGTATTTAAGTGCCTCAGCATATGATAGTCTATGTGTGTCTTGCACACTATTTATGGTGGGTGCAGTATGTGTGGTTCTGACAACCATGTTTATTTTGTGTGCACTTGTACGTGAGAGTTTAGCTTCCAATGAGATTGTGTATGTACACCTCTTACATACTGCATCTGTTACTTTAAGGATTAAGTGGTTGTCATCAACCATGACACAACTGCTACACTGTGTCAAGATAGCCATGTCCACTAAGCTGGCTATGGAGAAGTTAAGAGATTGCATATCCATGTTGTCTAGTCCTTTAAGTGGTGAAGTACAAAGGTGTGGCATATGCGGGGGTTAATAGAAGGCTACTAAAGGTGCTTTATGTGGTTGAAGGCAGACGTGACTAAACAGTATTAAATTTAATGGAACATGCAAACCAGCTGCTGTAAGCTTATCAGTGTGCAAGGCAGTTGCTCTACACTTACTGCGTCACAGGGTACAGTTCTGTGGGTAGTTCTATAAGGGAAAATATTCTTTCTAAATATTTCTGTCTACAGAGGGCACAGCTAGCCACAATTGCACACTGAGCAGCTCTGCTGATGCCTCTTTTGGAATATAGTTATGCCTATGGCTAGGTGAAGTAACAGTAGGTAGGGAAGGTAAGCCAGTTGAAGTTGAGAACTTTGGCGGAATGTTTGAGCTACAAAGGCTACCTGTGTATTGTTTTTGAAAAGCAAAAGAGTTCTACTGTCAGTGCTTTCTCCTGGGTGAGTAGCAAAGGTATAATTGTCACAAGTAAAGTCATATATAAGGTTTGGGGTGTCATCTTTAACCTAGGATTTTATGATGACTAGAATGTCAGGGGAATGAGTTTCCAGGAAGGAACCTAATTGTTCCAGTTTGTTTATATGCTTCCGATATTAAGTAAGACAAAGTTTAAATAGTGGGACAGGAAGATTCAGGCTTGTTAATATGAGGATGGACTGTTCAGTAAAAGGTGGTAATAAATGAAAAAGCTTGGTTTCTATGTTACTTTTTGTAGAATATAGGGTAAGTGAGTTATTTGCATCAGAAATCTAGGAAATTTTAAATATATTGAAAAATGTTTATTTATGTATTTGTTTGGTTGGATATTTTTTATTTGGATTTTGGTGTGATGGATGGTTATGGATTTCTTATAGTTATTTAATATAGTTAAGGAGGTTTAATTTTGTGCTGTGTATATGTGGGTCTGATAGAATGCTATGAATGTGTGGTTGTGTTAGTGAATAGACAAGTGGAAAGAGTTTCAGATGGAGTTGTATATGATGGAATTATGGGATTTATCAGGATGAATATTATAACTGCGGTGGTGGTGCTGCAGTAGTGTTGTCGCCTCATAGCAAGACGTTGTCCCGTTCGATTCCCAGCTAGAGCGTCTTCTGTGTGGAGGCATACGTGAATGGGTCGTGCCTTCGTTGAAGGTTGTGCATCAGGGCTGGTAACCTGGTACGTAAAAATCCACTACCAATCATTAGCGGACCGGAGTTCCGCTGTGGCGACCCCTAACCGGGAAAAGCCGAAAGACACAAACAAACAATCAGGATGAATATTATCCTAGCATAGAGGAAAATAACTGAGACTACTAGTTTTAGTCATGCAAGGGTTAGTGATGATGAAGTATTAATGCTGTGAGGTAATCTAAGAAAAGGAGTATACTGAGGGTTTGGGTTGCGATTTCTTTCTGATTTAACTGGTCAGGATGGCTTATTGGAGTAGTTTGATAAATATATTTGATGCAGAGGTGGGTGGAAAAAGGGGCAGAATGCATAAACAAAGCACAGCTGACAGTAGTGAGACAAAGTACAGCAGAATTATTCCAGAGCCTTTCTTTGTTACAAAACAACAGTCCAACTGTTACAGTTGTAGGTTGGAGTTTTTTTATTTCTGGGTGGGAAAGGCTGCTGCACTGTGTTTGTACAAATTAAAATGATATAATTTCATCTAAATAACTGAGTCTTCCTTAATAGTAATACAAGTGAAAATAGTATTACAAATAAAGGGTAATAAAAACAGCACCCATGAGTGCATTAAGAATACAATAATTTTGTAAAGTATTACACCAAGTGCCTTATAAGTAGCACAATGTGCTCCCCAGGAAAATGTCACATCACAATGTTAAAAATATTTAAAATTACAAGTGAAAAATATTCTGGAAGCCATAACTCATGCCCATTAGTTTTCAGGATGAAAAACCCGTAGCCAAGTGACCTTTTGGGAGTGCTTTCGCTGGAGAGACTTGTTTTAGTTCTTTGAATTATTCTCCCTATATGGAAAAAAGAATGTCCCTAAAAGCTGAAAACCATGAACACAATATAGCTAATTACTAAACTGTGAATCAAGAAGAACCAGAAGTGTACCTAATGAATTATGTATAAGCCAAATTATGCAGGTTTCATCCAACGGCCTGTGGTATTGTTCTGTGGCCAAAAGTAGGGATTTTAAGTTATTTGGAAAAATAAGATTCTTACATTTTTCAGATAGCTTCTTCTTCAAAGTTGTTTGGAAAACTATTTATGTGGTTCACTTACTGAAATAGGATCTGTTTTTGTAAACTTATCATGGTGTACATGCTTTTACTTTATGACTTCATAAAGTACAGCCCCTTTCTACAATACATTTATTAGCGGAGGTTATCCAGTTAGACTGGTTAACAATAAGTTTTCAGAACTCTGTGACCTTAGAAAATCAGGTGAAACTACCTGTATAACACAGAAAAATGTAGATTACAATACACAATGCAGATTAGTAACAGTGTTGATGAAAAAGCTATTAAGAATCTAATAAGAAATAATGGGAAAATTTTGAAAAATTTCCCCAAAATAAAGGAAGTAGTAGGGATCATCCAATATTTGTTCAAAAAAAGAGATAAAAGTTTTAAAAATTACTTTCAATTCAAGCTAAGCCTGCCAAAAACAGAATATAAGAAGCCTGGTATGTATAAATGTTTAAACTGTAATTATTGTCAATATTTATACACTGGGGTTGATGAAATAACTGTGAATAACATTAAAGTTAAGATTAGAGGTAGGTATACATGTAAATTGAAATTTGTGGTTTATTTAGTAACATGTAATTCTTGCACTTCTTTTTATGTTGGTTGAACTATTAGAGAGTTGTATAGAAGAATGTATGAACACAAGTATGCAATATCTAAATGTTATGAAAGAAATGGACTTAGTAAGCATTATAAGACGAGCAACTGTAAGGCTGATTTCAAATTTGTAGTCTTAGATCAAACAGAAGACTATGAAAGGTTGTTTAATGCTGAAGATAATTTAAATTGGAGAGAATACTTGTGGCAGGTCAAGTAAAATGCTTGTTATCCACCTGGTTTGAATAACTGAGAAGAGCTTACTGCATATCTAAAAAGAAAATGGTTAAAACATTAATTGATTAATTGGCCAATTCATGTGATTTGGTAAACATTTAAATATGGCTGAATCTTTGGTTCATTCAGTCTGAAGACGTCTTGGGGAACAAGATGAAAGTGTTTACTAAATATTGTACTATTAAATAAAGTGCCTTTTGTTTCTACTTTGTAGCTGCTTTTTTATTTTCATACTGTTTGAGTTATGGCTTTTACTGCTTTGTAGTCAAATGTGTTAGAATAACATATTTACACTAATGAACAACATTCTTAGTCCAAATAAGAAAATCTGAGTTTGCTAAAAATAACTTTGAGTTTCATAGATTTGTAATTGGCATATCACCAGACTCCCAACAAGGTACAATGCATGTTAAAGCACCTTCAACCAATGCAAATGATGCCAGGAGTCATCTAGGCATGGAAAGTTATAGTACCACATTTATAGAAAACATAGCACAATTACAGCAACATTAAAGGAGTTAATTACCATACTGTTAGGATCAATTGGACATGAAAACAAGAAAAATACTTCATGCTTATCAAATGATAGATAAAACTCAGTTTATATTAAGGTTATAGTTTTCTTGCTCTGAAGAAGGTATAGGCCGCCTTGAAACTGACTATATGTATAAATCAGCAATCCTGGGACTGCATATATATCTGCTGACCTCATCAGATCCAAACATAATGAAAGGTTTTAAAACATGAGGAGAAAAAGTCTAAGATGATACCTTTACTTACTTTGTCAAGCTGGAATAGAGATCAAACCAGCAGTAGACAAAAAAACAGATTGAATGTGCTAAAAATAAATAAATAAATAAATAAAAAATAAAAAAAAAAAAACAAAAGAAAGAATATCAGAAAAGAAGGAAAACATTTTGAAAAATTCCACAAATATAGTGGCAAGTAAAGATGTCTCCTGGAATAACCTCACGTTGTCCAAGATTTGAGGAAGGAGTGGTTAAGGAGAGGTGAACAGGAATGAAATGATAAAGGGCTAATAATGGTGGCCCAGAATAGTGGACTAAGTACACTTTGGTTTACAATGGCCATTGAAAAAAATGTGAAAACAGACAAATGCAGGATATGTAAAATAAAACTAGAAACAGTCGCACATCTTGTTGCTGGTTGTGATACACTCATGCCAGAGGACCTGTATATTGAAAGGCATAATAATGTGACAAGACTGTTACATTGCAGATTGCACAAACACAGCAGTAGCTGAGAAACATAGAAAATATGAACACAAATCATTACAGATAATAATGAAGCCTATATTACATGAGATCACACATTACCAACAGTTCATAAAACAGATGCAAGAAAACCAAATATAGTAGCACATGAAAAAAGACAGAAGTACCATTGATCATTGAAATTGCTGCACCCAGTGATCACAGTGTCTTACGAGCAGAGAGGCACAAAGTTATAAAACACCTGGATTTGTAGTCAGGAATGAGAGCAATGTGGAAGAAAGACACTCAGGCAGTTCTAACAGTGGTAGCAGCAACTGGTTTAATAAAAAAGAATTTCCAATCATACTTAAATATGGTACCAGTACATGTTACCCCTTATGAATTACAGAAGGAGGCAATTCTGGGCACATTACAGGTGCTGAGAAGAGCAGTCTGGGCTAACATTAAAGACTGAAACAATAATAATTTCATGAACTCTAATCGTAATCTAACTTAGGTATGGGGCCCATTCCCATCATGGTATTAGAATCAAAAAACAGTAGGAGAAATTAAAATGAGTTAATAAAAACATGCTTCTTTTATATTGGTAAAAATGCAATAAGAAGCATTAGAAATCCTGATAAGCGGGCTCATGGTCAAATCCAAATTTTGACACAAATAGCCTTACTAGTATATATTGACACATTCTCTATAACACTCAGTGTGATACTAAGCCATCAGACAGTAATTGCAAATGTGCACATGTCACTATATGATGTTGAAACTGCTACAGCCAGACTAAAAGGGAAACATTAGCCACTGTCTAGACTCATGAACACATACACACACACACACACACACACACACACACACACACATACACAAACACACACATATACATATATATATATGTGTGTATATATATATATATATATATATATATATATATATATATATATATATATATATATATATACATATATATATATATATATATATATATATATATATATATATATATATATATATATATATATATATATATCTATATATATACTTCCAGAAAAGACTTCACATTAATCACAAATCACAGACCATGGGAAACCATGTTCATTAACCCCCAAATCAAAGTCTACTTTCATAAATGAGAGATAGTCCATAAGACTTCAGCCATGCAAATTCATAATACAGTGTAGGAGAAGAAAATGTAATACTGATGATAATTTATCAAGATAAACTACAATTTTAACAAGAAAGGGTAGGAAAAACACCAAAGTGGCTAATGATTATGTAAATATGACTGCTGACTATGTTATTCCTAGTGCACTAACATCAAGGAACAATAGCACTGCAACAGACAGAGACACTGATTTTCAAAACATAAAGGGATATTATAACAGTGACACTTGGCACGCATTGTAAAGGGATGGTCCAGATACAGATATACATTAAAAAGATATATTGTTCTGCAATGACCACTGGTTAACTGGACACAACCTGCTTCTCAACCCCAAAAAGACCAAGCTTCTCCTTTTCCTTCCAAAAACCTCAGTCCAGCTAAAGAGAACTTCATCATCTCATCCTTAGATAATACATACAATTATCACCATCGGTTCAAACACCTAATTGCTTGGCATTACTATAGACCAATTAAAATTCTACCTACATATCTTAAACTGTATCAGAAAGTCCAATCAAAAACTAGGACTTCTATACCGCAACACAAATATATAACTAACAAATCTAGACCTATACCGGCTCAAACATTTATTCTACCATCCCTGCTGTATGCTGCTCTCATATTTACTAACCTCCAAAATAATCTCTTAACCAAACTAGAAACCACCTATAACAAGATATTCAGATTCTGAGCCAGTAATAGCTAAAAATCCCATCATTGTATATCCATGAAGAGCTTAAGATGGCCTGAGCTCCCCCACATGCTTCAAATATCACAACTACAAATTGCACACAGCATCCAAAATAGCCCCAACTTCTGCCCTGCCCTTACATCCATAATTACACCCTACACAGCCAATCGTGACCTCAGAAGGACACAACAAAACCTTCTGCAGATGACCAAGCCAAACAAAAATATTGGAAAAATACTTTACATTCAATTGCATACTCATGGAACAAATTTCCACTGTCCCGTCGCTCCACTACCAAAAGTAGCAAATTCAAAAAGCAACTAAAAATTAATTTCCAACATGCATGGATCTGTACTTGTCAGGAAACTGCCTAATTAATTTTTCTTCTTCTCTTAATTAACATATCTGCCTGGTATCTACCTAAACCGTCTACATATATTATTCTCTCTGCAGTTAGTACCTATGCTATTAAACGCATCCTTGCTGTACTATGTCATAATGTTACTATGATTTTTTTTTATTTTAGGCACTGCCACATTCCTTGTAAATAACCTAATGCTAACCAAATTTCTCAAACATATTGTTACTGCATTCTCAAAATACTGTACTTTCGCTTTGTATATATCCACATTGTATATTTCTCTCTGTTTTTGTACTGTTAAGTATGTTACAAGTTGAATTGTTAGTTTTTTCTTATTTTTTAATTATTTTCCTGGAGCTTTCTTCCTCGGGTCTCCACTGAAAAAGGGCTCTCTGGGCCCAGTCGGACTAACCTGGTCAACAAATATTAAAATAAAAAAATAAATAAAATATGAAAAGTGCAAAAGAAATAAAAGTTTTTGAAAGTAGGGGATGTTTTCTTCAAGGATTCCAGAATAATAGTACCAAGGAAACTTATGAGAAAAAGATAAAAAAAATGCGCTGGGATAACATGTGAAGCCAACTTAGGTGTAGTAAAAACAAAGTTATTGGTAAGGAAGAAAAGAAGGTTTTTCAGTGTGGATTGCCTAACACAGAAATTGTTGAAGGACTGCTGTGTCAGGCAAATACTCATTAAAAAAATGTTTATTTATTTATTTATTGACATTTGTTGACTGGGAAAGTCCAACTGGGTCAGAAACCCATTTTCAACAGAGGCCCAGTTGTGTTTACACATTACATTCTATTACAGAAATATAACTTTTAACTTTAACACAATGATCTGATGTTGTCTCCGTCATTCCTCTTCAACATAGGGTTTCGGATCTGACCCTCAGATCTGGCTCGGACACATTCCACAGACTTGGATCTGACTCTCAAGCTCCTCCCTTGTACCCATAATACCCTGCATCCACCCAGCTACCTCAGATCTTCTTTGCCACTCCAGCGAGTCAGATGTGGATTTTCTCTCTCAAACATGAGTTTGGTATTTTTGATAGCCTTTGCTTCAGAATTTGTAAGTTGGTGGTTCTGTTGTATTTCTTCCTCCCTCTTTTTTCTCTTGAGTAAGTGTGTGTGTGTGTGTGTGTGTGTGTGTGTGTGTGTGTGTGTGTGTGTGTGTGTGTGTGTGTGTGTGTCTGTGTGCGTGCATCTTTCCTTTTTCTTCTTCTAAAAAAAAAAGTAAGTAGAGTAGGTTAGTTTAACTTAAACTTACATGAATTCCTTCTTGACTTGTAGAGTTTAGAGTTTGGTAGTTTTTATGTATTAAAACTTGCCTCCTGTTTGTGACAGTTATTTTTGGAGTGCTCTTTTTGTTAGGTTATGGCGGCCAGTTCCTGGCTTTAAATGCTGTACTTCTTGTGGGCATAAAATCCCCATTCAGCATGCCTACAAGGGATGCATGTACTGCCTGGGTGCCAATCACTTGAAAGTGGAGTGTTCCATATGTACCACCTTCAATCCTCAGGATCTTGCAGACTGATAAAATAAGCTTAATCTTAGGGGCCTTCTTCCCTCCTCAGCTCCAGAGGCTCAGACCCCTTCTCTGGCTTCTTCCTCTGCTTCTCCTGCTCCTAAGGAGGCTAATAAAGGTCCCTCCCTGCCTCCCTGAGGGACACTTTTGATCACAAGAAGCCCAAGATATCTGCAGATTCAACTACTTTGGATCAACAGAAGTTACATCCCTGGTCAGATCCTACAGCCTCTATGGATCCAGGGGGGCGATTATTACCATATCCCCTATGCCTTTGTTGGCTCCAACTTTGGATCCCATTCCCTTAGGTCCTAAGACCTCAGCAAAGTCCCCGGGTCCATCCTCCAAATTTAAGCACTCCCGGCCCCCCTAGTTGACTTTCTCCAGGTCCTCCGGAAGCTGGTTCAAGGCAGATATGGACAGGATGATGAGCAGGTCTTAAGGCCCAGATCCAGAAAGGGGTATCTTGATTCAATCCTCCATCGTATCAATGAGCTACCCAGGTCACTGCATCAGGGCTCCTTCTCCAATCTATCCCTCAGCTTTGGAGTCACTGAATTCAGGGATACTGTGCATGCTGGACTCAGAGCAGAGCAAGCTCCTTTACTCAATGCTGTGGATGACCTTGACTAGCCCTGTTCCAACCTTTTTGGAGCAGAGTGAGTCTCAGAGCCATGGTGTTGGTCCTGGATCTGGGAGACTGGGATTGGCCCTGTCCTTTTCAGAGCTGTCCCTTTCCTTGGGTGCCTCAGCACTCAATAGCTCAGGACCAATCCCTTCTGGGGGCCATGGATCTAGAGTGAGTCCTGCCTGGTTTTTCTCTGTGGTTTTGGCTCCAGGGGAGATGGAAAGGGCTTCTCCTAGTCCTTCAGCTTTCCAGATAGTGGAGAGAGTTTTTGCCCAGGTTTGAGATCCAACTGCATGTGTCCCCCAATCTGCCCCAGTACCCCCGTCCAATCCAGGCCTTGTTCTCTCTCATCCTACCACAAGTCTTCCTGTCCCAAGCAGCCTCCAAGATTTCCCTGTTCAGGAGGGATCCCTTTCTTCTGACACTTCTCCCGAACACCCAGCTGAGGAAGTCCCTCAGAAGAAGATGTGCAAAAAGGAGGAACATAGACTCCCCTTTGGAATCCTTAACTGAGGATACCGACTTCAAAGAATGGGAAAGATCCCTCCAATCCCGATATGAAGACTTCTCCTTTGGGGACATATTAGAGATCCTAAAGCAGAAAGGTGGGTGGTCTGCTCAAACTCCTTCTTCTAAGGAGTCTGTTCTCTTGGAGGCATTTGGGATGGGCCAATCTATGTCCTGAGTGACCCCCACTGGCAGATGCCCTGGTGGATTTAGCATCTTGCCAACCATGGAAGGAACTGGACACTATCAAGCCCATATCCAAGTGGCCCAATCAGTTTCTAGTGTCCCCCGCAGACAAGAAGCACTGGAATAAGGGTGTTGTAGTCGATGCTATTTTGGAGGCAGCGGTCACCAAGAATGATCTGGCAGAAGAAACTGCAAATGTCCATCCACTTAATAAGGAGTCTAGAGTGCTGGACAGTTTTGGGAAGCAGATTTACTCCTCAGCAACCTTTGCGCTGAGGTTGTTAAACTATGTGGCTAATTTTACTTGGCTGCAGAGGGACCTGAACAAAGAACTGTCAGCTACTCTCTCAGACTCCATGCCTGTGGAGGAATTTAAAAACGTTTTCCAAAGCTGACCACTCTTTCATCTATCACCAACTCATCAATGAGGTTAATTTCCCATACTATAGAGTGCATCTCACGAGCAGCCAGTTAAGGACTTTCCCCTAAGGAGACATGCCTGGATGAGGCTATGTGATTTTTGCAGAGCCCTTTAAGGTGTTGTTTGTCAATGCCCCTTATGATGGCTCCTCTCTTTTTTGGGTTATTGGTTAGATACACACTTAGCCACAGTGAGAAGGACAGAAATACCCTTTCTGCTGTTGGAATCAAGTTTTCTACCCCCAGAGGGTTTTCTCCAGAAACCAATGTGGGCGCAAGAAAATGTGGTTCCACAAGTCCCAATGGCCCTTCCAGGACCTGCATGGAGAACCATCTTCGAGAGGCAAAGGGGGAGGGTTTGATGGTAGATGCCACCTAAGAGGCAGAGGGGGTCCACAGAACCAGAGCTTTAGGGAACTCCCTCCCAACAAGCCCTATCAGCGCTCCTGAAGCGGTGCCCCACTGTCCTTCTCTGTAGGCAGTTGGGGGATGACTAGCTTTGCACCCCAAAGCCTGGACCCAATTGACTCAAAACCATTGGTGCTAAGTGTGATATCCAGAGGTTATTATATTCCCTTTTCCCTCCTACCGCTAAACTCCAAAAGCCTTCTCAATGTGCCATCCAGTCAATGGGAACAGGCAGCACAGGAAATCCAACAACCATTGCAAAAAATATCATCCAGGAGCTCCCAACTGAACAGAGAGGATTTGGAACCTACTCCCACTTCTTTTTAGTGCCAAAAAAGACAGGGGACTAAAGACCCTTTCTGGATCTGAGCAGATTAAATGAGTATGTAAAGAAGTTGAGGTTCCGAATGGTTACAGTTCAGTCCATTCTGCCACTGTTGCACAAGGACAACTGGATGTGCTCAATAGATCTCAAGGGCATGTACTATCACATCAAAATAGACAGGTGCTCCAGGAGATACCTGGACTTCTGGCTGGGAGCCAATCATTACTAATTCAGAGCACAGTCCTTTGGACTCACCACAACTCTTCAGGTGTTCACCAAATGCATGGCAGTGGTAGCAGCTTACTTGAGGCTCAGGTGATTCCAAGTGTTTTCATATTTAGACGATTGGCTGCTGACTGCTCCCATGAGGAACTGGCTAATCCAAGCCAGGGACTACTTACTCCACTTAGCGCACTCCCTGGGCATCACCATAAACATGAGCAAATCCAACCTGACTTTGGTTCAGAACCTAAAATTCATAGGTATGCAGCTCAACACAAGGGATCATGTAGCTTCTCTTCTTTCTCACTGAGTTGCCACTGTGAAGAATCAGGTACAGCAATTGTTAGCCCAACAATCCCCCATGGCTTGACTGATCCTGCAGGCCCTAGGGTCCATGTCTGCATCTCTTCTGTTAGTTCCCCTAGCCAAGTTTTTCATCTACAGTGGACAGTAGCCACACAATGGTCCATTCTGTCTTATCCCTTGTCCCTTCACATCAGAATGACTCCCATATGCAGGTGTCACACCAGTTGGTGGATACAGTCAGACAATGTTATTCTTGTTATTCTAGTCAGACCATTTTTGAACAATCCCCCAAAAACAACCATGGCCACAGATGCTTCCCAGTTCAGGTTTGGGGGAGATTACAATGGGAAGATGGCCCAAGGCATGTGGTCACCTTCCGAGACCAGGTTACATATCAATGTCCTAGAGGTGAGAGCAGTCCTACTAATGTAAGCTTTTCAGGATATTCTCCCCTTGGGGACTATTGCAGTACATACCAACATGTCAGTTGTTTGGTACATCAACAAGCAAGGAGGAACCTGTTCTTACCCCCTGTGCAGGGAGGCCATGAGAGTGTGAGAGTGCATGATATCTTCTGACCCCCTTCTAGTTGCAACACATATCTGATGGAAAACCAACAATCTGGCAGACAGACTCAGCAGATCGCTCATGATTCTACATGAGTGGTCCCTCATCCAATCAGTAGTGAACATGATCTTCAGCAGCTAGGGTCAACCTTGCTGCAACCTCTTTGCCTCTCCCCTCAACAATAAGTGCAGCAAGTTCTTCACTCTAATCCCTCCTCTGGGGGAGTCCCTGAGAGATGCACTAGTCCACAATTGGTCTCCTGTATGTTTACCCTCTTCTTCTGCTCATCCCCAAGTTTCTTCAGAAGGCAAGGAGGCTGAAGAGCTCAGTCATCCTCATTACCCCCTTCTGGCCTCAACAGGTGTAGTTCCCCTTTCTGTGGTCTTATCTGAAATATCCTCCTTGGATTCTACAGCCAAATCAGGAACTCCTTTCTCACTCATCAGAATGCAACATCTGAACCTTCGAGCTCTCAAATTAATCAATTGGTTTCTCCGCTTCTGAACCTAGTGAGACAGTCCAGGCTTAAATCCCTGGTCTGAAAAATTCTTTTGGCTACTCAAAAGGCTTCCACCAAAAAAGTCCACAACATTAAGTGGAAGAGATTTGTTATTTGGGCCACAAGCAAGAACATCAACCCTTTCTCAGCACCTGTTTTAGAGGTGTTTGTATTTCTCAGTACCCTTTTCAATGAAGGTGCTAGCTTCTCCACTATCAAATACAGTTAGCTGCTTTTCCAATTTCCATACAGCAAGACAATCACATTCTCTGCTCACTTTTAGACTGCAAAACCTTCATGAAAGGTATCTTTTTATTAAGGTCCCCAATTAAGGATTATCTCCCCATGGGAACTCTCTCTTGTGCTGCAGGCTTTGACACAGGGACCCTTTGAACCAGCAGCTAGTTGTGACATGACATTTCTGTCATGGAAGACAGCCATTTTGGTGGCTGTAACTTCCACTAAGAGGATTACTGATCTACAAGCCTTATCCTTGAAACCTCCTTACATTCTCTTTCATAAAGATAGAATGTCCTTACACACTAATCCATCCTTTATGCCTAAAGTAGCTAACAAGAACAATATTAATCAATCTGTCCAATTGCCAGTGTTCTTCCCCAATTTCTCTAACACAGGGGAGCATGTTCTTCATCTTCTAGATGTTCATAGACAACATTGTTTTTACCTACACAGGACCAAACAACACAGGAAGTCGGATCAGCTTTATGTAGCTGTCTCTTCCAATAGACTTGGTCAAATGGTATCAAAAATTATCTTGGCAAAATGGATTTCTGATTGCATTTCATTAATTCACTCATCCAAAGGACTGGAATTACTTAAACCTCCTAGGGCACATTCCACCAGAGCTATGTCTACTTCCTCGGCCTTCTATTCTAGAACTTCCATTGATGACATTTGTGCAGCAGCTTCATGGTCTAATAATCACACCTTTGTATTGTATTACAAGTTGGATGTTATTTCCAGGTACAGAGCTTCCTTTGGTTTGATTGTGCTCTGGTGGGTTTATATTACGAAGCTGAATCATAAAAAGAGCGAATGCTCTTTTATCGAACACTAAAAGTCGAAAGCACTGATTGTCAAACACATGGAACAGCGATTTTTTTTTCCCAGGGAAAAAAATCGCTGTTCTGTGTGTTCGACATTTACTGCTTTCTACTTTTAGTGTTTGATAAAAGAGCGTTCACTCTTTTTATCATTTGACATCATGATATAGACCCCCTCTGGCATACCCTACTATGAAGGCCACCCAGGGTAGACATATCAGTAGACTCTGACCTTATCATGAGGAGGAATAAAGGAGACAACATCAGATTTAAAGGTTATATCTTAACCATAATTTGGCATCTGTGTTGCCTTTCTTCATTTATCCTCACTTTCCCACCCAACCATCCCCCTGCCTTTCTTTTCTTGGGAACCTGAATGATGAGGGGACTATTATGTCCTATGTCTGAACCTCTTCTGTCAGTCTTTAATGTCTGAATGTTGAACGTCTGGACTTGGCAAACCTCATCTGACGTAGTTGGATGGATGCAGAGCATTATGAGTATGAGGAAGGAGCTTGAGAGTGGGATCCAAGTCTGTGGAATGTGGCCAAGCCGGATCTGAGGGTCAGATCTGAGACCCTATCGTGAGGATGAATAAGATGTCAAATTATGATAAGATGTAACCTTTAATTACTTACAGATATATTCAAAACGAAGCAGGTATCTGTACAAAACTGTATTTATTGTCAAAGACAGACAATATGTATATTTTCCGGTCAGATTAGCGCTTTCACTCGTAGAGCTTCCTCAGATCATAAATACACAGACCAAATACTTTACAAAATATATATGCTACCCTATTCAACCTATGAGGGTATGTAAAATAGATAAAATAGATGAATACTCATATAGAGGTTATACCATTACACTCTGACACTACCCCTTTATTTTAACTCCATACATATATACATACATTTTTTAGTTATTTTAGATGTCCACATAGTTATGTTTCCTTAAGACTCTCAGAATAGGTTTAATAGCACTTCATATGTTTATATATGTTTTTATATGCATTTTTATGTATGTTTTTCTATGTATATGAGCGAATGAGATACTCGTGTAGATAGTAGATTAGGAAATGTAGAAACATGAAATGATAACAGAGGTTATAACATTGTTATTCTGTCATTATTTCTTCATTATAACTGTACATATATATATACATTTGTTAGTTATTTCAGTTGCTTAGTAGTATTTTATATGTTTATACATGTTTTTATATATATGTATTTATGCATTTATATTTTTAAATGTATTTTCTATGTATATGAGAGAATGAGTTATTTATGTAGATAGTAGATTTTGAAGGAGCTTTTTTAGTTAGTTTTTAATGCAATATAGGTATCTATACATACCTTTTACTTTAAGGCTTGATTAGGAAATGAATGTGATAGGCTCATAGGTTGAATAGGGTAGCATATATGTTTTGTAAAGTATTTGGTCTGTGTATTTATGATCTGAGGAAGCTCTATGAGTGAAAGCGCTAATCTGACCGGAAAATATACATATTGTCTGTCTTTGACAATAAATACAGTTTTGTACAGATACCTGCTTCATTTTGAATCCATCTACTTTGAGACTGTTTTATTTTATCATTTACTTTGGATTTCGAGCGTTTATCTGGTGCTTGGCAGGGACATTTGTTTGTTTTTTTTTACTTACAGATATAGTTATAGACACATTAAAGTTTAATCTCTAACTAAAATACCAGTTTATGTCAAGTTTGTCTAGGATGCAATGTAGAATTATATTTGTAAGAAGGTAAGTTGTTGTAGGTACAAGGTGTGGTTAGTTTTGTGGAATTTCAGAGAGTGAAAGGTTTAAGTAATTGGATTTATTATTCCAGAGGGAGTGTGATAGAATGATAGTAGGAAGTGAGTTAGGTGAAAGAGAATGGGAGATACTGTGTAATGAGTTAGGGGAACAATGAGAATTTGTGAATTCCCTAGAAATCCATGCACTGATATGAGCAGAATTTAGTACATCATATTTTATTTTATTTTACTTATTCTTTATTGACCGTGTTAGTCCCACTTGGCTAGTAGCCTCTTTTCAGGAGACCCAAGGTGGCATTTACACTGTTAGGGGAAATTTGTCCAGGGCATCAGGTAACTTCCCCTACTCTATGGCATATGGGGATGCATTTTGATGCAACACTTCCTGTCTTCTGGTCCAGGCACGTAGGTAGCTTGGAGAAGCAGGAAGCCAAGAGAATGAACACTGAGGATAAAGAAGGCATTGCGAATGAGTTGAGAGCTACTGGACCTGTTGGTCAGACAGCACAGAGGTCGAAGTTAGCGAAAGATGAATCAGATGTAAAGGAGACACATAGGAGTGAAGAGAATGGAGATAATAGAAGCAAAAAAGCAGGCAACCCTTTTCAAAGGCAGGAAGAAGTGGTAGAGGCATGTAATCTGGATCCAGAAGAATTATTTCAACAAAATCTTTTCACTTTAGAACCAAAAACACATGAGTGTGTTATTACAACCCTTCAGTGGTGGAGGGTTGCAGGATGTGTATTTAACGGAATTAATTGAACATTGAATCAGAAAGTGAAAAGGCAGTATTGTGAGGTGAAATAATGGAAAGAATACAAGAAAAGGAAGTACAAGAAATAAGGACAGAAAAATAAAAGAAATCATATGCGCAAACTGTAAAAGAAAGTGAAAGAAAAGTTGAAAAGAAAATGGAAGTGAGAAGAAAACATCGTGTAAGAATAAGTAGCAAGGAAGAAAAAGAACTTGATAGATATGAAATATGGGATAATGTTATATCACCACTGGGTAGTAAACCAGAGAGATAAGAACATTTATTTGCATTAACAAAGACTCTTTTTGTGACATTTTTTTTTGAGCTGTGGATGAAGGTAAGGTGGTTCATACAGCCTACTTTGACCTGGCCTAGGCCTTTGACACCAGTCCCCACTCAGGAATCATAGAAAAACTTACTAAGCTAGGCTTCAACCCCTATATCACTAGGTGGGTTGCAAACTGGCTCACAGATAGAACCCACAGTGTGAAAGTAGCTGACTCCAAGTCAGACTGGTGACCAGTCATGAGTGGAGTCCCAAAGGGTTCGGTCCTGGGTCCTCTCCTGTTTGGTATCTACTTCTCTGAAGTCCAGGCCAACATGAAGGGACTCTGGCTGACAACGTTTGCAGACGATTGCAATTTGAGAGCTATTATTAACTCCCCAAGTGATGTTGACATCCTGCAGAAAGGCCTCAATGATACCAATGACTGGTGTCAGAACCATGGCCTTAAGCTGAATGCCAAAAAATGTGTCTTCATCCCCTTTGGGAAAAACCTGGTTCCCTTGAATTACCATATTGATGGTAGTCCACTGAACACAGAAGGCGTTATAAGAGATCTGGGAGCACAGGTTGACAGCAACCTCTCTTTTGACCACCACATTGCCACTGTGGTCAGAAAGTCCTTCTATGTGGCACATCTCATTACAAAGGGTTTTGCATCCAGGAAAAAAGAAGTCATTGTCTCACTCGACTCTTCCCTCATTAGGCCAATCATCAAGTACAATGCCCCATTTGGCATGTACCTCACTAGACACCTGCAACAACTGGAGAGGCCACAAAAGTACCTCACAAAGAGGATCCTAGGCCTTAAACACTTGTCCTATATGGCCAGACTCAAAAAACTCCAACTATTCTCTGTCTCATATCGCCTACTTAAAGGCGATCTCTGCTTGACTTACAAAGCCATGTCTGACCCAGCTCTGTTAGAAATGCTACATCTAAAGAAATCCCAATCGCTCCACACCACATGCTCCAGAGACCTCAACCTCATTACCACAATCAACAGAACATGCTGGAGGGACAGGTTCATAACCCAGAGACTGCCCATGCTATGGAACAGACTTCCCATACATGTCAAGCAGAGCACCTCACGGGTCCTATTCAAGAGAAATCTTGATGAGTGGATGGGAAATAGAAAATTCACACCAGGTATCAGTCCAGTGGCTCTACTCAAAAGAGACACTATGAACTAAGGTTGGGTGGCACGATGCCAGGGTAATCCTATGGGCTAGGCTTGTAAAGTCTCCAGGGCCATTAGCCTAGTACACACCTATGAACCTATGATTCTAAGAAGCACAGTATATTGAGAAATATTTAGAGCAATATGAAAAAAAGGAGCAATAATACTTGAACTTTATCTGTCATACAAGCATTTAATACAGAAACAAAAAAGCGAATGTACATACAAGGCACTTTAAGAGACTATTTAAAGAATGTGTGTAGGGAAGTAATGGACATTACAAAGATTTATGACAACAGATGTTTATGGACTGAAGGATGAGAATGGGAATTAAATTGCAAATGCAAAATGAAAAAATAATACATGTGCCTAGTATAATTAATGTGGAGGGGAAGAGGAGGTTGATAAGATACTGGGGACAACCAAAGCTATGCTTTTCTTGGTAAGATTGACCATTTTATTAATAATGCTGATAAAATAAATTGTTTTGCTTGTGGTAAAACTGGTCATAAAGCCAAATAATGTAAACAAAAATACATTACATGTGAAAAAATAAGACATTCATGGATCGATTGCGATGCAAAAGGAAAAGATACACAGGAAAGGAAGGAAGATATCGTAAATGATGATGTTACAGAACATAAAATAGAAATGTTATAAAAGGAAAATGAGAAAGATATAACAGTAGAAGTAAATGAAAACACAAGGGAAGAAATAGAAAAAGAAGAACTCACCTATAATAATATTGCTCAATTCACACCAAATAAACCCTATCGTTCTCATCATTGCCTATCCCTTAAAAGCCTTCAGTGGCCTGAATTGCAACTACAACTACTCCTGCCTCAAATACACCTAACAGACAGTATCCTTAACCAACCCAATTTTGTCCTGCTCTGGCTGCTCTTTTCTCCCACTATACTCCTACAAGGACTCCTCACAACACTGATAAACACCTCCTTGAGATGTATAAACTCAATAATAACACTGGCAAACTTCTCTATAATCACTCAGTAGTCAAAGCCTGGACTAAATTTCTCCTACATGTTTGACTGATTCCTGACACTACTTGTTTCAAAAAAAGGCTAAAAGACACCATATTAAACTCCAGGATGTCTTCTTGCACTGACCCAACTTGATCTAACTCCCCTTGCTTTTCTCTACTCTGAACCTGGTTTTCTTTTTAGACCATCCACCTATTTCCCCAAAATAGGTCATATGACTGTCTTCTGTGTTTTCCTATAGATCAACATATTCTATGTTGATCTTGTTGTTGCCATTACTTCTCTATATTTGCAATCTTGCTATGTATCTTTATGGAATATAATGATATATTCTTATGTTTTATTCTGTATCTTGAAAATGTTTAATGATACCTAGTCTTGCAACAAATGTATAAACTATTGTATTGTGATGTGTATAGATTGTAATTGAATTGTAACTTATGGTATTCCTCTGTCTATATCATCAATGTTTAATTTTGGAGTTTTTCTCTTCAGGTCTCCATTGAAAAAGGGTATCTACTCAGTCAGACTAACCTGGTCAACAAATGCCAAAATAAATAAATAATAAATAAAATAAGTAATTAAAGTGAAGAGGGAGAAGAGAAGTGAATACAAATTAGAAGTAAAATAAACTCTATTGGGAAGAGCGAGTAAAGAAAAGAAAACACAAATATAAAAAATATAAGTATAGGAGAAAACAAGAAAGGAAAAGGATGAAGAATAACAAAATACTGTCTATAGAGTGAGAATCGTATCTATAAATGTGAATAGCATTAATAATGCAAAAAGAAGATTAGGGGTATTAGAATGGTGTAGATTGCTGAATATGAATATTATAACACTAATAGACATAAGAGTTTTGACAGAAGAACAGAGAACACAAGTAGACGAATTATGGGAAGGAAAATTGACATGGTATATAGGAGAGGAAAAATGCTCAGGTATAGCAATTGTAATTAAAGAAATTATCAAAATTCTAGACTATACAATAGTAGTACTAGGAAGAGTGTTAATAGTAGAAATAAAATGGAAGAATCAAGTATACAGAATTGTGACATTGTATGCACATGTTTTACAAAGACAAAGGGAAATTATGCTTAGGAAAATTCTTGATTATGTTAGTGTCAGTTTGCAAATAATATTAGTGGGAGATTTTAATTGTGATTTAAGGCATAGGAGAAAAGAAGGAGCAGATGTTAAAGTCATTTCAGAAATAATTAAACATAGAAAAATGTATCTATGGAGAAATAAGCATATGGATATATAAACAGGTTATTTGAGAACAAAAATGTATTATTTTATATCATCACAGAGTTTTAAAGTATTGCATAAAGGAATAAAAATTATGTTTTTTTCAGATCATGTAGCAACTTCGATAGAAGTTCAAGATAAGGAAGTATATATAAAATAGGTAGAGGCATTAAAAGAATAAATGAAGCAGAATTGAATAAATATATAAGGAAAATAATTCTGCAATTATGGTTAGACCATAACACTTTTTATAAAGATTGAACAAGTCAGTGGATAACTTTAAAATATAAAAAAGAGATTTTGGAATGGCAAAAAAGAAAAAAGAAACAAGATAGTTATAAACATAAAGATATCAGTAATGAAGTTTTTAGAGATATAATAAGTAACAGAGAAGGATTTCTACAAAAGGAGAAAAATATATGAAATGAATCAAAAAAAAACTTAAAAGGATGCTATTTAAACAAATATATTTTTACAAGGGAAAAAGGAGGAAGTAGCACCTTACCTAAGTAAAGTGGTAAACAAAAATTATTGAATAATAAGAGAGTTAAAAGATGAGTAAGGAAATATAGTTAATAAACAAACAGAGATAATGGAAGTAATAAGAAATTATATTATGAAAACATTTGTCAGAGGTGAAACTAGAAGAGGACATATATGGAACCTGAAAAAAATACTCAAAGTAGATAATGAGGAAATGGAAAAAGTACTGTGATAGAAATAAAAAAAGTTTTAAAAATAGCAAACCTAGAAGCTGCTACAGGTATAGATGGAATTGAATATTTGATGTATAAAGATATGCAAGAATGGCAAAAAGAATGTCTTTTGAAGGTTTTGAATGAATGATTAGAGAAGGGTATATAAGATGAAAAAATATGTATGGGTGCAATGAAGTTCATATGGAAGAAAGGAGACAAGACAGATATAAAGAATTGGAGACTAACAGTGTTAAACAGTGTTGAGTATAAGATATTTCTGAAGATAACACAAAATAGAATATAAAACAAAGTAAATGAGTTACTGAATGAAACAATTTTTGAAATAAAAGGGAAAGGAGGTCAAGAACTTCTAATGATTATAAGAGAAATAGTAGGAGCCGTGACAATAAGGAAACCCAAAGCTAAAATTTTAATAGGAGGCATAATAATTTGATAAGATACAGCATGGAGTATTATGGGACATCTTATAAGAGTATGACTTAAGTAAAAAGATAATTAATGTTTTGGTCTCAATTATAATAAAACTAAAGTAAAATTAGTAGTTAATGGCTGGTTGAGTTAGAAAATAGAAATAAAATGTGGTATAAAACAAGGTTGCCTGGCAAGTAGTATATTGTTTGCATTAATGATGAATGCAATTGTGAATGAAGTAAGTTTAACATTAAAGGAAGCTAAATATTGCACAGCACAAGGATTTCAGATTCCAGTAATGTTTTCTTTTGCAGATGATTTAGTATTAGCTGTAAAAACAAATGGAGAAGGGATGAAAACAGTTATTAAGACCCTCAGTAAGAAATTAAAGGTGTTAGGTTTGAGTATTAATGAGGAAAAGAGTAAAGGACTAGGATTTTCATGTATAATAGAATGTATTCAATTTAATAAAGAAGAGAGAAATTCTAGGAGTAAAGTTTGGTAATGAACAACAGAGATTAATACAATGGAAGAACAGGTTACATAAATAAGACACATTTGCATGTTTTGGTGAACATTTAAACTCACATATAGGAAAAAAAAACATATTTACTTAATTCAGTGATATGAGGAAAAATAGCTCATTTAGCAAGTGTGTTTTTAATACCAATTGAATATGAAAAAGAATTATTGTCCATGTGGTTTGCTTTTTATGAGTATCAGGATTAAACCCAATTAAAAGAAGAATTCCTTATGTTTCAAAAAGAGGAAAATTGGGTTTAATAAATCCAATTGTACACAAATACTACTAAATTTATATAAAGTATTGGCATGGATTAGAGAAAAGTGGTAATAAATATAATGAAAGAAAAATACAGAGATATTTGGGAGAAACTTAAACATTTTAAAACAAATGGAGGAATGATAAATATGGAAATGAGAATATATAAAGAGAAAATATTGCTATGTGCTATGGAAGATTGATATAAATAATATAGAAACAGATAGAAAGGAATGTTATGAAAATATAATGAATATGTTTTATTCTCTTTTTCCATACTAGCATTTAGAAGAAAGAAAAATAAAAGCTGCAAAAGCAAGAATGAATATGTGAGAAACATCTTGAATGTACAGATTTTTTATGGAGATTATCTATAAATATGCTTTAGTAAAGTTAAGTATGCCATATAAGAAGATAGAGGAAATAATTTGTATATGTTGTGGAAAAGTGGAAACTACACAACAAGTGTTCTTAAAATGTAGTAGAGTGAGTCAGTTATGGGAAAATATATAAAAAGGAAAATATAAAGGGAATAAAAAGGGTAAATATGAATATGATATAATATGCGTACTATAAAATGTAAAACGAAAAGATGTGCACAAATGGGATGAAAAGTTATTTTGGGTAATATGGATTATTTGGAATGAAAGTTTAAATGAAATAAGATTTAATGGAAAATGGTCATTATCAGAAATTCTGGAAAAGATACAATTTTGGTTATGAAAAAAACCAGTGGGGGGGTTAAACGAGTAAAAATATGTAAAATAGTTGTATATAATTGTAAATAATATATATATATATATATATATATATATATATATAAATGTATATTATGAATTTTAAATGTATATTATGAATTTTAAATAAAGAACCCCTACTCATAGCGAACGGGGCCTCGCTTTGCTGTTATACTTCTGTCTTCTGTCCCAAGCACGTAGGCAGCTCAAAGAAGCTGGGAGGAATATGGATGTGGCAAACAAGCATGAGAAGATTGTTAAATAGGAAGTGGAAGAGAAGGTTGTGGTATCGGAAAGCTACCAGCCATCAAAGGGAAATGAGTGTGGAGGATAATAGGAGTTAGTGAGAGTGGAGAAAAGTGAAGGGGGATGGTGAAATGAAGGTTGTTGAGCCTTCACAGGATGCAGAATATATGTTTCAAAAGGGTTAGTTAGATGGGTCGAGATTGGAATGCATAATTACAACCCTCCTGTTGGGAGGGTTGTGGGATGTATATCTAAAAGAAATAATGAGGCAGAGCAAACCAGAAAGTGAAGTGTCAACTTCTTGGGACAAAATCATGGATAAAATACAAGAAGAAGAGGTGAGAGAAATTTTGGGAAAGAAGAAATCATATGCACGAATGGTAAAAGAAGGGAACAGTGAGGGGTGGAAGGAGAAGGGGAAAGAGAATTGGTGAAAAAGAAATTTGTTGTGTGGCTTAACAGAAAAGAGGAGAAAGAACTTGAGAGGTATAAGCTATGGAATATAGTGATCGCTCCTTTGGTAACTTGTCCTAAAGATGCAAGAGTCTTTATACATCTTAATAAAGAGAGTTATTATGACATTTTCTTCAAGACAGGACCGGACAGTATATGGAAAGTTTTTTAGAGAATTTTGAAAAACAGGAGTATAATCCTTGGAAATCATATGTAGTACAGACATTTAATAGGGAAACAAAAAATAATTATTGCACAGTTTCAAACTGAAGTTTGTAAAGAAGGATTAATGGACTGTGTAAAGGCTGTATGCAAAGAAATTATGGACACTACAAAAATATATGATGATAGAGGTTTATGGACAGTGGGATGGGATTGTGGGGTGATTTTGAAAATGGAAAATGATAAAATTACACATTCTCTGAGTGTAATAAAGGATGAAGGTAATAGAGGTTTTCTCAGATATAGAAGCCAGACAAAAAACATGTTTTTTTATGGGAAAGATAATGACTTAATAAGTAATTATGATAAAAGAAAATGTTTTATTTGTGGAAAGATGGGTCATGAAGCAAAAAATGTGATGTAATGTGTAACAAAATGTGAGAAAATGGGACATGCTTGGGTAGATTGTGACAAGCAGATATAAGAGAAAGACTGAGAACAAATACAAGAATGTGTATGAAATATAAAACAAAGTTTAGCACATGAACATGAAGAACAGGATGTTACACAAAGGGAAGGATAAAGAAAAAATATCAGTGAAGAAGATGAACATAATGAAGGTGAAGAACTGGTACAGGAAATGAGTGAAGACGTAGATATAAATTGGAAAATAGTGAAAGGAAAAATAATTAATATGGGGAAATATGAAAGTTAGAAAAAGGAAATGTAAAAGTTTGATTGTGAAAAAGAATAAAAATGGCAAAGGACAAGATGTAAGGCACAACAAACTTTTAAGAAGCTGAAAATTCTATCTATAAATGTTAATATTATAAATAAGATTAAAAGAAGGTTAGGTGCTTTAGAATGGTGTGCACAACTTGATATGCATGTAATCATTTTAGAAGATAAGAGAATATTAACAGAAGAAGAAAGGTTACAGATGGAAGAGCTATAGGGTAAAAGTATTGTTTGGAATATGGGAAAGATACATGTTCAAAGATTGGTGTGTTATGAAATGAAACAATAGAAGTCTTAGATTACACTATAATGTAATTAGGTAGAATAGCAGTGTTAGTTATAAGGCACGAAAAAGACATGTATAGAATTATTTCAATTTATGCATATGTTACTAAAAAAGAAAGAGAAGGAATGTTTAAAAAAATCTTAAATTATGTAGGAGTGAATATGGAAATAATATTAGTGGGAGGTTTTTAATTGCAATTTAAGGAAAGGAAAGAAAAGAATGGAATGATGTTAGGAAGGTGCATGAAATAATGAAAAATGGAAAGGTGCATTCATGGGATAGTAAACACCGGACTTACAAAAAATGAGATTAAAAAAGAAATTGATCATTTTGTAATATCGGATAGTTTGAAAATTATAAAAGAAGAACCAAAGAAAACAGGTTTTCAGACCATTTGGCTATATTGTTAGACGTGAAGGAAAATGAAGAATATATAAGGTTAGGTAAAGGTATTAAAAGATTTATTAGGAAAGATTTAGATGAGGAAGATAGAAGGGAAACTGATCAGTTATGGGAAGATCATGTAGAAATGAGCATGCTCTAGGAAGACTGGACAGACTGGTCGATAAGCTTAAAAGAAAAATATAACAAAAATGCTTTTTAAAATGCCAGGCAGTGATGAGAAGTAAAGAAAAACAGAAATATAAGTTATTAAGTCAGGAAGTATTTGGAGAGGTCTTGAAAAATAATATAAGCTTTTATGAAAAGGAGAAAAAGATATATGAAATTAATTAGGAGAAGATTAAAAAAATGTTATGTAAACAAAGGTATTTTACAAGGGAAAAAAGAAGTAGCTCCATATTTGAGGAGGATAGTGAGATACAATGAGAAGGCAATAACCGAGCTGAAAAATAATTAAGGAAAAAGGGTGAATACACAGGAGAAAATATTTGAAATAATGAAAGAGTATATAAAAAACACATTTAAAAAAGAGGGAGATAAAAGAAAGACAGGTATGAAAAGTTAGAAAATTAATTAAGGAAGACAAAGATATTATGGAAAAAATATAAATGAGGAAGAATTTAATGGAATTCTAAAAGAACTGAATATGGAAAAAGCCACAGGGATAAATGGAATTCTGATTATATGTATTCTAATAAGAAAGAATGGCAAAAAGTAATTTTGTGGAAGTAGTGAATGAGTGATTAGAAAACAGGTAGTTAAAAAGAGATATGTATGGGGGTTGTGAAATTTATTTGGAAAAAGGAAAAAAGAGGAAATTAAAAACTGGAGACCAATAGTACTGAATAATACAGATTATAACATATTTATGAGAATAATAGGAAAAAGATTATGGAAAGATGTGGATAAATTGCTTGAGGGTACTTTTTTGGGAAAAAATGGTAAGGAAACCAAGATTTACTATGGGTATTAAGAGAACTGATAGATGTTTTTATAAATAAAAATACATAAACTAAAGTTATGGTAGGATATGTGAATAAATCATTCAACAAAACACAATATGATGAATTATGGAATCTATTAAGAGATTATAATATAATTGATAAAATAATAAAAGTAATTATATCAGTGTAGGAGAATAATAATTTAAGAATAATATTAAACGGATGGCTAAGTGAAGAAATTAAAATGGAATGTGGGATAAGGCAGGGATGTCTGGCAAGTAGTATCTTATTTGCATTAGTCATGAATATGATTGTTAATAAAATTAATATAAAATTGAAAATGGCAAGATATAAGTTGATAGAAGGAGTATATATTCCAATAATTCCTACTTGTGCAGATAATATAGTTCTATTCACTAAGAATGAGGAATGGATGGAATGTTAAATACATATTTAAACATGCTTGGTCTAGATATTAATAAAGGTAAAAGTAAAGGAATTGGGTTTTTAGGTAAACTAGAAGGTATTCACTTTAATGATGAGGAATTAGATGTTTTGGGAATAATATTTGGAACAAATATGAAGAGAGAAAAACAATGGGAAAAATTATACAAAAACTGAAAGAAATATGTATATTTGTATATGTATTTTTAAATATGTATATGTATGTTTATGTATTTAAATCATATAGATTGTCATATAATAAAAAGTATATTAATAATTTCTCTTCTTTTAGGAAAAATGACCTACTTAGCAAGTGTTTACATGATGCCATCAAAGTATGAAAGAGAGATTTTGTTGACTGTATTCTCATTTATATGGGGATCAAGACTGAATCCTGTTAGAAAAGGAATATTGCGTGTTAGTGAAGAGGAAGGAGGATTAGGGCTAATTAATCCTGTTGTACATGCAGCTTATTTATTTATTTATTTGCATTTGTTTACTGAGAGGTCTACTGGGCCAGGGTGAACCCATTTTCAGTAAAGACCCATGGAGAAATGCTCCAAAGACAAACAACATGATAAAGCTACATAATCAAAAATACAGAAATCAAGCAGCAATGGTAAAGAAAACTACATTACAAAATAGGGGATACAATAAAATAGATAATACTAGTTATACAGATGTTAGATTTTAAGTATGCAAGCCAAACAAGAATTCTACTGATTACATGGGATAATAGCAAATGAGTGAACAGTACAGTATTACAGTTTTGTAGTAGAGAGGAGAAGATGGGGAGCAGCAGATTAAATAATAAATAAATAAATAACATGCTTGGTCTTGAATCTATGTAAAGCATTGTTAGAATTAAAAGAAAATAATAGAGATTTAGTAGATGTTATGATGAAAATCAAATGTAAAGATATTTGGGAAAAAATGGAAGAATAACGTAAATGACGATATAAAACAGTATAAGAATAACATTTTATTATGGTAACTGAATATAGAAAATGTAGGAAAAAAAACAGAAAAGAATGGTATATTAAATATAACGAGTGGAACATTACTATATTTTACCCTTGGAAGCATTTAGAAAATGAAAAAAGAAATGCAATTATAACAAAGCTTCTATGGTGTAAACAGATTTATGAATGTAAGGATTTTATGTGGAGAATGACACTAGGTAAATTACTTGTTAAAGCAAATATGCCCTACAAAAGGATTCAAGAGATGGTATATAATTGTTGTGGGGAAGTTGAAATGACAGGGCATGTTTTTTTTTTTTTTGAAGTGTATGAGAGTGAGAGAACTTTGGGAGAAATTGTGTGAAAATAAGATAATGATAGAATTTAAGAGTGTATATGATTATTATGGTAACATGAAACAAGGTGAAAGAAATTGATAAAAAAGTTATTTTATATTCTTTGGACAATATAGAATGAGAGACTGAATTAAATAAAAATTTAATGGGAAATGGGCATTGTCTGAGATATTAAAGAATATACACTTTTGGTTGTGGAAAAAAGGGTGTGGGGAGATAATTGAAGTATATGAAATTGTATTATGTTGTAAATATAAAATATAAATAATTGTAAATAATGTATATAATGTAAACAGTGCATATAAGTTGCAATTAATAAAGAACCCCTACACTTTTTGAGTTGGTAAGCTGTTTTTTGTGGCACTTTTTGCTTCTGGTCCAGGATTAGTGGTGGCTCGGAGAAGCAGGAAGGAATATGGCAGACATGACCTTCTTGGATGATCTATGTCATGTGGGTATGGAGTCTAGAGAATTGTATCCAGGGAAAGAGTTATTGGAGGATATGGTGAGGTCAAAAGCAGTCACACCTTCACAAAACATGTGAGCTTGTGTCAACACGCAGTGAGAAGGAAGAAATGCATGTCCTGAGTACTGTGAAGGAGGATGTATCTTCACAAGATTCTGTAATTATTTTCCAGGAGCAGCTGTTCGAAGGGAAGAATGAGATGCAGAAAGGATGTACTATTACAACCCTAAAATCAGAAAGGTTGTAGGATGTTTATCTGCAGGATTTGATAACTAATAGTGAGCCTGAAAGTGACAAGGCAATTTCATGGAGAGATATCATGGAGAGGATCCAAGAAGAAGAAATGGAAGAAGTGAGAAAGGAAAAAAAGAAGGCATATGCAGAATCAGTGAAAGAGGGAGAAAGAGAATTTAAGAAGTCAGAATTAAGGAGAAAGAAGTACCTAGTAAAACTATACTGGAAAGCAAATAAAGAGATGGACAGGTATGACATTTAGGATTATATAATAGCACTATTGGAGATATCACTGAAAGAGGTAACAGCACTCATTCATATTAATAAAGACATTTTTTGTGACATTATATTTGAAGCAGGGCAGTATATAGAGAATTTTTGGGATCAATATAAACAAAAAAAAACTAATCCATTCCACATTTATGTTTTGCAAACATTTAATAGAAATGCAAAAAAAATGTATATGCAATTTTTACCTGAAGTAGAAAAAGAATCACACAAAGACTATTTAAATACTGTATGTAAAGAAGTTATGGACATTACAAAAAATATGATAGTAGAGGTTTATGGACTGGAGGTTGGGAGTGTTGTGTTATATTAAAAATGGAGAATAAAAAGTATAACACATTCTAAGCATAAATGTAGAAGGAAAAAAAGTACTATGAAATACTGGCAGGGCAGCATTTTTTTGTGGAAAAAAGTAATTATTTAAATAATAATTGTGACAAAAGAAAATGTTATATTTGTGGCAAAGTTGGGTATGATGCAAAAAGATATGAATTGAAAAGCTTTAAATGTGAAAAACGGGTCACTTATGGGTGGATTGTATGGCTAAGACAGAGGAAAATAGAGAGAAGGAGGGTAGACAGTATGAGGAAGAACAAAATATACAGAAAGGGGAAAATAGACATAAATCTAGGGAAAAACAAGAAGAGCAGACTGAAATAGATGATACTAAGAACAGTAGAAGGTGAAGTACTAAAAGTTAAAATAATATAAAAAGTAGGGTATGAAGTAACAATAGAGACAAATGATGAAGAAATTAGTTGGACTGTACTTAAGGGAAGAAAAAAAAAACTCTATCCAGAAAAGGGAAACTATAGGAAGAGGAACTGTAAATTATTTGGTATGAAATAAAGAAGGCAAAGGATAAAGAAAGGGAAATAAATTAATAAAAGTTGAGCTGAGCATTTTAGCAATAAACGGGAACAGTATAAAGAATATAAAAAGAAGAACAGGTATTTTGGAATGGTGTATGACACTTGATATGGATATTGTTCTAATAGAAGATATACAAATTTTTAACATAAAAGGAAAGACTACAAGTGGAAAAGTTATGATGAGGTGAGATTATGTGTACAATTGGTAAAGAAACATGCTCAGGTATAGGAATATTATGTAAAAGTTTCATATAAATTTAAATGCTTCTTTGGTAATATTAGGTAGAGTAACAATCATAGATGTGTTATGGAAAAAGCATGCTTAAAGAATTATAGCAGTTTATGCATATGTGATGAAGAAAGAAAGAGATGGGATGATAAAAAAATCTTAGATTATGTAAGTGTGAATATGGATCTAATATTAGTGGGAGATTTGAATTGTGATTTAAGAAAACTCAAAAAAGAGAGTGATGTGAAAATGATGTCAGAAATAATTAAATGTAGAAATTATGGAACAATAAACAATGGACCTACAAAAGGAATAATTTAAGAATAGAGATAAACTATTTTATTGTTTCAGAAAGTTTGCAAATTATAAAAGAAGGTACAAGAGTTACAGGTTTTTCAGATCATTTGTCAATATGGGTAGAAATTTAAGAAAAAGTGATATATAAAAATAGGCAAAGGTATTAAAAGAATAAATGAAAAATATTTAGATAAGGAGACAGAAAGTTAGGCAATTATGGAAAGATTGTGTAGGTATGAGAGAATTTTATAAAAACTGGACATCTTGGCGGATACATTTTAAAGAAAAATATAAGAAATGTTTTTGGAATGGTGAAATTTAAAACAGAAAGAGGAGAAGAATTTCTATAAAGAAGAAATGAGTATGGTTTTAGAAATTTGCTAAGAAATGAGAATGTTTTTTTTCTAGAGGGAAAAGAAAATATATGACATGAATCAAGAGAAGATTAAAAAGTTGTTGTTTAAGTAAAGTTATTTTTACAAGGGAAAAGGAAGAACTGGCATCTTATTTAAACAAAATTGTAAAAGAGAATAAGAGAATGATAAGATAGTTTAAGAAATGAGAGAGAAAATGTTAATAGTCAACAAGAAATAGTGAATGTAATCAAAGAATATATGGAAAAGACATTTATAGAACATAAGGGAAAACAAAAAAATGGAAAGTTAAAAAATAAAACAGGATATTAAGGATTTGGAAAAAGGAATAACATTGGAATAAGTTAATAATGTGTTAAAATGGTAGCTATAGAATCAGCAATGGGACTGGATGGGATAGAATGTTATATGTATAGAGATATGTTGGACTGGCAGAAGAAGTGCTTTGTGGAAGTATTACATAAATGGTTAGAAGAAAGTTTTGGAAAGAAGAAATAGGTGTTGGAGTTATAAAATTTATATAAAAAAAGGAGAAAAAGAAGATATAAAAATTGGAAACTGATAATTTTAAATAATTCAGATTATAAGATTTTTATGGAAATAATAGAAAAAAGACTGGAGACAAAACTAAGTAAAATATGAGAATAAACTATATTTAGTAAACAGGGAAAAGGAAGCCAGTAGTTATTAATGATAATAAAAAAAATTACAGATGATATAATAAGTAGAAAAACAGAAGTTAAAATCATGATAGGTGATTTGAGTAAGGCATTTGACAAGATACAATACAAACTTTTATGAGACATATTGAAAAAATATAATATATGTGAGAACATAATAAAATTATTTCATAGGTTCATAGGTTCATAGGATGATACTAGGCTATTGGCCTGGAGGCCCTTATAAGCCTAGCCAAGAATTTGGCCCATGTTCCCTCAAAGTCAGCACCTGTTTCCCCTGTCCAACAGGGATGCAGCTGGGATCCCAGGGGTGTATTTTCTGTTTCCCATCCAGGTTCCTCTTAAAGAGGGCAAGAGAGGTACTCTGCTTGACATGGACAGGAAGTCTATTCCGCAGATGGGGGAGTCTTTGAGACACAAATCTATCCCACCAACAAGTTCTATTAATGTCACAGACCAGGTTAAGGCCTTGAATTTGGGTTGCATGAGTGGAGTTTGACTTATGGATATGCAGCAACTCCATCAAAGCTGGGTCTGAAATGGCCTTGTATGCCAGACACAGGTCACCTCTGAGTAGTCTTTATGAGACTGAGTAGAGGGACAGGGCTTTTAGCCTATCTGTAAAGGAAAGGTGTTTGAGAACTTGGATTTTTCTGATCAGGAACCTCTATGGTCTCTCCAGTTGCTGCATGTTCTTGGCAAGGTACATGCTGAAGGGGGCATTATACTCAATAATGGGTCTGATAAGGGACTTATACAGGCATGTTATGACTTCCTTGTTCCTGGATGAAATACCCTTATTTATGAAGTGGGCCATGTAGAAAGCCTTTCGTACAATGGAGGCAAATTGGTGGTCAAAAGTCAGGTTGCTATCAACCTGAGTGCCCAAGTCCCTCATGACTGATTGCATGCTTAGTACATTGTTATTAATGTGATAATTAGTGGGGATGCCATTTTTCCCAAAGGGGATAATGATGCATTTCTTGGCATTCAGTTTGAGGCCATGCTTCTGGCACAAGTCATTAGTTTGGGTAAGATCCTCTTGGAGGATATTCACATCACTAGGGGAATTTAACACAGCATCCAGCTTGCCATCATCTGCAAACTTGGTCAGCCACAGACCACTTGTTTTGGCTTGCACCTCAGAAAAGTATATCCCAAACAGTAGAGGCCCCAAGACCAATCCTTGGGGTACACCACTCGTTATGGGTCTATTACTAGAGGTGACTTCCCCTACTTTGAGTGGGTTCTATTAATGAGCCAGTTAGCTACCCATCTGGTAACATACAGGTTGATGGCTAGCTGGGAGAGTTTATCTATTATGCCTGAGTGGGGAATAGTGTTGAAGGCTTTGGCTAGGTCAGGGTAGGCAGTGTGCACAGTCTTCCCCTCGTCCATGGCTTTGGTCACTGTTTTGAAGAAGTCGACGAAGTTTAACAGGCATGATCTCCCTTTGACAAAATCAAACTGTGTGGGGTCGAGTGTTTGGAGGTTGCCAATGTCTTTATAACGTCCATGATAATGTGTCCCATGGCCATGCAGATCGGTCTAATTAAGCTGACGGGCCTGTAATTGCCTGGGTCAGTGGATGCTCCACCTTTGTGTAGAGGGGTGACAGTGGCTGTCCTCCATTCAGCTGGGACAAAGCCAGTGCTCAGGCTTTGGCTGAATAAGGTGCCTAATGGAGCTAAGAGCTCATGCCTGAGTTCATGTAGAATACAGCCAGGGATGTTATCGGGTCCCATGTAAACTGTATTTTTTACCTTTGAGACGGCATTAAAGACCTGCTCCCTGGTGATGTGGGGATGGGGGCAGGTGCTGGGGATGTCCTGGTTTACTGATGGGGGGACTGGGGGGGGTGAAGTTTTCACTGAACCTGTATGCCAGCAGGTTGGCTATATTCATGGCATTTGTGTATGTGGTGTTATTGACCATCAGTTGAGAGCAGATTTGGGTGTTACTTTTGAGATTGTGGACATATGTAAAGAAGGCCATGTGATTGTCCTTAGTGGATGTGGCCAGTTTGGACTTGAAGTTAGCCTTAGAGGAGTTCACCAGTGACCTTATTTGCTTGTTCACACAACGGAGAGCTTGCTTCCAATTTGGCATCTGCTTCTTCTTGGTCCCGGACAGCAATTTTTTCCTTTTATTATAGAGTTTGTTTATTGCTGCTGCCCACCAGACAGGTTTACTGTTCCTTGAGGAAGATGATTTGGTCATGTCAGGTACTGCTGAGTTCATACAGCTATGTAGGTGCTCATATAGTTCTTTAGTGTAGGCTTGGATATTAGTACTAGTTCCAACTAAAGGGATGGTGGCTGTGAAGCTGTTTATACCTGCTCTGAGGGGATTGTAGTCACCTTTGGAAAAGTTTTTTTGTTTGACTCTGACAAGGGGGGGGTTCAGGGGAGATGGTGAATTCAAAAGTGATCGCTTTATGGTTGGATCTTACTAAGGAGGATGACACTGTAGGGGTGCTACAATGGCCACTCATGTTGCTTAGGACCAGGTCCAGGATATTTTCACCTCTCATGGGGTTGTCAACCAGCTGATTCTATGCATTGGCATTGACGATGTTGAGGAATCACTGGGAGATCATCTTTGGGCTAGAATAGGTCTTCCACTCTATGGTTGGGTAGTTAAAGTCACCCAGGAGCAGGGTAGAGGGTTGAATCTTGATGGATTCAAGTAAGTCCACATAGGTGGAGTGAGCGTCCTGAGTCCTTGTTGGTGGTCTGTTGCTAGCTATGATTTGAATAGGTGTTTTGTCAACAGTTAACTGCACTTGAAGTGTCTCCTGTACATCATACCATTTGACCAGACTGGAGGTGTGTATGTCTTTGAAAAATATTGAAACTCCACCTCCTTTGGCTTTGTAGCCCTCCATTTGGGGTCTGAAAGTATGGTAGGATGAGTAACCTGGTAAGGCTGGGGTGCTCCCCACAGCTTTGAACCAGGTTTCAGTGACTGCACAAATGTCAGCATCCTCCAAGGCAAGGAATGTTTGCAATCAGTACAGTTTCATGCTAAGGCTCCTAGTGTTTAACAGCATGATCTCTAAATTTCGTTTAGAAGAATTTTTCATGTTGGTACTTTTGTGCTCATGACTTTACTTAGAAAAGGCACTATGGGGGAAGCAAGAGCCTTTGCCAAAAGTCTGAAGCCCAGGGGAGACAGATGAAAGCCATCTCTGGCAAAGCATTGTGGCCTGTCGATCGTGTATTCACAGGCAGTCAGGTACTGGATCCCCTTGGAATGACACAAGAAACTTAACCAGTTGTTGAAGTCAATCATTTTCTGTTTGTATTGAGGCATCATTCTGGATGATGGTAGGATGCTGCTTAACGCTAGGGACATACCTGCCCTGGACACATATTCAGCAAGCTCAATTATGTCTCTCTTCATATAGCCCAGAGAGGTACACCTCAAGTCATTCACACCAACATGGACTATTACAGAGTCATAACAGTACCTGTTGTTAAGAGACTTGAGTGTGTGCATGATATGGTGGATTCTAGCACCTGACAAGCACCTTACTGTGACTTTCTCCTTGTCTAGCTTGGTGAGGAGCACATCTGTGTGCCTCACAATAGAGTCTCCTATGACAAGTATGTTGAGTTTGTGGCTGGGCCTTAGAGGCTTTGAGACACAGATGTGTGCACTATGTGTGATGCTTGGTGGTGTGGGTTGTGATGTGCATGTGTACTTTTGCTTTGGAGGTCTCTTTTGTTTAGGTACGTTTTTGTTAAGAACTCCAGCATATGTAGGAGTGTGTTGTACAGATGTGGGTGGTGCTAGCGGTGTGGTGTTCATAGTGTTTGCCAGACTACCTTCTCAGTGCCAGATGTACTGGCTTGTGACTAAGACAGCAAGGATTCTAGGTTCTTAATGTAATCGCATCTCTCACATATTGTGTTCCTAGGTGGTAGCAGTAGAGGGTTGTCATAGGAAATTGTCCATCCATGGTTATCAGAATTTGTGGAAGAGAGGTCAGGGATAGTAGAGTGGCTACTGTCTGAGGAAAGTACCTATAGGTGTGAGTAGGGCTGGATAAAATCAATCCAGTAGCTAAGGGCGAGGGCCTCACTTACACAGGAGTGCTGGTAAAGGAAAAATGCAACTGAGATACCTCACAAAGGTTTAAAACAGCACAGCGGCAGTGCACAATGATCAAACAAGCACAAACCCATGCAAATGCTGGGTTTAAATCCCACAAAAATGAAAGTAAAACAGAAACACTGGAATTGACCAATCAACCCTTGTCCCTGAGCTCTTAGCTCAACACCCTATGCCAGACCAGTTCCAATCAGTTCACGTACTCCCACTAAGTGCAGGCAGGCCCTGGCCAACACAAGATGCAGTAGCAGGAAACATGGAAATCACACAAACAGGTCTGGATGCAGCAAAACCTGTAACCAGATTAAGCTAAAGATATTTAAACTCAGTTTAGGTTGATTTAACACAGGCAAACAGATACACACTTAAATATAACAGTAGTAAACAAGAGCAAACTGATTTAAACAAATTAACCAATTAACCAATGAGAAAGCTCAAACTGAGCCCTCTTCCAACAGTTTTCAATCAGACAAGTTCTAACTGAATGCTCCTGCCATTAGGGTGCAGGGGAACCCTCTCCAAAGAAGATGGCTTGGATTAGTGCTCAAGTCATACAAACAGAGCTAGATTCAGCAGGTCTGAACCTAGTCTGTGCTACACCAAACAAGGCACGCCTGTTTCAGAAAGAAACAGTTCAAATAAGCAGACACAATGAGCCTTCAACCAGCAATATCCAGCTCATAAGGGCAGAATCTACCCTCTCCTCCCACAACAGTGTAGACAACAAACCTTCTTAATGTCAAATAACTGGCCTGAAGCCCAAGTGCTTAAACCAGAACTTAGACACTTTTAGAATAACAGACACCAAGCCTTCAATCAGCAATTCCCAAATTAGAAGGATGCAAGGTGCATATAACCTCATATCCCCAAAATGCCACCTATTGCTTTGCTATTGCTTCTGTATTGCTGCGACTTATTTCATTAATGTTATTTTATAAATGTATATTGTGATCAGTGCTTATGTGTTTAGTAAGAAACATCCCTGTCATAATCCTCCTAACCAGAAATAATAGTTGTACTATGTGCAGCTACCGGTATATTTTCAGAATGGAATTGTATTTGCTATTTATTTGTTTGTTATCTAAAATACTGTGCATGTAGGCAGCAGTGGCTGGGGGCTGGATTTCGGCATTATTTTTTTAATTACAATAACTGATGATAATTAAAGTTAATAATACCAAAAATACAAAATGCCACAGTAAGCTGCTTATTTATCAGAAATTTATAGTACTTAGTGCAGACCAAGGTTAGAGCTCTTTCTTGATTCTGGTGAATGGCAGCTAAAGGTTTTATGCACATTGTAACATTAACTCATGATACCCCAACATTAACCTTATTGTTGTTGTGGACTTCACTGAAGCTAACATGTGTGTGTGTGTGTGTGTGTGTGTGTGTGTGTGTGTGTGTGTGTGTGTGTGTGAAATGCCCCAGGTGCTACATGGTGGTGAGTAGAGAATAAGGCTTGAACCCTGTACCTTGGGCCCAGGTGGCAAGAGCCTGAATTCCCTACCCACCACCATCTGTAAAAATGTTGCAGATTTTTCCCTAATATTTGTTCTGTTCCTCATAAAATCTGTGGTTTCTGTATTTTTGTGTCCTTGCAAAGCCAGTAGTGCATTGATGCAGTGGTAGCATTGTTGCCTAACAGCTACATGTTCTCTGGTTTGATTCTTGGCTGGGGTGCCTTACCTTCTGTGTGGAGTCTGTATGCCCTCCCTGTTTTTGTTTCCTCCCATCTTACAAAGACGTGTCTGTCTGGAGTGTTTCTCCCTGGGTCTCTGCTAAAAATTAGCTTTTGTTCCAAGTCAGACTTTCCTGGTTAACAAATGTTAAAAATGACACGCATTTGAATATCAGACTTCATATTCTTCAGAAAGTGCATGGTAACACAAAAGCTTTTATTCTAGCAATTTTCTAAGTATATAAGATGAATATTTGAAATTTGTCCCTATTTTTGGGACTGTATTCCCCCATTATTGGCTTCATCCAGGTTTTGTGCTAAGGTTGAGAGCTATGGTAAGAACTGAATATGTTTGGGGGATATATTCCCCCATTACTGGCTTTGTCTGGGTGTTTTTTGCTAAGAGGTTGAGAGCTATGGTGAGAACTGAATTCACTGAATGTTTGGGGGCTGTATTCACCCATTATTGGCTTTGTTCAGGTGTTTTATGCTAAGAGTTTGACAGCTGTGCTATGGTGAGAACTGAATTCACTAAATGGTAGCCATTTAAGTTTCTGTCTTCCTCTTTCACAAAACAGCTGATTTGGCATAGCGGTATGTTGCTCTGATTGTTTTGCATAGGGTCCCCTGGGTTCAAGACGTGGCAGTGAAATGTATGATGGTAACACAGCATTTTATTCTAGCAACTTTCCAACATTATACAAGCAATGTTTAAAATGTGTCCCTGGTTTTCGGCCTTTTGCCCCCCTCCCCCAATAAATTTTGGCTTTTTCCAGATTTCTTTTGCTGCAAAGTTCAGAGATACAGCTGAGTGTCGAGTAGATTTTACAAGGAGCTGAGAGCTGCAGGGGAACAAAAGTTTAGTGCTGCTTATGCTTAGTCTGCTTGCATTGTTAATAGCACAACAGGTAGTGTACTTGCTTTTGATGCTGAAGGCTGTGGGTTCTACTCCCACAGTAGGTAGATGCATTGCTGATACTGTACTGTGTTGTAAAGGGGGTGGATGCTGCAGTCCTTTTTGGCAAAAATACCTAGTAACTATGAACCTGTTATCAGTTTGCTATCCATTCCCTATTGTGGTATTACTAGCTTATCATTTTTTAATGCATGCAACATAGGCAATTTATTCTTCAAGGGCAACAGGCACTTTATTGTAGATGAAACAATGACATATAAAGTTGTTTGCTAGCAGCAACCTCTTTATTAGTTACAGATTTCTTTAATGTGGATTTTACTACTTCAGAGATTGTGCATATTTCTGATACTGGTGGACTATAGAAGGTTGAGTAGACTTTTTATGATGGAAATGTTCTGAATTGGGCAGTTTTGTCATTGGTGTATGCATTTTGTTTCATTGTTTACTGGAAAAATGTTCAAAACAATTAATTTAAAATGCCCTCTAACAACTGTACTGTATTGTACAAGGAATATAATGTAATACAGTCAGGAAGGTGTATCAAAGAGCATGTGCATGTTTCATGTTCAAGGGGCCTATGATTTTGAAAACAGCCCAGAGTTAATCTGCCACTGGCAAAATGTATTTTCTTTGAATGTGGGTTTCAATGCTGTTTCAATGCATGTGAGTTTCAAGGGCAGAGAAGTTTTAATGCTAAGTCTATTTTCATTGTGAGACTGCATTGCTTTGTTTAACAGATATCTATTAGGGTTTGTGCTGTAAAATGCAAAATAAAACTTTCAAATGAAATATAAATCATCACAGAAGTAAAGCAGTATGCACATTACAGTGTTTATGGTAAATGGGGCAAAATAACCAAGGAATGGGACATTGGAATGGCTGCAGGGGGGAGGCTCCATTCGACCATGATTTTGTGAGGGGGGGAAGGGTAGCAAACTCAGTCAGCCCCAGTTGAACTATACCTCTCAGTTGTCCATATTTTTGTAGAATTAATAGATATTTGCTTCTTATTTTTGTTTTTTTTTTCTCATAAAATTTGTGGTTTTCTAGCAAATCATTTAGGAATGAAGTCACTAAATGACAGACATTGAGTTTCAGACGTCATAACCTTCAGAAAAATGCATGCTAATGTAAGACCTGTTATTCTATCAACTGTCTTAAGTTTATACAAGAGCAATTTTCAGTAGTGTTTGTATGTTCCCCAAATATATTTGGCCTTGTCCAGATTTCCTGCATTAAGAGGTTGAGAGGTATGTGCAAATCGCTTTGTAGAATTCGGAATATCCAAACCTCTCCATTGTCCCCAATTTTGGCTCAAAATGTTGCTCTCCCCTAATAATCCCTCCTCAAAATGGCAATGTTGGAAGAAAACGTGGAGGGTTTACAATTATATATAACTGTAATGATCAGAGTTATTACTTTTATTTCAGAAATGCATGTAGATACTCTTATTTTGTTAGCTGCTCAAGTTAACAGTGTTAATATTAAAAAGGTGTCCCTTTTTTGACAGGTTCCCAGCTGTATTGTGTGGCAACTTTATATTTTTGCATCACATTATTGGTCTGTTTTTCATAAAATTGTGGTTTTCTGGCAAATTAGTGGCAAGTCATTAAAGATTGAAGTTAGAAAATAATGGCAGACATTTGAGTCTCAGATTTCATACCCTTCAGAAAATTCATACTAATGCAAGACCTACTACTGTTCTATTATCTAAGTTAATAAGAGCAATATTTAAAAACTGTCCTTATTTTTGGGCCTGTGTCCCTCTTCTAGTTCTATGTATGGCTTTGTCCAGATTTCTTGCTCTGAAGTTGAGAGGTATGAGTGTCAGAGCCATCACCATCAGCCAGAGACATTTCAAATTGTGACATACTTATTGCACCCCACTCCCCATTGTAGTGGCTCTGGATGTGTCCAAGGAAGGCAAGGAGCAGTTATGCAGTGTAAGTGTGCAGAGTATTCCCCCATCCAAGGTAGACCACAAGTACCACCGTGGCTTTTCATCTGTCCTTGATTTTGCAGAATGTTCTGGTTTTCTGTCATATTTTTATAGTGTTTATTTATGCTTCTTATTATTCAGGAAATACATGCTGTCACAGTGCCCTGTTGCTCTGTTTTAAGTAGCCATGATTTAATGACCATCAGGTAAGCTTGTCGGAGATTGTAAGATGCAAGTAAGCTTTAATAAGCATACTGTTAAAGAATTGCCAGCATTGAAAGCCTTTTCGTTGTTGCCATGCCGAGAATATTTACATAACTAGATAATGTATAAGCCTTGGGTATTGAAATGCTTATGACAGTATTTGTAATAAAAGGGCAGGATTACAATATTTTCAGAAGCTCATTACATTTGTTGGAGACTTGCAGTCATCTTTTGTTGGAGACTTGCAGTCATCTTTGCAGGCTTACCTGTAAACTAAACAGAATGCCAATCTATCATGTGTGGACCATAACTTGTGCAGGAATCCTTTAAGCAATTTATCTTGAGCTTGTTTCTTGCTTGCTGTTCATTTTTTACTTTGATCATGTCTTCCCCATGAACCAGGTCTTTTATGGATAAGAAACAAATATTGTCTGTATAAGAAGGAGGTAGCATACCCCTCAGCTGTCCAGGTTTTTGCATAATGTCCAGATTTTTTGCCCCATATTCTTCCCAAAAAGGATTGAAGTTGCTAAATAAATGACAGACATTTGAGTTTTAGATGTCATATCCTATAGAAAAATGCATAAAAACATCATCATCATCTTCTTTCGGTCACCACAGCAGATCATCTGTTTCCATTTCTTCCTGTCCTCTGCATCTTGCTCTGTCACACCAACCACCTGCATGTCCTCTCTCACCACATCCATAAACCTTATTTTAGGCCTTCCTCTTTTCCTGTTACCTGGTAGCTTCATCCTTGGCATCTTTTTCCCAATATACTCAGCATCCCTCCTCAGCACATGTCCAAACCAACGTAATCTTGCCTCTCTGGCTTTGTCTCCAAACCTTCCAACCTGGGCTGACCATCTAATATACTTATTCCTAATCCTGTCCACCCTCGTCACACCCAGTGCAAATCTTAACATCTTTAACTCTGCCACATCCAGCTCATACTCCTGCCTTTTTGTCAGTGCCACTGTCTCCAACCCATATAACATAGCTGGTCTCACTACCCTCTTGTAGACCTTCCGTTTCACTCTTACTGGTACTCATCTGTCACAAATCACTCCTGACACTCTTCTCCACCCACTCCATCCTGCCTGTACTCTCTTCTTCACCTCTCTGCCACACTCACCGATACTCTGAACTATTGAGCCGAAGTATTTAAACTCATCCACCTTCGTCACCTCTACTCCTTGCATCCTCACCGTTCCTCTATCCTCCCTCTCATTCACACACATGTCTTAGTCCTGCTGACCTTCATTCCTTTTCTCTCTAGAGCATATCTCCATCTCTCCAGGGTCTCCTCCACCTGTTCCCTACTCTCACTACAGATCACAATGTTATCTGCAAACATCATAGTCCACGGGGACTCCTGTCTGATCTCATCTGTTAACCTGTCCATCACCATTGCAAATAAGAAAGGGCTCAGAGCTGATCCTTGATGTAACCCCACCTCCACCTTAAACGCATCTGTCACTCTCACCGCTGTCACACTACCCTCGTACATATCCTGTACCACTCTTACATACTTCTCTGACACTCCTGACTTCCTCATACAATACCACAACTCCTATCTAGGCACCCTGTCATATGCTTTCTCTAAGTCTACAAAAACACAATGCAACTCCTTCTGACCTTCCCTGTACTTCTCCATCAACATTCTCAGAGCAAACATCGCATCTGTAGTGCTTTTTCCCGGCATGAAACCATACTGCTGATCACTAATCATCATGTCCCTTCTTAACTTAGCTTCCACTACTCTTTCCCATAACTTCATGCTTTGACTGATCAATTTAATCCCACTGTAGTTACTACAGATCTGCAGATCACCCTTATTCTTAAAAATCGGTACCAAAACACTTTCTCCATTCCTCAGGCATCCTCTCACTTTCCAAGATTTCATTAAACAATCTAGTTAAGAACTCCACTGCCATTTCACCTAAACACCTCCATGTATCCACAGGTATGTCATCTGGACCAACAGCCTTTCCATTCTTCATCCTCTACATAGCTATCCTTAATTCCTCCTTGCTAATCCATTGTACTTCATGATTCACTATCCCCACATCATCCAACCTTCTCTCCCTCTCATTCTCTTCTTTCATCAATCCCTCAAAGTACTCTTTCCATCTCCTCAACACACTCTCCTCACTTGTGAGTATGTTTCCCTCATTATCCTTTATCACCTTTACCTGCTGCACATCTTTCCTAGCTCAGTCCCTCTGTCTAGCCAATCGGGAAAGGTCCTTTTCTCCCTCCTTAGTGTCCAACCTTTCATACAACTCTTCATATGCCTTATCCTTAGCCTTCGCCACCTCTCTCTTTGCCATGCACCTCATCTCCTTATACTCCTGTCTACATTCTTCATCTGTCTGGCTTCTTCTTTGCAAACCTCTTTCTCTGTATACTCTCCTGTACTTCATCATTCCACCACCATGTCTCCTTATCGTCCTTCCTCTGTCCAGATGTCATACCAAGCACCTTTCTAGCCATCTCCCTTACTAGCTCTGCTGTAGTTACCCAGCTATTTGGTAACTCTTCACTGCCACCCAGTGCCTGCCTTAACTCATCCCTGAACTCCACCTCACAATTACCCTTTTCTCAATTTCCACCATTTGATCCTTGGTGCTGCCCTCACACTCCTCCTCCTCTTCTTGATCACCAACGTCATCCTACAAGCCACCATCCTATGCTGCCTAACTACACTTTCCCCGGTCACCACTTTACAGTCTCCAATCTCCTTCAAACTGGCCCTTCTACATAAGATATAATCCACCTGTGTGCATCTTCCTCCACTCTTGAATGTCACCCTGTGCGCCTCCCTCTTGTTAAAATATGTATTCACCACAGCTATGTCCATCCTTTTCGCAAAATCCACTACCATCTGACCTTCTGCATTCCTTTGTTTAACACCATACCTACCCATCACTTCGTCATCCACTCATCTGTTCCCTTCACCAACATGCCCATTGAAATCTGCTCCAATCACCACTCTCTCACCCTTGGGTACAGTCATCACCACTTCATCCAACTCACTCCAAAATTTTTCTTTCTCATCCATCGCACACCCAACTTGTGGAGCATATGCACTAACAACATTCATCATTACACCATCAATTTCCAGCTTCATAAACATCACTCTATCCGACACTCTTTTCAACTCCAAAACACTCTTAGCATACTGTTCCTTCAGGATAACTCCTACGCCATTTCTCCTCCCATCCACGCCATGATAAAACAATTTGAACCCACCTCCGATACACCTAGCCTTACTCCCCTTCCATCTGGCCTCTTGCACACACAATATACCAAACTTCCTTCTGTCCATCATATAAAATGCATACTAACATAAATCCTGTTATTCTAGCAATGTTCTAAGTTCATGAGAGCAATATTTATAATCTGTCCCTATTTATGTTGGGCTTTGTCCAGATTTCTTGCAAAGGGTGAGGTATGTGAGAGAAAGTGAAATGCCCTATTTAGAGTTAGCAGGTGGAATTTATTTTCAAGTGTATTTTCAAGGAATTGTGAGCTTCAAGGGAAGATAAGTTTACTGCTGCTCATGCTAAGTCTGCTTAAAATGTGCAACTGTTTTGTTTAGCAAATGGCATCATTATTGTGGTATAGAATTTTAAAGCAGTGTTAGTAGTACAGCAGGTAGCATACTTGCATCTTGATGCAGAGGGCTATAGGTTCTACTCCCACAGCATGTAGATTTGTATTTTAAGGGGGTGGAGTGCTGCAGTCCTGGTTATGTCCTCCTTTGGATGAGATGCCTAATAACTATGAACTTGTTTTTCAGCTTACCACCCATTCTGTATTGCAAATATACCAGCTTACCATTTTTAATTTAACATAGGCAATGTATTCTTCAAGGGCAGCAGGCACTGAATTTGTTGATGAAATGCTGAAGTATAAAGTTGTTTTCTAGCAACAACCTCTTCATTAGTTTCAGATCTCTATAATGTGGAATTATTCAGATGACTTTTACTTCTGCAGATATTGTGCATACTGACTGACATTGATGGATTGTAATGACAAAAGTTTAAGTGGCCTTTTATGGTTGAAATGTTTTGAATTGGACAGTTTGTCATTATTGGCTCATATGTTTTGTTTCATTGCTTGCTGGAAAAACATTCAAAACTATAAATTTAAAACACAGTCTAACAAGTGGTGCTGTATTATAGAAGGGATATAATTAAATTATTTTATATTATAATTAATACAATCTGTATATAATAATCGTGCATAATCATATGTATAAATATGTTCACTTCTTATGCATGGCTACTCTTGTTTATCACAGTAACAGGAAGGATACTGTAATGGCTGTGTCAAGAAAAAAGGTCTAAAGCTTTTAGTTAAGCATATAATGAAGTTGTTCACATCAGTGATAATGCAGACCCAGTTTCATATAACTTAAGGGTCAATCACACAAAATCAGAAAAACCCCAGAATTTCCCTTGCCCACTCAGTAAAACTAATCTTGAAAAAATAATTAATGTGCATATATTAGGGCTATAGGAATTATCTATAAAAAGATGAAGTGATGATTTGCAACTATGTCAATGTTGGGATTATGAAGAAATGCTTGATTAAGCATTAATTAAAAGATATACATAATTTAGTGAATGCACACAGTTTAAGTTAAATACAGCTATAATGTGTCGTGCATTCAGAGCACAGAATGCCAGCTTTTATTTAAACAGCAACTTGTGTTACTGAGAGCTAATCTTGGAAGCCAAAGAACACTAGTGTTATAAACTAATCTGTTTAAATCTGTATAATCTGAACAGGCTCATGAGACTCAGTTTAGTGTCCTACTTGAAAAATACTGAGCTAATGAACACTATTCCCCAGTAGTTGTTTCTAAGTCACTTACAAATAAATAAATAAAACAAGGGGAAGTATTTTGAGGTAAAACAAATATCTTGTCTTTATTGTAGGTAAAAAGTAAAACTTTGTTAGTACCAAAGTAAATAAAATGATTATTAGCAATGAATGAGAAATTATTCCAGTATAGAGGACTGAACAGCCAAGCCTTATTGATCAGAATTCAAAAGGGCTGCCAGCTGAAAGTTCTCTTGAGTTAGTTGCAATGTACATGGGGTATGTAAAAAAATTTATCACGGATTCCTAATTAAATCTAGATACCTGTAATCATTGTAGAAGTAAAGCATAAGGCAGTATGCACACTGAGAATTTTGAACAGTGTTTATGGCAACTGGAGAGAAATAGCCAAGTAATGGGACCCTGTAATGGCTGTGTGGGGGTAGGGTTCTGTGGGTGGAGGGGGTGGGGCTCCACGGGTGGAGGGGTGGGGCTCCATGAGTGGAGGGGGTGGGGCTCCATGGGCGGGGCTCTGGATTTGCACCCCCCTGCAAAAAATCCTGCGGGCTCCCTTGGGTGCAAGACAGGGTTGTCCACTGAGTAGTATTTTATTTGCATCAGTTATGAAGCCATTGGTTAGTTAGGTTAATACATTATTAGCAGTAACAGAATACATGACTATAGAAGGGATTAAAGTACCGCTTATGCTCTCTTATGTGGATGATATTGTTTCAATGACAAAGAACAAAGAATAGATGCAAGTAGCCATCAACCAGCTTAATTGGTATATGAGTGCAATAGGAATTAATATAATTACACATGAAAGTAAGGGTATAGGAATAGTTGGTCAAATAGAAAACATTAAGTTCGATATGGGAGAGATAGAAATATTAGCTATAACATTTGGTGAGGAGGTAGTCAGAATGCAGCAATTGGAAGATATAATATAAAAAGTAAGGAATATATGTTTATTCCTTAAAACATATACTTATTATATCATCTGCTTCTTTTATTATCATTAATAACTGCTGGCTTCCTTTTCCCTTTTTCCTAAATACAGAAAGAAAGTATAGTTAATAAATGGTGTACTAGTGGGAAAAAACTGCATTATTTAGCAAGTGTGTTTATGATCCTTATAGAACTGAAAAGGAATTAAAGTTGATTGTGTTTTCATTTATATGGGATCCAGGTTAAATCCAAGGAAGAGAGGTGTGTTTTATGTTAAAGAAAGGGAAGGAGGGTTGGGTTTGATAAACCCAATTGTTTTTGCAGCTTCATTGAATTTATACAAGGTGTTAACATAGTTAAAAAAGAAAGTAATTCATTAATAAGTACAATAATGAAAAAAAATACAATTTATTTATTTATTTATTTATTTACAATTGTTGACTGGGAGAGTCCGACTGGACACAGGTCCATTTTCAGTGGAGGCCCGGGGAGAAAGGCTCTACATTAAGTATTACTTACATTATACAGTTACAAAACGTAGCATTTAAAATATAGACATTAGTCCAGTTGAGGACGTAAGACAAGAATAAAACATAGATGTAAACAGCTGTAGAACATAGTACAATTTTAAAATATGATGACATATACTAAACATGGTTACAAATGTAGTTGAGATTCATCAGTGAACAATTGATACAATCTGTTTTTGAGGTACATAACAGCCATTAGCAGTTGTTGCTACAAGAAGTTAGTATTATGTGGTAGGTAGCTGGAAACATGAGTAGTCAAGCTTGTTAAGAGTAGGTTGTTGATAAGGGGCCGAGAGAGGTAGTGGGTGGAGTGGATGGCATTGGGGGGGGGGTTGCAAGGGCATATCTGGCAAGTTTTTAAGTGTGATTTTAGTAAGGATTTGAAGTGGGTGCAAGAAGTTACAGAGGTAATTGAGGATGGGAGGGAGTTCCAGAGTTTGGCTATAGTGCAGGAGAATAATGCTTCTCCAGCAGAGTTATTGGCTCTTGTGACCTGTAGGAGGTTTTTGTGGCTGGATCTTAGTGGTCTTGTGGTTATGTAGGGTTGGAATAGATTCTGGAGAGATGGGATTTTTAGTGGCTGGTTTATTAGTTTGTGGGTGAGTGCGAGTTGGTACCATTGAAGGAGGTGGGGGAGCTCTAGCCAGCCCAGTTCTGCTACTGAGAGACAATGGTGAGTATGGTAGGATGCCCCTGTGGCAAATTTGGCAATTTTGTTGTAGCAGGTTTCGAGCTTATTTATTGTCTAAGGTTAGTAAATATTGGAGAGGCATAGAGTAGGGTAGAGATAAGATGAGAATTTGCTACCGAAATTTTAGCTGCTTTGGTAAGTAGTTGCTGATTTCTATATAATGCTCCTACTTTTTTGTGCACTTTTTTAATGGTCATGGAAATGTGAATGTCAACGTTTAGTTTATTGTCTATTTCTATTTCCTAGTAATTTGGTGTGCTCTGTAGGATGGATGGTGGTGTTTTCTTTTTCTGTGATGTTAAAGTGACAGTTGTCTAGGGTAAGTTTGGTGGGTTGAAAGATTAGTAATTTTGTTTTGTTTGGGTTGAGTATTAGCTGGGTATCGGATAACCAAGTTTAAATAGAGGAAAATGCTTCCTGTGTGACTTTTTGCAGTTCGGGTAGGGAGTGAGCTGTGCAGATGATGGTTGAATCATCTGAGTATTGTATGAGTGTGTCATGTGTTGTGGCTGAGGCTAGATTATTGGTAAAAATAGAGAAGAGTAGGGGTCCCAGGATGGACCCTTGGGGAACCCCTATAGAGACTGGTAGTTGGGGAGATAGGTCGTCCTGCCAAACAACTGCTTGTTGGCGGTCAGATAGGTAACTCTGAAACCAGTTGATGACTGGTTGAGAGAAGGATAGGTTATTGAGTAGAGAGATGAGTTGTTTGTGTGGGACCATGTCGAAACTTTAGAAAGGTCTAGGAAGGTAGCTGAGGAGAGATAACCTGCATTTTTATTTTGTAGGATAGTGTTAGAGAAAGAGAGTAAGGTGGTGGTGGTGCTATGGTTAGGTTGGAATCCATTTTGTGTGTTGGAGAGGAGGTTGTTAGCAAGGAGGTGATCTGAGACTTGAGAATGAATGCATCTCTCTAGTATTTTGGAGAGTGGTGAGAGAATAGCTATGCGGCAGTAATTGGTTAGATTTGTGGAGGGGCCTCCTTTGTGTAAGGGAATTATGTGTGAGACTTTCCATAGCGTGGGAACATAACTTTCTGACAGAGATCTGTTAATCAAGAGTTATACTGGGTAGGCTAGAGCATCAGCTGCAAGTTGAATGTATTCACTTGGGAGGTTATCTGCTGCTAATCTGGTGGTTTTAAGTTTAGTTAATAGTTGTTTTATTTTGGAAGTAGGAACAGGAGAGAAAGAGAAGCTAGTAGGGAGATTGTTAGTTGTAGTTGATGGTGTGGGTTTATGTGGGGGGTTGTGTTGTCTAGCTAGTGATAGTATGGTTTGTGTGAAGTGATTGTTGAAAGAGGTAGCAATATTTTCGGAGGAGTGAGTTAAGTTAGGAGTGGGTGTACTTACTTTACCTGGGTGGAGGATGGAGTTTATTGAGGACCAGAATTGTTTGGGGTTATGTTGGGAGGAGGTAAGGGCAGACTGGGAGTATTGGATTTTGTCCTGTGTTATAAGCTTTTTGGTTCTATTGCATAGTTCTAGGAATTTTTGCCTAGTAGAGGGGTTTTTGGTTTTGCACCAGTTGTCCCAGGCTTTATCCTTGTTTTTCATTTCAGACGTAGTGTTTTTTGTAGCCATGGGGATGGTTGGGCTTTAGTTTGGAAACGTCTTATGGGGGCGTGGTAATTAAGGATGCTTAGGAATATTTTATTAAAGTAGTCAACTGCGTCATCTAGTCTGAGGTATTTTAGAGGTTGCCAGTTACAGTCTTTTAGGGATGAGCTAAATGAGAGAGGGTTGAAGTTAGTTTTTTTTTGCATATTTGACAGTAGATGATGGGTTTCACTTTATAAAGATGTTTTCTTAGTAGGAAGGTTGGGGAGAGATCACTAAAACTGTCAGAGAGGCAGCCTGCTATATATGACTGGGGGATCTTATTGACTAGCATCCAATCAAGGGTAGTGTGTTTGTTAGAGTTTTTATTTATCCTAGTGGGTGACTGGACTAGTTGGGTGAAGCCATGAAGGTTTACATGATTAGTTGGGTGGTTGCTAGAACAGGATTTCCAGTCAGTGTTGAAGTCTCCTAGAATTAAAGTTTCTTGGGGTAGGTGGTGGGTAGTCCAGCTGAGGAGGTTTTCTAGTGGAGGGATGTTTTGGCCAGATGGGAGTAGCAACCTATTATGTTTAGGGTTTTATTTTCATTTATTTTAAGGTTGGTATATATTATTTCTTGCTTACCTATTTGGGGAACTGCTAATTTTAAGATCTGGATGTCTAGATGCTGTTTAAATATTATAGCTATACCACCTCCTTTTTTGTTTAGTCGGTCTATTCTTAGTATATTGTAACCGGTAGGGAGGATTTGCTCATTAGTAATGTGTGGTTTTAACCATGTTTCTGTAAGGATCACGACAACAGGGGAGTAGAAGTCTATGGTGGCATGGAATTCATGCACCTTGTTGCATATACTTCTAATATTTAGGCTTATCAGAAGGAGGGCGGTTGGCTTTCTATTGGCTGTGATTTGGGAGAAGATGTGGTTTGTAGTCTGATTATGAGGGGAGGGGTTGGAGATTGAGGGGCCGGGATTGAGATGGATGTCTCCACTGAATGCTAGGTTGGATATGGATGAGATTATTAGTTTTATCAATTTCTGTATATGCTTGCTTATAAGGGAAGTTTTTTGATTGTGTTCTGTGGGTAATAAGTTTGGTGGTAGGGTTATGTTAAGTTATGGGGTTGTTTTTAGTTTAGGTATCGTGATCTGTAGTCTATATAGAGGGTGTATCGGGAAGGTTGTTGACCTGATGGGAGAATAGTAGAGTAGAGGTGGGATATGAGTGGTGGTGTGTGTGGTGGAACAGTGGTAGTGGTTGAGTGTGGGAATGGTGGAGATTTGGTAAGATGTGATGTATGCAAGGAGTGTGCATGCAGTGAGTATAGGTATGGTGTGCTTGTAAATATTAGCTGAGTAGGAGGGATAGTAGTGAGAAGCTGTAGGAGGAGGTATAGGTGTAGTGATGTTATAGGTTGTTTGAAAGGTGGGAGTGGTTACTGTTTGCAATAAAGGTAGGACCACTGGGGGATTGTACATATTAGTTGAGTAAGAGGGATAGTAGTGAGAAGCTGTAGGAGGAAGTATAGGTGTAGTGATGTTATAGGTTGTTTGAAAGGTGGGAGTGGTTACTGTTTGTAATAAAGGTAGGACCACTGGGGGCAGTTGGGAACTGGGGGAAGGGAGGGGAGAGTAGCGGGCAATAAATGAAAGAAGACTATCAGTAGGTTAAGGAGCCAATTTAAAGGGAAAAAGCTAGTAAAATACAACCATAATACAAGGTAGGACAGACCCTTCAGTGACATTTTCGTTTTGAGCCCTTATGGAGTACTGGGAGATGGGCAGGAATAAAAATAATTGTGTTCTGAATAGGGTTTCAATAGTTGGGAGAGAAGGGAAAAATGCTGGGAGAGAGGGGAATTGTTCTGCTTGTCGTTTAAGGTACAGTGCTCAAAAGGGTTTCCTAGGTACACTGCCTAAATAACAGGACAGTTTAATAGATTGTAACACGTTTGGAATTTACAAAAACATCTAACATACTTTGTTTTAGACTGTTTGCAGCAGTATTCTGTTGCTGTTTTCTGGAGGAGGAGATCTCAGTATATAGCTGTAAGACAGGATACTCTGTATTTCAATTAAGGTGGAAAAATACAGATTTACTGGATAGAATTCTAGGAGGAATAAGGGCAGAGCAGAAAACAAATAAGGTTACGTGGAGCTATAGTTGTGATTGTAGCAACATTCAATGCTATTGAGTTACACATAAGAGATAACTAACCTGTTCTGAACAAATGCACAATATTGTCCATCTTTGCCTTGCTAAAACGTCTTTGCTAGAGACTCCTTAAATGATAGCAATTCAATTCTTATAGTTGGATATTAAATCAGTTTAACACACATATCATTTAGCATAAAAGTAGCTTAGTGCCTTATAGCTTTAGTGGAATAAAGCCGAGAACAGTGCTTAGCACTGTGTCATGCAAGAGATTCATACATTAAACTATACAACATTTAGCATTTTAGTGGCTTAGTGAACAATATATCCTGCAACAGAATAATTCAGAGAACAATGCTTAGTGCTGTTTTTGCAAGTGAACAATGTTATAGAGCAAAAGACATTCAGCATGAAAGTAACTTAGTTGACTTTATGACCCCAGCAGAATAAAAGTGAGAACAGTGCCTAGCACTGTGTCTTGCGTGCAATAGAACACGTGTACAGAGAGCATACACTACTAAGTAATCAAGTTCACCTTAGAGTACATTTTAACAGCTAAACTACAGTGTAGAGTACATTTTAACAGCTAAACCATGATGATGATATTGTAACAGTCACTTAAACACCGTTTCTACAGAATATAAGCAGATATTGGCAAAGTACACCTGGTTTACTGTTGAGCACGGTAACCTGAACGCCGTAGGGAGGAGGGAGGCTAGAAAGGTAGTGAACTAGATTTAAAAATGGCACCTAAGGCTCTAGGAGGCAGATACAGACTAAGGTAGGATGTGAGGTAAAAGGGGGGATGACGAGGGGCTATATCCAGGACACTGAATAATGCATTAGATGAAGGAAGACTACCAGTAGGTTTAGGAGCCAATTTAAAGGGAAAAACAAGAAACTAGGGTGTTTGATATGTTAATTTAAAAGAGGGAAGGACATTGTGCACGAGGAAATAAAAGGTTATCAAGAAAAAATATTATGTTATGGAAACTATAGATAGGCCATATAGAACACAATAGGAAATAATGGTATTTAAGTACAATGAATAAATATCACTGTGTTTTCACATGGGAAAAGTTGGAGGGAGAAAAAGTAAAAGCCATACAAAAGATTGGACTAGTGTAAGAAACATGTATAGACTGTGGAGATTTTCCATGGAGCTTATCAATAAAGAAATTATCAGTGAAATAAAATATGGCAACTAAAAAAATAGAGCAAAGAATATACAATTATTGCAGTGAAGCTGAAACAACAGAACATGTATTTTTTATGTGAAAGGGTAAAGAAGTTATGTGGAAAATTATGTGAAGAGAATGTCCTGGAAGGTATTAAACAAATGAAGGATATAAGCATGGATATGTTGGAATATGGTTATTATAGTAATGAAAGAAATGAATATGGTAAAATAGATATAAACATATTTAATATAATATGGACTATATGAAAGAAAAGATTGAATTAATTAAAATTCAGTGGGAATGGATATTGGCAGAGATACTGAAAAAAAATAAGATTCTGGTTATGGAAAAAGAGTGGATCAGAAAATGAATGAAAATAAAAAAAGGAAAGTTTATGCAAATGAAGGAAAAGAAGTGTAAAAGGATGTAAATAATGTATATGTAAATATGATGTATACTTTTGCATCCATCTGAGCTACCTCCAACTCAAGTAGATAGGGGCTCCAGTTTAACATCTCATCTTAAGGATGACACACTCAGGAGTGCAGCACCCCCTTTATACTGCACTGCAGTGTCAGTAATCAGTTGACCTGGGGTGGAAATAGAACTTACAGGCTTCTGCACCAAAGGTGAGTGTGTTAATTGTTGCACCACTGCCACTACTTGTAACACATGAAGTGATTCTGGGTCTTAACAGAAAATTTCCAACATTTAGTACGCCAGGAAGTGTAAAGACTAACAATGGACTATCCTTCAATAGAATTCTGCAAAAAACAAAGGCCTGCCCATCAGAACGAAACTCCAGTCTGGCCACAGCCCAGAGGGCAAGCACTGGTTCTCAGGTTCTTTTAATTGAGTTCCCCCTCCCACACCCAACCAAAGAAAAGTCTTTGAACATCCCTAAACATCAAAAAGTAATTTGGATAACCTGAAAAACTGTTGAACTATACCGATCCAAACCAGCTTTTCCCCAAATACCCTAACAGATACATATTTAAAAAAAAATCAGAGATGGATTAGTACATTATAATTCATATTTATGAACTATTACCTTTCTGCATTTAGCCAGAGTCCATATCAAATTAATTCAGTATATTCAGAGTTACCTAGGTCTCCCCTAAAACGTCCCAAACTTCCCAGGGAAGCTGATCTCACCATTTGAGAAATGCTGTTTCTCTAGAACATTTTATCCAAAATATTTAACAAGGCAACAGCGATTTTTAGGATAAACATCCACTGGAAACAAGAGCTGAACAATATGCCAAGAGCTTGCAAAATTCTTCCAGTCTGCCGTTGGAGCTTTGCCAGCCAGACTGTAGTTCAAGCACACATTTAGAAACAAAATGCATTGAGTAACTAAACAGAAAAACAATGGATGAAGCTGTTAGAGGAAAAGGCCTCAGGAAAAAAAAAGACAAATTGAAAGGCTTTGCTAGTGCCAGAGGGGTACAAGCAGCTAATTTACAAATACAACACCTTATTCAGTACATAGCTCTATCACATAAAATTAAATTAGGAAGTACTGCTTATTGTATATTAAGGAAAACATTCAATCACAAGGTGTTCCATATTTTCAAAGCTTACTATGACAAGAGGTGGCAATAAAAAAATGGTTTTGATTCAGGGCTTGACATTTTTTTTGGCAAGAAATAGTGTCTTCAGCAATTTGGCTGTCATGCAAATACCAGCACTATTCAGACGATGCCAGTGTGGTAATGTTCTTTTTCACATTATCTAAGGAGTAAGTTAGTAATGCATTTATTGTTAAATGCTTCCATCTCTGAAAATGGCAGACTAATGGACATTTAGATTTAGATGAGCATGAGAGTTTAATACAGAAACTAACAGATGAGAATGCAGAGCTACATGCTATAATGGGAGGAGCAGTTGTGTGAGTGGACTTTGTAGAACAGAAACTAACAAGACACAGAACACAGAGCAAAGAGGAGAAAAGATAATTAGAATATCAGAAAGATGGGAAGGAGTAGACCACAAAAATAAGATGAGAGAACTTTGAAAGAATTTTGAAAGACACACTGGACAGCATGGAGATCAGGAGATGATGCTATAAAAAATTCAAGGCCAGTGATTACAAGATTTTTATTTTATAAGCTGAAAGAAAAATAACTGTAAAAAGCTTGGGCACCAAGAACTAAGCTGATGGTTGGGGAGAAAAGGGTATTTGGAGATAAGGATTATTCTTTTGAGACCCATAACAGAAGTGCTTTTGTCCCTCCATTCAATTATACAACGATAAAGGGGTAAGATGGAGGCTCTTGTGTCCAGCATCATCCAGGATGTTCCTAAACAGTGGTACAAAGATAGACACTGATCAAAAAGAAGGGCTAAATATTCCCCATAAACATAATCCACAGGATGACCGCACAGGATAATGAAAACCGAAGAATGAGGAGGAGAACAAAGCAGGAGGACATATAAGAACCAGGATATTGGATAGAGGGTTGTTCCCACTATTCAGATGGCAACAACGACTAAGAGATAAGGTGGAACTGATAAAGGAAGCAAGAAGAAGAGATAATGAGAAAAATTAAATGGAAATTACTATTTGTTCTACTATTTTTTTATTTTCTCATCTTAAATCAAGACTTCTTAAAAGTTTAACTGAAAGACAATATATTAAGGCAATGATGTAAATATATGAGGTTGAAAAGACTGTCAACACAGCTTATAAAGGTGAGTCTAAACAGTCTACACTAAAAATATTACAAAATGTTATATGTGAGTTAAGCTAATGGGGGTGACTGAGGAGGGGTGAACATAAAAAAGAATGACGTCAGCAGCCTCACTAGGAACTATGGTAATTCTCGGGATCATTATACTCCACACTGTAAAAACATTTCACTAGGATAATGCACTCATATCTGGCACACTCTAGTTCACAGCGCATTATAAGAATAATGCAGTCTATGGCTGATTGCAAAAACTGAGTTTGTATAACAGCACTCAAAATAGTACATCTCTATATGGCTTAAAAACTCATATCAAGCACATTTAATTTCACAGGGCTTCATAAGAGCACTGCAGCTTAAGACTGACTGAAAAGTTGAGAACTTGTAACAAAACTCAAAGTAATAAGTAAAGGAATATTGATGGGGATGAATTAAATAGGATGCAACACGACTAAGCTGGTAAAATGATAAAAAAAAGCACGAAGAAAGGAGAAATGAGTAATAGCAAAAGCCAACTAATCAGAAGAGAATAGGAGAGTTATATAAAGAGATGGAAGAAGGAAATGACCAAAATATTTGGGACACACTATGCTCTGTGAAGGAAACTATGTGGTAGAAGGTATGACACATCACACAGGGAGAAAAAGACACAGGGCAAAATGAAAGGAATAGGACAGACATAAAAGGAAAATGGCAAGCAATGCAGTGAACTAAATGAATTAGGTGAAGTAAAGCATGAAAATAAATAGGGATAGATAGAAAAATGAACAACACAGCTAATAGCAAGTATGAAGAAGGAGAGACAATGCAGAGAGGATAGAAGGACTAACATAATAAGAACGTGTAATTGTAAACCAAGAAGAGGTATTATTTGACTGGTAAAAACAGACACATTAATATTGACAGAAAGGAACAAACTAAGGCAGAGAGAAGGAAGATAAGAAAATGAGTTGCAGAAAGGGGGGAGGGGATAGGAGAAGTGTAGTTTACGGCAAACGACAACCAGAAAGGCAGTATAGAGAAATAAAAAGTAAAGAAAGTAAAGTGGAAGAAGGAAGTAGTTGGAGAGGATATTACAACAACATGGGCAGAAACAAGTTAGTGGAAAGGGAAGGAAAAAAGTGAAAAGACAAAACATATGGGGGAGGGAATAGAAAGCAGATGGGGAGAGACCACAGCAACATAAGCAGAAGCAAGTTGAAAGGGAAGGGAAGGAAGAAAGTGAAAGAAAGAATCAGAATGGGGTAAAGGAGACGAAGAGCAGAAAAGGGCAAAGGAATCTAACAGAAGGATGATGAGGCAGTGAACATGCCAAACGCAGGAATCTGCACCGTCATAGTTATGGCAGCACCGGGGGGGGGGGGGGCAAGCCATACAAAGCGAAACTACAGATATACTGCAAATATGTAAATAGTTATGGGAGTGGGAAAGGGAACAGGGAAAGAAAGAAACAAGAAAAAAGAGCAATATCTGGACAAAGAGGTAATGATGGTAAGGTCAATTATAGTAAAAGGCTAAGACTGACAAGAGACGCAAACATAAAGCATAGGATACTCTACACTTAAAATAATTCCGTGGAATGCAAATAGGTTGGAGAATAAAATGAAGTGAGGGAGAGGGAGTGATGAGCTTGTTAATGAAATGACATAACAGACAGATACCTGCATTACAAGAAATGCACATATCCCAGGAGGAGCATAGGAAGTTAAGGGGGAGGATATGCTGTAACAGTCAATGTGGGAGAAAAAGTAGCAGACATACAGCTCTATTAGTCAGAAGACTCTTCCACTATAGAAACTGGAAGACAAGAATGGGAGGTATTCTGGAATAAAAGGATGCTTGGAGGAAGATAAAAGTAATGATAACAACCATATACCTACTGCCACAAAAGAAATTAAGAATATTAACAGAAATACTTGCAGAGCTAGTGAGGTTTCAAAAATGGATCGGCATAGTAATAGGAACCTCGAACATAACATAACAAAGAGGAAGGATGCTAAAGAGTGGAATATGAAGAGAAGATTAATGAAGGAGTGAAGTGAGGACAACCTTACTTACTATTGAAATAGGCATAAGGTGTGATCTAGAATAGAAACGGGGGTATATCACAATGGAACACGGACACACATTGCGTACAATAGGGGTAGACCCAATAACACTTACTGACCATGCTACATCAAAGATGGGATGCCAAATGAAAGCAGACAGAGACCAAGGGAGGCACCGCAGTTTACTGGTCTGCCTGATGGAACAAGAAAAAGAAAGATAATGACTAACACATGTGATAGAAAAAGCAATAAAAAGCAAAGACAAGAAAAGTGGATGAAGTTGAGATAGGAAAAATACTGGTTAAGTAAGAAATACAAGTGAAACTAATGGGAAAGCAGCGAGACAGAAGAAAGAATAAGTGTAAAAGTAAGATAGGATCTGAATTTAAGGAGTAAGAGTAGACAAACAAAGAGAGAAATGGGAGAGAAAAAAAAAGGGAGAGGGAGTGGGAAATAAAACAAATAATACAAGGTTGGGAAGAGAAAAGGATATGAGATAAGGTAGTGGTGGAGAGGCTGTACATTACTAACAATTTAAAGGCAATGAAGGTGGTGACAGTGAAACTGAGATAAAAAGAGATAGAAAGAAATATATTCAATTACAAGCTGAAAATGGTATGGTATGGAGATAGTAAGGATGTTAGGGAGGATACTATAAGAATTTAGGAAGTATTATAGTATTATAAAAACATGTCTATTAAGGATGGCAGGCAACTGAAGAATAGTGAATGGTCTGGAAATCTCATCAGTAGAGAACTTAGGAAAAAATGATATGAAAAAAGTGATGAGCAGATAAGAAGAGAAGACATATAGAAGGCATGGAATAGAATGTCCAAGGGTAGGTCATAGGGGAGCAATGGATTCCCAATAGAGTTCTAGAAACTGGTAAGAGAAAAAATTATAGACAAATAGTTCATGTTATTTAATGACATATTGGTTGGGAACCTCCCACCAAAGACATAGGAAAAAACATTAATTACAGTTACACAAAGAGGGGAAAGGACCCTTAATATAATTTTCTTACAGACAAGCCATTGTCAGTCTTGAACTACAATTCAAAATGATTTATGCAGATATTAAAAGACAGAATGAGTAATATGAGGACAATACATGGCAATCAAGGAGAACAGCAAACAACTTGCTAATATTGAAGGATGTGCAGGAAAATCAAAAGGAGTTGGCAGTCATATCACTGGACCCAGAGACCGCATTTCACTAAATTAATTGAGGATACTTTTGGGATATGAAAGAGAAACGGGGATTACCAAATTAAGTGAATCAACCTAAAAAGATGTGTGCTACATGGTGGAAACGGCCAGAGTTAAAATAAGGGCTAGGCTGTCAGAGAAAATAAAAATTGAAAGAGGAATGAGACAAGGATGTCTTGTCTTGCCTTTACTAATTACAGTATATTTAGAACCTTTGGGACAGACAGTGAGTGAGTTAGTAATAAGATGGTATCAATGGGGAGGAAAGGAGATGCTGGTATCATTATATGCAGGTGAAATGCTGCTGCCATTAACCAACCCAAAGGAAAATAAAAAAAAGAATTGTAGAAGATATTAGATAGATTCAGAAAGCAATTGGGCTATAAGGTGGACAAGGACAAAAGACAAGCATTAGAAGTGAAGGGAAGGGGGTTAAAAATGAAAATAGGAATGGAGAGGGAATACGAAAGGAGGAAATAAAGTACCTCGGTATTTGGCTGAAGAAAACAGTAGCTGTAACCACAGGAACAACATATAATAGAATATGTAACAAAGTTAAGGCACAGATACAAAGATGGAGGACTATAGAAATGGATATGGATCAAAGTGCGTAAGTGATTCAGATGTGTATTCTACCAAAGTTTACATACCCAAGACAAGTGTTTTGGAGACAACTAATCCCACACATAGTAAAAATGGCAAAACAACAAATTAGTGAGCATTTATGGGATGGAAAAAAAAACAAAAAAACAAAAACTCAAGGAACAACCACCACTAAAGTATAAAATAAGCAGCAAAGCTTTCAAGTAAACAAACTCTTCCTCAGTGTGCCAAACAAAAAGACATCAAAATAAAAAAAAAATATATATATATATATATATATATATATATACACACACACACACACACACACACACACACACACACACACACACACATACATGACCGAGAATAGCATGGAAACTGTTTTTTAAAGCAAAGGCAGAAAGAAGGCTGGGAGTCCCACATGTAAAGGAAGCACTGCAAGCCTTTATGGTCTTAGACATTGATTACAGAGTAATCTGGAATGATATGATATGGGAAAGGGAGGAGAGGTGAAGGTAAAACCAGGACATAGTGGAAACACATTAGGAAGAACCTGAAAGAGAGTTGCAATTAGAATAGATTAAAGAAATGCAAAAAACAAAAACACAAACCAAAAAAAAAAACAGTGGTACAGTGACATAGGAATAAGATGGAAAGACATGGCCATTCCAATAGACGGATAGAAGCAAAAAAGTTGGTGGACATTGATCTAGAGAAGGAGAAAAAACAAAGTAAAGTAAGTCAGTAGCCACCATTGCTAGTAGGGAATGAGGTTAAGCAGTGGACTGAAATGTAAGAGGAATATCATTTGGAAATAACTTGGAGTGGGAATAACTAGAAGTAGCAAACACATGGAATAAAATACTGAAGGAAAGAGGGAAGGAGGAGGAGGTAGCAAAATTCATCCAGGCAGTAGGATCAAGGGAATGGAGTGGAAAGCAGCAAAAGGGATGACAGGAATGGCAAAAAGATGCATACAGACCAAAGCAAATAGATGGGAGGAGGAACTAAAGGGAAAATGGGAAAAAGAAACAAATGACTATAGAGGACAAGAGGCATAGAAAAAGATGAAGGAATTACCTAAGTTAGTTTGTAAAGTACACAGATTTAAAATATGTTCATGGAAGTGCCTCACAAATGTTTCTATACACTGGAAAGGTTAGCAAAGATCATCCCAAACACAGATGAAACATGTTGGAGATTTGGGGAGGAAATGAGGTACGTGGACAAGGGTCTACTTCAGTAGACCAAACTTCAGTAGACCGAACTTTCACTTACCAGATTTTCATAATGCCCAGACGAAAAGGCTGACAACCCCATAACACCGACATCCTGGAACACAGACTTTCCACTCAAGGTAAGTAATCACTTGGCCAACCAGAAATAAAATTAAAACTGAAGCAAAGTAAACCCACCCATGTGGGCGGGCTTTGCCCCCCACACCTCCATATGTGGGGTGCTGTGCCTCCCCACACCCCCTAACTAAATACACCAACTCTGAGATTGCATTACCATGGAGTGGGGTAAGGGGCAAAGTTCAACATGGTGGTCAAGCAGTTACTTACCTGGAGTGGAAAGTTAGCGTTCTGGGATGTCGGTGTTATGGGGTTGTTGGCTTTTTCATCTTGACATTATGAAAGGTGGGTAAGGGAAAGTTTGGTCTACTGAAGTAGACCCATGGACATGTATATCTTGTGAATATGTAAGAAGTTAGAATGTTCAAAATCTCATGGAGCAAATATCCCCAGTTAGAGGGAAAAAAAACAAATACATTATACCCATTAGGCTACAGTGCACAAGTAGGTGAAGAAAATAAGCTTTTGATGGGACAGTTAATGGAAGCATATAAAAAAACAATAACAAGGAAATGGAAACAGATACACCTGACAATGGCAGTGGAGATAAGACAAACCATAGATCAGCCGGAGACAGCAGAAAGGGAAGAGACAGAAAGGAAGAATAAGATATGATACCTGAAAAAAATAGGAAAAGTGGATACATAACAGAGGGTTAAAAGGGAATCAAACTAGTGATATGAACATAGCAGTAGAAGGAAGTGGGCAAAATAAAGAATGGAAAGAGCAAAAATGAAGACTATATACAAAGGATAATCAGTATAAGAACAAGAGAGACTGGATAAGAGCTGATCATAAGCACTAACTAGGGGAAATAAGAAACAATAGAAAGAGGGGGGTGAAAGAGCACAATAGAGGAGGTGACTAGTAAAAGTAAGGAGGAAAGATGATGCATTAAATGTAAGCTAGAGGAGGGAAAATGGGGAGATATAATGTTATTAGCAACTAGAAAGAAAGTAATATATGGAGACTACAGTATGATACCTGGAAGGTTGGAGGGTTGTGTGACATCCCTTCTCTGTGCCAGTAATCAAGTAGCCTGAATCCTCACCACTGAAACCAGTGAGGGACATTCACTTGGAACAAAGATAGAGACACACAGCATTTCCAGATGCAGCTGTCTGCATCGAGTACATTTTCCCTTAAGAGCACACAGGGAACGCACTCAGTCTGGGGGCTGGATTTCCCTCTCTCTCACTCCAGGCCCCCAACAAGACTCCCCACTGGCACAGCTGTAGAGTTGAATCCTCAGCAGAGTGTCTAAGCCAATCTATCCACCACCCTCTCTGTGAAATTAATTCTCTGTGTCCCTGCTTCAAGCAGCTGACACACACTCTTTGACACTCCAAAACCAGCTACTCTAAGGCTCTTATAAGGGTTCCCAATTATACTGAATGAAATTAATGCTAATACAAATGATAATATTGATCAAACAGTGGCCACAGTGTCACCAAATAAATCTAAGTACTCTTAGGTTAAAATATTCTCTAAAGGACTATCCACAATGAAAAGTTTAAATATATTTAATACAAAATAATAAAAGAACATGAAAATACTAAATATCTATTTACAATAAACACCAACGTTTATTCACAGGAAATATTAAAATAACACAGATAAGTAGATTCACACAGATACAGAAAAAAACAGTACTTAACTAGTCTCACTATATTTTTCTGACTGATCTAAAAAATACTATTCCCTAGGTTCTTACTATTCTTAATATCTTGTGGATATGTAAGGCAAGATGAAGTAGGTGAGTGATCCTTCTATGTCAGGTTGCAAAAAACAGACTGCCTCTGAGACTTCTGTCTCATCTAGTATTAAAACATCATTTCAGTGCTGGATTACAGAATGACATCACATACATCTGGACATCTGACTTCTGGTTCCAATACTAGAAACTGAACCAGAATCTTGCACATATGTGTTACCATACACACAGCTAGAGTTTTGCTAAGATGTGTTATAGCATCTGGAAGCCATAAAACCACTTCAACACTTCCACTCTTCCAGGGTAGCAATTAGTTCACTGCTAAGGACAATACAGCATGATTTCTAGTTCTTGTTTTCACAGACATTTCATGTCTGGCTGTGATTGGAACTGTAAGATACAATCTTTATGGCCTAAACCAGGTAAATTAATTGCAGGATATTTTTCTAAAAGGTAGCTGGGGCTGAGCTTAACCTTCTCTTCTGGTATCCTTTGTTACAATATATAAATGTAATCAGTTACAATAGTACAATCTGACATGCATGTATATTTCTTTTCTGTCCAGCAGGACACACTGTTGGCACATTTTTAACACAAGCACCTTTGCAGCTACATTTTTTTTCAACACAAGCATCTGTACAAATCAGTTTGATATACAAATGACATATAATTTTTTTTTACAAAACTCTAGCTAGCTATTCTGGCATCTTCTGCCCTACGTCTCCTGGCATAGCTAGCAATACCTCACATCATCACAGCTTGCATAGCAGGAAGCAACAAAATGCAAAAAATGTTGGCAAAGTGGGAAACATGAAAAAGAAGGCAAAGGAATCCCACCTCATAAATACAGTTAAAGGGAGAGTAGGGGAGAAATGAAGAATAGTATGAAGGATATACAAGTCAGATGGAAGAGAAGAATAAATCTTGGCAATGGAAAGGAAAGAAAATTAGATAATTCCACATAGGGCAAGGAGAAACCATAAATAGTTGCATATTTAATGTAATAAGATGACAAAAGATAAATATACAATACCGCAGACATCCAGTGATGTGCTGTTATTGGCTGCACAATAGGATACTAAAATATTTAATTGGAAGGGAAACTGGGCAGCTTCTAGAAGTGTGTAAAAATTAGATACACATTATTGAACTGGAGAAATGAAATATGATAAACATGGTAATTGGGAAAATGGTGATATAACCACTGATGCTGGGCAGAGGGTGATACATAACAAACAAATATTATAACTATAAAAGGGATGCTATCTGCTCTCAGTAGATAAGAAAGTGCACCATCCATGAGGATTGTGCACTATGGAAATAGGAGCTGTTGAAAATAAAAAACATATTTTAGTTAAAACATATGTCTGTGTATGTCTATTTGTGTAAAGATGCATATAATCACATTTATATATTTTTATTATCAGGTACAGAGTTTAGATATTTTTATTTATCACTACTCTATACATATAATCAGGCATTGTATACTCTGTGGTTCTCATCAACTATTTAAACATGATATGCAATCTCAAAGCCCAGTCCCATTCACAAGAGCAAGAAAAATACAGTGAAAATTTGTTTACTGTATAAAGAAAAACTGCACACTCAAACCATGCAAAAACACTAAAACTATATAAATCAATATTTTAAATAAGAGATTTAGTGAAAATGCACAGTTTTGAAGATATCTGTGATAAAGGGATGCAGGACTACAAAGAGATGATAAAATACTGTGAATTGGATGCTGACAGGACTGTGTAGGAATAAAGAACCCTGGAGTTGCCTGTAATAATCCTTGGAATGCATTAGTAATATGTAGGCATGCATAGGCAGCTCATAACTTGTAGAGAACTGCAATGTTACAGATGAAGAATATAAGATATGACAAAAGTATAGGAAAGACAGTAATATAAATATTCTAGATTTAAAGCAGAATCATGCCCACAAACTGAGAATATATGCTTATTTCATAATTTCTTGATGTTTCCTACATTTTAACACTACTTTTGGACTCTATATACTTTTTTATATTTTTAAATGTAATTCCAAAGTCTGTCCACATGGGGTCCAGCATCTTGATTTTTTTAGTCTACCTCCAGGTATCCCACAATGCAGTCCTTGGCTTTAAAATAGTACGTCATAGCCCCTAAGCTCCTGTCAATGCATTGACTTTGCATGTGTTTTCACATATGCCCTCTTTTCTTTTAGTCAGTCGAGTTTAATTAGCATTTTTTACTTCTCAGTGACTACTTAAAAGGCAAATAGGGATAATCACAAACTAGTTTTCAGGTTTCAGACAGATAGAAAACATAGATATACATAAAGGCCTGGTAGTGTGTGGCTAAAACAAGGGAGGACCAGTCATGTAAGACTTTTGATAAGGGATCGAGTCATAAGAGATTACATGCATGCAATGTGAGATAATTGCATTTGTAATGGTTAAAAGCTCACCTCTGTGGAAACATATATGTTTTTGTAAATGTTAAATAATAATCCCTCAACAACACTGCATATTATATATATTAACTTCAAGGTCACAATATATTTGAGGAAAGTAAGCATTTTGCATTCACGCTACCTGATTTTACCATTAACTCTTAGGTAGAGCAACTGACAGCTACTATTATTGTATGGGGAGTGGGGCAAAGTCCTCATAGTGGGAAGTGAAAGGGTGAAGCTTCCCCAGTGAAAATGTTGGCTGAAAAGTGCTGTAGTGCACTGTTTTAATAACAAATATTCCAGTCTAAAAGAAAACTACTATGATTTTTCTTGTGTTACAAAGACATAATGCTCCATTGTTTACTGCAGGATGATAAGTTCTTTTGGATAATTTTGTAGATTCAATTGCTCATACATCTTCTGCGAATAGATTAAATATTTGCAGAGTTTCATTCACACTGTCCACAATTTTAAGGGGTTATCTGTTATTATATAATACATGAAGTATTCCAAATAAGATCAAGGTTATAACTCTAACGCAACCAGATTAGGGAAAAATACTGTAGAGTCCAGTAGCAATTCAAAGCATTTTACTGCAATCAACTGCAAGCAAAATTAGTAAACCTTATAGACAACTACATCCATTGTAATAAAGTTTCTAGCACACAGTGTTTAACATACAAGATCATAGTTTTCATCCTATTTCATTCTTAATGACTTCTTCAGTCCACTTTAACCAAAACTTAAGTCACATATTTAAATATATGTGTATATATATATATATATATATATATATATATATATATATATATATATATATATATATATATATATATATATATATATATATATATATATATATATATATATATATATATATATATATATATATATATATATATATATATATATATATATATATATATATATATATATATATATATATATATATATATATATATATATATATATATATATATATATATATATATATATATATATATATATATAGTTACAGGCTTACAGGCTTGCCCACCTGCAGTAACGTCCTCTTGTTTTTTGCTTTTTTTGCTTTTTTACAATTTGAAAAGATCGATCTTCTGAAATATCGATCATATGATCTCGACAATATGGTTTTCGATATTTCAGCAGTTCGATGTTTTCAAATGTAACTATATATATATATATATATATATATATATATATATATATGTATATTTACAGCATGTAAAGTGGAAAAACATGAACCAATAACACAAAAGTCCACTCAGTGATCCACTTGAGGCTCTGTTGTCATTGGAAAATCCAAACCACACTTTATTCACCATAAAACAAAACAATAAAATGACAGTAAGCGCTTTCGTCCTTCCTATTAACAGGACTTTTTCAAAAACAGTCACACAACAAATTTCTCAACTCAAACGGGGTTGTCAATTATCCTCATTAACATAGTAGATTAATTAATCAAGAACATTTAAGACAGAATTCACCTAAATATTTATAAATAACGATTAATAAAATTGTATAATATTTTAAAAATCAATAATACATTGTATAATGTGTTTATATTTACTAATTACATCATTTAAAAAAACTAAGGCTCTTTCTTTCAAAATAGGAACCAGGGAAAGATGCTCTCCCAGTAACCACCCCTATAGTCTTTTTTAATAACCTCCACAATACCAAAAGGAAACTTAGTGTAGCTGGAACAACTCAGGGTGTGTTTAAATAAAGCATTAGTAGTGTTTTTTACTTCAATAGCATATACATGCTCATACATCTGTTTACATAATGGTCTCTCCATTTTCCCAATATAATATCGTTTACAACCCTGACATACAGCCACATGCACTATACCCTTGGTTCCACAATTGCCCCCTGATAAATCTACCTGTTGCAGTGATTCTTCTATCAATATATTCTTCTCTGTCATAACATACTGACATATTTACATGCCCCACATCTTGTGGTGCTCTTACCTGTGCTCCTAAAAAAATTGGGATGTTTCAGTAGATACTTCATATTGTATCCCACCACCTTGCTTACCTCACTATTGCTATCCAATATTACTCAGTTCTTGCTCACAATATTTCAAACCATTTTCCCAAATGGTCCATAAAACGTGACCATTGAAGAAGAAAAATCATCACTTCTTTTCTGTGAAATCTGACTTTCAATAGTGAAGGAGCTACCTAAAATAGTGGTATCCAGCTACAGCCAGAAAAGTAACTAAATTGGAGGCCTTTGTTGGGGGGTTTTCTGTTGTATTCTAAGGAACTGATTCCGCAAGGGTCTCTCAGTGCAGTGACATTTTTAACACCTCTGCAGTAGTGTGGGGGAGGAGACTCTTAATTCCTCCTGAACTACTAAAGAAAACACTGAACAAAGACCTGCAATTTAGTTACTTTTCTGGCTGTAGCTGGATAACTTCTAAGTATAGTGTAAAACAAGGTCTGAGCCAAACATAAATGAGGGTTATTAGAGACAGAAAAGAAGCAGTCCTTTTACAGAAGGTAAAGAAAACAATAGTGACCCTCCCAAATCCCATTATATGTCAATGGCATGGGAATTCAAGGTTACTTCTTTATGTCTGGCATGAGTCATACAAAGTATTATGGGAAAGAGAAATGGTTGAGGGAGTACAAGGTCATGTTGATTCATCAATCTCCATTGGTAGCCATGTTTTGAAAAACAGGCTAAAATTACAAATAAAGCACTTAGAGTGATTCTGAGGTGTTAAAATAGGTCAGGAAACAAAGATAAAGTGAAAAAAAAATGTTTTTTTTAGTTCTAGGGTGGAGTTTTCCTTTAAACAAGCAAAATAATACAACAAGAAAAGATAAAAGGGCACAGTAAGCAAAAATAAATCAAGGCAACTGCTTGTGTTTAGGCAAAGTGCTGTATTTGTGCATAACTACCACTATGTATTGCAACAAGGGCGTAATTAAAGTTGTTTGAAGTATCTCAGACTGTGTAAGAATGCTTACAGGGTGTGCTTATCACTGTGCACATATTTCAAAGAGTTCACTGTGTGCAAGGTACAATGATTTTGTGAAAATCCAGTCAAAGCATAGTTATTTGAGGAAACGTTTTGTGCTAGGTATGTCTGCTTGCAAAGTCCCGCCATTACAGAGTGGTTCTTGTGCTGTAAAGAGTTGCCTAGCAAGGTACCGCCATATTAGAGACATTTCAGTGTACTGCATAATCCTTTACAAAGTGAAAAAAGATTCTGAATTTGGGCAGCACAGGTCCAGTTTACTTATGTTGTACAATTGCTTGGCATATTTCTTGCATTGATAAAAGTTATTTCTTACAAAGAATTACAAGAGTGTTACAGTGCTCGTGAATTACCCATTTGCAATGTAAAGTTCTCAAATGTTTTTTAAAGTATTGGCATATGACTATAGCATGTCTGTCTTCATCAATAAAGCCCCAAGCAATTACCTTTGCATTTTTTACCTTTACCAATTCTGTGAATAAATGATGGTAGTATTTGTACCTTTACCAATTCCAAAGCTTCAAAAGTGTATAAGCTTAGCATTTCTGCTTCACCAATTTCACAAGCAAACGACGTTTATATTTCTGTCTTTACCAATTTCAACATGCATGACTTTAGCTTCTCAGTCTTTATCGATTTTGAATGTGTATGAATTTGGCATTTCTACTTCTGCCGATTCCGCAAGCATGGCGAATTATGATAAATGACATTAGCATTTTTGCCTTTACCAATCAAAGATTTTACAAAGCATCAAACAGTCTGAGAAAATATTTCGCAAAGCTCCATAAAGTATCGAAAAGTTTGAAAAGCCATTCCGTAAAGTTTTGTAAAGCATTGTTAATCCGAAGAAAGCATTTCACAAAGCATAATAAAGCATTGAGAAGTCTTTATTTTGCAAAGTATAATAAAGCATTGAGAAATTTGAAAAGCTACTTTGCAGAGTGTCATAAAGTATCAAGAAGCCAGAGAAGTTATTCCGCAAAATTCAGTTGTTAGAGAGTGCTGCGAGGTTGTTCATTCGCATAATTCTGACAAACTTAAAGAGGGCAAGTATAACTAAAAAATACAAAAAAGCATTGTGGAAATTGCGTTTATGCCAATTACTTACACACGTGTGTGCATATATTCATGCTTGATTACAAGATTCCTAGCTGGAATGTGTTAATATGGCAGATGGATTTCAAAAACCTTAACCACTTGTGTTTGATCAGAATATTGCAGAGAACTGGAGAATATTTGAACAAGAGTACAATATTTTCATACAAGCAGCTTATGCAGATAAAGATGCACATAGTAGGGCATTCATTTTGTTAAATCTAGCAGTATCAGAAGCCATAGAAAGAGAGCATTCATTTGAGTATGTACTAGCAGTGTATGAAGGTGAAGGTGCTGACCACCATATTATTGTGCAAGCTGAATCAAGGGAAGACCCCGAGTGTTTGAAGTGCAAGTTCAGAGAAATATGCAATCCACAGACAAACATTATGTTAGAGAGGCATTTGTTTTACACAAGGAACCAGAAACCAGGGGAGACATTTGCAGCCTATGTAACTGACTTAAGAAACAGAGCTCAGATGTGTCGGTTTGGTGATTTAAAAGATGAGCTGATAAAGGACAGACTTGTGTGTGGTATTAATATTGCTGCAGTGAGAAAGATTTTGCCTCTTGACAGTGATTTGACATTAAGCAAAGCAATAGAGATTTGTCAGATCCATGAGGTGACAGAAAGACATACAAATATGCTTGCAAGTGATAAGAATGTGGTTTCAATGAGCTCCAGAGCAAACGTAGATAATATGCAACATGTGCCAAGCAGAAACAGGCCTAAGGAAGGAACAGCCACCAGGTTTCCAAAGAAGGTGAGCAGCTTTACAGAAAGTTCTAGAAAAAGTGCAAGCTCCACTGCCAGTCCACTACAATGCAAATGTGAGTCAGCAAAGCCCAAGTTTAGTTTTATTGTTAACTGTCATAACTGTGGTGCAAATCATGAATCTAAAAGAGAGAAGTGTTTAGCTTTTGGTCAGCAATGTCACAAGTGTAAGAAATGGAACCACTTTAAAAAGTTTTGCAAGTCAAGTAAGCCCCACTCAGTTGTAAAGAAAGGTCACAAAAAATCAAGTTGATCAAGTAGAACTGAAACAGTCAGCTTTTTATGTGGATGGTGTATCAGTACTTGCAGAAAGGGTTGATGCAGTAAACTTATTAACAAGGAGCAAAGTGTTTTGTATGGTCAGGATCAATGGAAAATCCAAAGAGTTCAAAGTGGACACTGGGTCAAAGTGCAGTGTTATGTCAATGGACATATTTTTCAAAAATGAAAACTAATGAGCAACTCAATACAACCATTAGTGCGAGACTTGCTGCATATGGAGGTGAAGAAATTCAAACAGAAGGTTCAGTAATACTTTTCTGTTATTTGTCTGAAAGCTGTTACAACTTATTATTTTATGTAGTTCGATGACCAGTACAGTCTTTACTAGGTCTCAAAGATAGCTTGAGAATGAATCTGCTTTCTTTTGCTAAAGAAGTTCATCATGTGAGTGCAGTTCTGAGTTCCAATTTTTCAGAAGCCATTTTCTCAGCGTATGCTGATGTTTTTGATGACAAGTTGGACAAGCTTCCAGTTGTGTATTCCATGAAGCTAGATCCAGAGATTATTCCAGTAGTCAGACCAGCAAGAAGAGTTCCAGTTGCAATGCAGGACAAAGTTAAAGCTCAGTTGGATAAAATGGTGCAGCAAGGAGTGATTTGTCTAGTCACAGAACCAAATGAATGGGTGTTGTCCATGGTAGCCACTCATAAAAAAGGCTCAGATGAAATCAGGATACATATTGATCCTAGAGATTTAAACAAAGCATTAAAAAGCCATATCATCCAATACATACAGCTGAGGAAGTTGTAGCGTTAATACACAATGCTACTGTATTTTCTGTTTAGGATGCAAAGAGTTCATTTTGGCAAGTTATGCTTGATCATAAATCCTCATTTCTCACTAATTTTGGTACTCCGTTTGGCAGATACAGATTCCTAAGGATGCCATTTGGAATTAATTCTGCAAATGAAGTTTTTCAGCGTGCAATGGAGCACATTTTTTCAGGTTACCATTGTGCTATAATAGTAGATGATCTATTAGATGGAGGCAATGGCGAAGCTGAGCATGACAGAAAACTCAAGAAAGTTCTTGACAGAGCACTTGAAGTAAACTTAAAGCTCAGTCCTCTGAAGTGCAAATTCAGGCAACCAGAAGTGACTTACATGGGACATTTGCTCACCAGTACAGGCTTAAAGCCTGACCCTACCAAAACAACAGCCATTCTAGAGATGCCAGCACCAGATAATGTGTAAAGTTTACAGCATTTTCTGGGCATGGTCAACTATTCAGGCAAATTTATCCCAGATTTCAGCGAACTGACAGCACTTTTAACAGAGCTAACATGCAAAAATGTTGTATGGTCATGGTTAGAACATCATCAGTAGACATTTGATAACCTTAAGCAAAAAACTGCCACTCCACCTACGTTAAGGTACTATGATGTCAACAGACCTGTTGTTCTTTCTTGTGATGCTTCAGAATTTGGTCTTGGTGCAGTTATTCTTCAAGAGGGCAGACCTGTAGCTTATGCATCTAGGACATTGATTTAAAGAGATGCACTATGTGCAAATTGAGAAAGATCTTTTGGCAGTAGTTTTTGCATGTTCCAAGTTTCATGATTATATTTATGGTCAAGCTATGAGATTGAAACAGATCATCAGCCACTTGTTACTATTCTGAAGAAACCTATGCATTTTGCTCCAGCAAGATTACAAAAAACGATGCTCATATTGCAAAAGTACAATTTCAAAATGGTCTGTACTAAAGGTAAACTGCTCTATCTGGCTGATACCTTATCCAGATAATCTAGAAGTACAACAGATGAATTGATGCTGATACTTTTGACTTTGATGTTATATCAGTGCATAATTTCTCCACCACTAGACTAGAAGAGTTGAGAGATCACACTATGACTGATCCAGTTTCACAAAAGCTTAATCACTACATCCATGTCGGATGGCCACCAAAGCAATCTAGTGTTTCACCTGAAGTGCAACCATATTTTCCTTACAGAGATGAATTGTTGATGGAAGATTGTATTATTCACAAAGGTCCTAAAATTGTTGTTCCTGCTTCCTTACAGCAAGAGTACATTCAAATTTTGCATCGCGGTCACCCAGGCTTATTATCCACTAAGAGAAGAGCAAGTTAATTAGTATTTTGACCTTCATTGTCAAGGGACATTGACAGAGTGCTTTCTTCTTGTTCAATGTGGAATAGTACCAGAGGGCATTTGCAAAAAGAACCACTTCAGCTAAATCCAATACCTGAACTACCTTGGTCTATTGTAGCTAGTGATATCTTTGAGTGGACCAATCAACACTATTTGGTTTTGGTAGACTCTTATTCAAATTGGTTTGAGATTGATCTGCTACCAAACTTAACCTCAGCAGCTATCACTAAGTTGAAACATCATTTCTCATTTCACGGTAGTCCTGACAAACTTTATTCTGACAATGGTACTCAATTTACTAGCCAGTTGTTTCAGACATGTGCAAGAGAATGGGACTTTGTACATGTCACTAGTAGTCCTGAACATACACAGTCCAATGGTCTAGCTGAACGAGCTGTACAGAGTGCAAACTAATTGCTTGAGAAGTCAAAGCATGACAATACTGATGTTTTCTTGAATTTACTTAATCTCAGAAACATACCTCATGATGATATTCTTGTCTCACCTGCTCAAAGACTAATTTCCAGACAAACTAGAGCTATGCTACCTATTTCATCCAGTTTGTTGAAGCCTTAATCCAAAAACAATAAATCCATCAAGGCTCAATTGTTTAAGAAGCATAATATCCAGAAATCTAGTTATGAAAAATCAATCAGATTTCTTTATTTGCTGAGGGAAGGAGAGATGGTAAGAATCCAGACACCGAAAGGTTTTGATTGAATAGGACAGATTCCAGGCATCTGTGCCGAGCCGAGATCCTATTTGTTAAGCTCTGAAGGTGTAGAGTATAGGAGGAATCGCAGACATCTTCTTCCTGTACCAGAATCATAATCATTGCAATCACAACATTGTATCTGTGATGCAAACTTTAAATCATCATCATCATCATTGCAATTACAACATTGTATCTGTGATGCAAATTCTAGTTCAAAGAATGAGTCAGACATTATTTCCAGACCAGAATATGTTCAAAAGTCTGATTCGGTTCCAGAAAGTGATTTGAACATTCCACAAGTCAACCATTTTGCAGAGACTGTCCCAGTTGCTAAATCTAATTCCCAATTTTATGTCACACGATATGGATGAGTTTCTAAGCCTAGTGTGAAATACACAGCAACATGGACTTGATTGCATATATCTGTGTACATAGCATAGGATAATGCATGTCTTTAGATTATCTGTGATTTCTGCATGTTAAATAATCTCATGACAAATTGCATGATCTATTTCTCAAAGAGGGAGGATGTAGATCAGAGTGCAACGTATGTGTGTGTATGCTATGTCTTTAAGAAGCATGCAAAGCTGTGCATGCATGTATAAATTCCAGACACGTGCAATCCCAGTGCATTTGTAGAAGCAGCCATTTAGTGGGCATGTATGATCGTGGCAGTTCGTCTGTATATAAGTTACTTAAGTCAGTCAAATAAGCCTTTACAGTGATGTGTTTGTATAGAATAAAGCTGCTTAAACAGAACCCACGAAGACTCGTTTATTTGTGTACCAACACGAAAGTGACAATATTTCACACACAATACTGTTTTAAACAATAAAAAGCCTTAACATCTCCCATCACTAAACAGACATAATTTTCCATACTTAAAATATCAGCCACCACTTCTCTTACAAAAATCAATAAACCCTGATCAGACTTACCCTTAACATCAAACACCCCCTTCCCCAAAATCTTATCCAATACATTATTTATCTTATCCTGTATAAGCTTCATAAATATTTTATAATCTACATTATTAAGATGAATAGGCCTCCAATTCTTTAAACCCTCTTTCTCCTCTTCTTTTTCCACATGAATTTAATAATCTCTTCACAGATCTCTTTCTTAACTTCACCTTCATTCAGCTATTCATTAAATACCTTCAATACTAACTTTTTTCACACCCCCAAATCTTTATACACTTCATAATCTACACCATCTATACCAGATACAGAATCCAAATTTACTTTGCCTAATACAACATCTGGCTCATGCAATGTTTATATATTCTTCTAACTTACTAATTACTTTATCCATAGTCCTTTTAACCCCCTTCACTCTTTTATACCCCTCACATCTGTTATAAATTCTTCTAACATATTGCTTTGCTTCATACAACATTTTTCCTGCTTAAACAAACTAATACCATCCTTATTTTTAAATTATTTTATAATACCATTCTTACAGTTTTCTTCCAAATTATATGACATTGTCTTATACAAGCTATAATAAGCCTCCTTATCTTTACTTCTATTTTCAAGTTCTGACTCTAAATACACCTTTTTATAATTGTCTTTAAAAAACACCCATCATTCATTCCATGATGAATAAAATTCCCTCATAGATCTGTGCTGTACCCATAATAAATCTTTTTAAATCCTTCTTATCAATAAAACCTGAAACCAATCTCTTAATGCACTTACCTTCTCTAATAACTTCCTAATTACATCCACACCCCATTCATATTACCCATTAATAAAAAAAAACACATTTCTCAAAATTCCCCTACCTACCTCATGCACTGTCTCATATAATACAAAATAATCAATGTTAATCCTTTTATCCCTTCTTTTAAAAGTCCACAGTTTCCCCATATTTTAATCTGCCATATTTAATAACTTCCTTTAACTTCCTCATGTCTATTCCAGTCTTCCTTTTCCTGTTCCTAATACAACAATTAAAATCTCCCATTACAATGATTTTCATGGCAATCATAACATACAGCTTCAAACTTTCAAACAAAATGCCCATTTCTTTTACCATAGTAAAAGAATAAACCCCTATCAACCTATACACGTCATACCTTACATCTATAGCTGTGGCCATTCTTGACAAAATTTCTACAAAATGCAAAATCCTCACCTCTTCACCAAAAAAAAAAACACACACACGCACACACACAGACATGTACACACACACACACCTGAACAGCCATCTTTACCCAAGTTTCCCAGAATCTTTCCACCAAAGAAAATGAACCCATAGCCTATCATTCTCAGATATAAATCTAGTATCTTGTAGACATACCACATCCATATCAAACTTTTTACTTCACTGCAAAACAGCATTTTGTAGCCTTGTTAATCCAACTATTGACATTTACAGAAACAATCCTCACATTATTCTTTACCTTTCTTTTTAAGTTTTGGTGAAAGATTTTTACATTTCTTCTTCCTCACCTTCACTCGAGCCCCTATGGAGATTTTATTTCTTACACCCAGCTCGCTCCTGTCTTCAGGTTCTCACTTTCAAATTCATCCGTGATACTTTCACCTTCTTCATTTATCACACATTCACTTTCTTCATTTACCACATCCAACTCACCTTGCTTTCCCTTACCCATATTTTTTTTTCTTTATTCTCATTTACTTACCCCCCTCTCTATTACAGTCATCCCCTTCTGTACCTATTTCATTAGCACTTACAACATCCTCACCAATATCTTCCAACCTTCCTTTTTCACAATCAAACCAAAAATGACCCACCTTATTACACAATCTACATTTTTCACACCTATTCTTCATATACCCTTGCTCACTACATTGATTACATCTTGTATTATTGCACTCATTCATTAAATGTGAAAACTTCCCCAAAATAACATGCCTTAGCTTGTCCCTTGTACCTCCATGTATCCCTAATACCTGCAACATAAATAACACTTGGCACATGTTTACAACACAAGCTTCAACTTAAAAAAAAAACTTCCAATTCCCACCCTCCATTCCATACCCCCCTTTCATTATTAGTTCTTTTTCACATCTATTGCAGAACGACACATTTTTAAAAAGCATTTTAAATCATTACTTAAGTTTCATCTGTTCTAAACTGTACAAAGACCTTTTTATTTAATCTATTCATTTGTTCTGAAAAATACAATTATTCTATGGGAAACAGTCCTTTTTACATTTATACAAACACAAAACCTTGTCCATTCAATTTTCAGTCTCGAAAGTAATGTCACAAAAAATATTTCCCAAAAGTATCAATGATCTAATATCTTTAACTACAAGACCCAAAGGCGTCCATATCGCTAATCAACGTGGACATAAAGATATTTGCCTCCATCTTAGCCAATAGATTAAAAACTGTGATAACTAGCATCATTTCACCCTATCAGTCTGGTTTTACTCAACAAAGACAAACCTACAACATCACCATAACACTGGATGCTATGATTAACTTGTCTAGTCAGAAAAACGTTCCACTCTTTGCTCTGGTAATAGACACATCTAAGGCTTTTGACAGAATCAATCAAAAATTCTTATTTTCAATACTACCATACTTCAACATTCCCCCAGGATTTATAACATTCATTAAAGTATTATACTCCAAAGTACATACAATACTACAGGTTAATAAAAGTTTCTCTTCTAGAATAGATATTAAAAATGGAATTAGAAAAGAATGCCTCCTGTCACCATATCTCTTCAATTTGTATATTGAACCACTATTTCTACTTATTACACAAAAAATCTACCAACAAATACCAAATGTATATAATACAAAGATTTCTTTACAGCCTTCGCAGATTACCTAAACTTATATTTTACAATACCAAGCTCTGATATTGAGAAAATCTTAACCTCTATAAGTGTCTACTCGAAAATTCTCTAATTACAAAATAAACCCAGAAAAATCACTAATATCTCCTACCAATCCATCCTCCAAACTAACAATATACCCTCTGCCCACAGAAATTAAATTTAAACACACTATGAAATACATTGGAATTACTTTTCATCAAGACTCATCATTGGTGTACCAAAGCAATGTAAGAAACCAATGGTCAACAATAAAACATGACCTCCACAGATGGGAAAAACTTCATTTATCCGTATTAGCCAGGGTTGCAATTATCAAAATGAACATCCTACCCAGAATGTTATACCTATTCAATGCTACTGACATACCAATACAAACTAAGTTCTTTCATAAACTACACTCCTCTCTTTCCAAGTTTGTATGGTATCCTAAATCAGTCAGAGTTGCATATAAAAAAATAATTCTCCCTTAAGAAAAATTAGGCTTAGCACTCCCAGACTTTAAACTATACTATGACATAATAAGAATCAACAGAGTCCTGGCAATATCTGAATAACTATGTTAAATCATTAAACATAAATCTCCAGGCTCTCCCATTCTTGGACAAAAATAGTTTGAAGAATATGAAGTTTCCATAAAACAATTGGAGACAAAATTAAGGCACTGCAAAAACGTATTAACTCCTTGAATGTATATAATGCCTTTATTACAATGCAACCTCTACATATGAATCCTAATCTTAAGATTAATGATAAAAAGTTAAACTTAAATCCATGCCCCTTGCTAAGGGAGCTGTCGGTGTTAGACCTTTATTCTTATAGAAATCAATCTCTCACAGACCTGAGAACAAATTTGGACTTACCTAACCAATACCTAATCATGCTAAGACAAATCAGAGATATGTGTGCCAGTATACTAAATAATCCTACAATCACACATAGAGGCATAGGTTTAGTCAAAACACTCTGGTCTCTATTAACACTGAGAAAGAAAATGATATCCCGCTCATAAAAACTCATTATGTCAATAAGGTACCAAGAAGAGATGCTTTTCTCAAAATACTGGCGTGGCATTGATCCACTAATTTCTAATGACCAAATGACTCAATCTATACAAATAACAAATAAATATATTCCTTTCAGAAAAATGAGCTACAAGCAGTTCATGATACTTAATAAGGCCTACCTTACCTTGACACTAATAAACAAATTTAAACCTGCTTCATCCCCCTTAAGTCCACATTGTGATACTCAGAATGCTGACCTACTTCATATATTCTGGAACTGTAAATGCTCAGACAAATTCTGGTGTCCACTCAAAGTCAGATTACGCAAAATGGGATATGAGGAATCCTGGAAATTTGCCCTACTATATGTTCCCTCTGTGAAGCTAAAGAAACAAGAAAGAATATTAATTACACGATTTACACTTATAAAATATTATATTACACTGAACTGGAAAAACAGAACTCAGATGTCTTGGAATGGATTCAGACAAATAGCTATTAGATACATAACAGCACACAGATTTTTAACGCATATTCAAAAATGAAACAAACATTTTGTTGAATTTTGGATCATATACGGAGATAAAAAACACTGACTACTACCAATGTCTAATTAGTGAGGAATGAAATTGTATTTTTACTCATCACACATCTGATGGATAGCTAAATGGCTCACAGACAGGCCACATGAAGTTAGGGTGGGGGAATCCACCTCAACCAAGAGGCCTGTTACTGGTGGTGTTGTACGGGACTTGGTACTGGGACCTCTCCTGTTTAGAATATAGTTCTCTAAAATGAAGAGAGCCTTTGGCTGACTAAATTTGCTGATGACTGCAAGCTGTGGCAATTACTGAATCCCCAAAGATGTAAATATCCTCCAGGAAGGTCTGACACAAACAAATAACTGGTGCCAGAACTATATCCTAAACTCAAAAAAATGCATAATTATACCCTTTGGGAAGACAATCACTCCTGGAAATTACAACATTGATAACACTTCCCTAAGACTAGACATAATGGTAAGGGGCTTGAGAACTCGGATTGACAGTAACCTGAAATGTGATCACCATGTATCCATGGTAGTGAGAAAATCCCTCTACGTGGCACAACTTATAAGTAAGGGCATAGCATCCACATCTAAGGCGATCATAGTCTCACTTTAGTCAGCCTTCAATAAACTAATCATCGAGTACAGTGCTCCCTTCTGCATGTACCTGACCAGGCATTTGCAACAGCTCAGACAGCCACAGACATTCCTCACTAAAAGAATACAGGATGTAAATAATATGTCCTATGTGGACCACCTCAAAGCCCTCTCCCTGTATTCGATCTCCTACGGACTATAGAGGGGTGATCAATGCCTAACCTACAAGGCATTCTCTGATCCAGACTTGATGGATCTGCTACACATTCACAGAACGAATAGTACTAGAATTACTCAATCTAAGGATCTAAACCTCTTCTGTGACATAAACAAAACATGTTGGAGGAACAGGTATTCATCTCATAGATTACCCCTTCTCGGTAACAGAATCCCCATTCATGTGAGTCAGAGCTCTTCCTTAAGCCTATCCAAATGCAATTTGGCCAAATGGATAGTAAACTGCAAATTCACTCCTGGTTTATCACCTATGGCCCTTATGGACAGGGCAGTTTGTATATGCTGTAAGGCACAGGCATATACAAAAGACATTCTAGCCTGTGGGCATTAAAAACTGAGAAAATTGGGGCACAAATGGCTGGCTTGAAAAGGCTGTAGGGCTGTTAGATTCTATGTCATCACCCTAATAGAGGGTTTAAGCCTTTCATACAATGTCAGTGAAAGCATCAAACTCTTTGATGTTTGCCAGGATGATGACCTGTCTTGATGGCTCTCCGTGTAGGGAGTCTGAGAGGAACTTCTCACCCCAAAGGAACAAATGGGTTTGAGTACAATACAGGGGTGGCATGGTAGATATCAGGCAGAGGAAGGAAGCATACAGAAAAAAAGGAAGTCTGAGAGAATCAAATACTGGAACTGATTCTTTAGCAGCTTGTAGTCTTAGTTCTCTGTGCTAATTGTCAGACTAAATTCACCTGATCTGACTAGGAAGAGCTCATTTGCAATGGAGGTACATTAAGAAAAGCTCTGTATAAATTACAGATGATAACCCCACGTATTTATAAAATTATTATTTTACATTATGCAGCTATATAAATCTGAGGATACGTATACAATTTCCATGTCATTATTTACATATATACATAGGTTCATAGTAAGTACTTGGATAACTGCACTTGTGGGTCATTTTAAACCTAGCCAATGTCCCTTTAGTAAGAATAAAACCCTGTACTTCTTGACTGTGAGGTAAACACCTTAACCATTATGCCAACCCCCATATATATTGTTCATAATGCATACCTTATGATGAAGGGATTGTCACTGAGCCAATTGATCGTGCTGGTTAGGAACAATAGTATAATTGCCACCATAACCTGTTAAGCGTTAGTGGAACTACAGTTGCTGTATTATTTTATATTAAACAGTCTTGTTGCCTTTCTGAATGCCTTTTTGAAGGGTAATGGCATGTTATGTTCTTTTAACTGCATATGAAAGGCAACATTTAAACTAATTCATTCAAAATGTTTGCTATAAAAGTCTGCAAGTCACATAACTAACATCTGTATCAGTTTTAATGTATATGTAAGAAATGCATACATGAGGATAAACTGATACAGAGGTGACTGGGAATAATGATTAACCAAACTTAGCATCTATACCTAAAATAACCCAGTAGGTTTTACATAAACTACAGGTGCATAAACATATTGTATTAGAGGGAATTCTTAATGTTTTTCAAATGCCCTTTTAAAAGGTTACTTGCCTTATACCTTCTGTTTTTTTCCCGCAGTCTGTGAAGACTTGTTTGTCTATAGTGATTCGTGTCTTTCCTAATGCCTGCATTCATTCCTAGAAAATGGATATACTATATACCTTTCTGGATATAGTATACATGGGGGTTTGGTGTCTAATACATTAAATATCATGTACTGTATGTTGAGGGTACAAGTTTCATCAACAATGATAAAGCCTAGAGCCTAGATCTCTAATTCCACAGTACAACATTTCCCATGTTTCAAACTAACTAGACCCCCTGAGTATAACACTCTGTGTTTCTTTTTTAATTATTCATTACTGTTTCCTATTCATTTCAACCGTATGTACTAACTGCTTATATTGTTTCTTGAGTACTGCTTTACACTAATTGCATCAGCTTTTATGAATGGGGTTGTCTTGAGGGTGGCTTTTTATTGTAGCTATGAGTTAGTTTTTTGTCATGCTGATAGTTTTTGTCATTTCTGTGACAGCTTAGTGAGGGTTATATTAATGCATTATAGGTGATTAATTTGATTGTGTGTTTTATTTAGTTATATATATTTTAGTAGTTTGTTAGTTCTTGGTCTCATTTGCTAGAAATGCAATTTTCTCATTGGCTGGGTATAATTCTACTTTATTTTTGTGACTTTTTTATTTAATATGCTTATTTTGCATTTTGAGTGTTTAATTTGTGTCAGCTTTGTGGCTTTTTGGAAGATTTTATACAAATTTGTTTTGATCTTACTAAGGTTTTGTAATTTGGATTCATGGGTAGTGTAGGTAGTGCCATTTTATGAATGACAGTGTGCAGAGATATCATGTGCAATAGGTGCACATTCTGAGTGAGAGTAAGTGTATGTGTGTATGTTGTATATGTGTGTGTGTGTGCGTGTCTCTTGCAAGAGGTTGACACCCTGAGTAAGACTCTGTGTCCTTGAGAGAAAGGATAATCACTGACTGATCATAACTTTGAATTAGATTAATCAGGTAATCAGAAAATGAATTGATGAGTAAAATATATGGTACATATTTTAGCTTTTTTCTTTTCTTTTTTTTTTTTTTTTTTTTTTTTGCAGATTGAAGTGGCCTGAAAATATTCTGAGATTGTGGTATCTTGGAATATTTCTCTTTCTCTAAGGAACAGTGATTTTTGGACTTAGTGTGTATATGTAGTAGGGAGCATGAGTGTACAGACCCTCATATTAACCACTGTAAAAGTTTAAAGCTGAGTTTTTGAACAGCTGTCTTTTTGTCAGAATCTCACTTCAGTTTTAAGTATTGACAGGTGAAGTACTTTGTCTTGCACTTCTGATGGGCAGCTAGTTTGAGCATGTGTGATTGTGATTTGTCCACACTGTGTATGGCTTCATTACAGTGCATTAGAGGGCTGTAAATGCTTCAATGATATATTTAACATTATATGTGCAAGCTAATAAGGGTCAGATGTTGGTAAAAAATATCACCATGCTGGTTCATATCAGACCATCAGTGCCCACTATATTTGGATGGATGAATAAATGATTAAATAAATAAATGAATGCTGAGCTGTTTTTATTGATAGCGGAACCTACTAGACATAATGTGACACTACCATTATGGGAAAATAAAAATGATAAGCATAGGCTGCAATATTGTTACAGAAGTTTAAGTATCTAAATAGCTACTCTACATTACACTTGCAGTATGTAGGGTGTACACAATGGAGATGAAAACTGACATGATAAGAATGATACAAGCTCAGCTGTTACTGAAAGTGGAGTCATAATTTAAATGTGAGAGTTGCCTGCATGTGTGTGTGTGTGTGTGTGTGTGTGTGTGTGTGTGTGTGTGTGTGTGTCTGTATGTCTGTGTGTGTTTAACCGGACTTCATCCCAATCTCGCATGATTTGCTACAAGAATCTTCCCTTTCTTTCCACATTGGCAGTACTACAGAGTGACCATAGGTATGTGGACTCTGCCCATGTGAGTGCTTATGCATCCTAAGATGGAATTGCATCCTATCTTGGACTAGCCGCATGCTTTAGTTTGTTAGGACAGGTTTCTACTCCCCTTCCTATTCCCCTTACTACTAAACATATATATGTGTGTGTGTCTGTGTGTGAAAATCAAACCTCAAAGAGTGTGTGTGTCAGCTGTATGGAGCAGGGACACAGAGCACTGGTTTCACAGGGTGTTGGAGAACTTGGCTTGGACACTTGGCTGAGGTCTTAACTGTATAGCTGTGTCAGTGGGGAGTCTTATTGGGGAAATGGAGGCAGACAGATAGAGAAATCCAGACCATGGACTGAGTATGATCCCCTGTGTGCCCTTAAGGGAAATCGTGCTTGAAGCAGAGAGCTGCAGCCGGGAATACTGGGTGTATCCATTTTTGTTCCAAGTGGACGGCCCTCTCCAGTGTCAGTGGTGAGGATTCAGGCTCCTTGATTACTGGCACATAGTGGGGATGTCACAAGGTGACATAGGGATTTATGCCCGATTTGTGAGTTTGTCTATAAAGCCCAAGTGAGGTATTGTGACAAATGCCTTTGCCAGATCAAGGTAGGCAGTATGTTCTATTTTGTTCTCATCCATGGCTCTAGTGACCCTCTCAAAGAAATCTGCCAAGATTAGTAGACATGACCTGCCCTTGACAAAACCAAATTGGGATGGATCCAGTGTTTGAAGATTTCCTATGTTTTTATTTATCAGGTCCATGATAATTCTTTCCATTGTTTTGTATATAAGATTAGTCAAACAAGTGGGTCTGTAATTCCCTCAGCCTATTAATTGCCTACCTTTCTGTACAGGGATGACCATGGCAGTCCTCCAATTCCTAGGGATGAAGCCTGTCTGAATGTTTTGGTTGAACAGAGATTCTAGTGGGCCTGACAGGTAATGTTTCAAGCTATTTACGAAGGATACTGGGATATTATCAGGACCCACTGATGCAGTATTTTTAGCTCTGGAAGTGTGAAGAGGATTTTTTTTTCTTTAGTGATAGTTGGGAGAGAAATGGTAGATGGTATTTCCTGAGGGGAACTAGGGTTGTAAAATTGGAGATAATATATTGGCCATCAAATTTGCTATACCCCCTATTTGGGTATTGGAAGTTCTGTTCATTATTAGTTAATTACAGTGTTGGGTGTTCCCTTTAACATTGAGTATATAACTGAAAAATGCCTTATGGTAATCTTTAGCCTGGGAAGCTATTTTTGCCTCAAAGTTAGCTTTGATGGACCTGATCAGTCCCTGAGCTGCTTGCTGAGACTGATGTGGGAGGTGTTTTTTTTTTTTTTTGTCTTTTGGGCATAGCCCTTCCTTGTTTTGGATAGGATTTTCTTTCTTTTGTTGTACAACCTATTTATACTGGGGGGTCTACCAAGGGGGCTTGTTTTTGGAGTTTGTCCTAAGTTTAGGACATGTACATCACCACAGGGACTCTCTAAGTCTTTCTATCTGTTTGGCTCATGTACACTCCTTCACATAACCAACAAGCATAACTCTCAAATGCCCAGATTTTTGCCTCATATTTTTGTTCTGTTCCTCACAACATGTGTGATTTTCTGACAAATCACTGAGGATTTAAGTCACTAAATATTGACATACATTTGAGTTTCCGATTTCACATCCTTCAGAACATGCATGATAACACAAATCTTGTTATTTTTAGACACCTTCTAAGTTTATAAAAGCAGTATTTGAAATCTGCCCCTATTTTGGGGTCTTTGTCCCCTATTATTTTAGGCTTTGTCCAGATTTCTTGTGTTAAGATGTATGCCAACAAGGGCTACCATCACTGGCTTTGGTAGTCATGCCTAAATCATCCTACTACCAGCCTTAAATTTTTATCATGGTCCCTGCCTTTTAGCACTGATTAGGTCAGAGGTGGTGGTCAAAGCTGCCAGGACACACCCCCTCTCAGCTGTGCCATCAAATGCCAATGGCTAATTGAACCTAGGTCATCTCAGTCAAAGTCAGGACATTATCCTTCCATGCCAATGGTACAGCTTTCTGTCAGTCCTCATTCGGCTACTGTGTGACTTTGAGCAAGCTACTTAACCAGACAGTGCTCCTGGGACACCTCTGAAAAGGGACACAAACATGTCCAATAGGCTTACATGGTTAACAAATAAATAAATGAAATTAAATAATAAGCTTGAATAAAATAAAAATAAATAGATTAAATAGCTAGACTGATAGAAGAAAGCAACCCAGCCAATTAATGAAGTACATCATTATATATTATATTAGTATACAGACAGACATACAGACCCACAAGTATGTGTGTGTGTGTGTGTGTGTGTGTGTGTGTGTGTGTGTGTGTGTGTGTGTGTGTGTGTGTGTGTGTGTGTGTGTGTGTGAGTGTGTGTCTGTATAGGCACATACATGAGCACACATGTGCACACACACACACACACACACACACACGCACACACACACACACACGCACACATGCACACATGCGCACACACACACACACACACACACACACACACACACACACACACACACACACACACACACACACACACACACACACACACACACACACACACACACACACACACACACACACACACACACACACACACACACACACACACACACATGCACACACATATGCACGCGTGAGCAAACTGAGGAACATTAATATATAAATGTAAATATAAATAAATATAACTGGAGGCTTCATTTTCTTTTGAGTGGCCAGTGTGATACAAAATATAGATATGGTAGTAATAACATGGAGGTAAAGCAAATCTTCAGTAAAAATAGAAACTGAGCTTTATAGTCATTGTTCACACTGCAGGCCAGCCACAGTGTAGATGGTGTCTCACTCATTGAGTTCAGAGAAACTTGATTCAAAAGAGAAAAAACTGAACCCAGGGCTGTAAGGTGAAGCTCATTAGCAGGTCACAGCCTTAATCTTCTGACCTATACAGCTAACATAAGACATAAGGTGACCCAGTAGAATTGCACAAGGTGCTATGTGGGGAATCATCGTGTGGGCAGTGGTGGCTCATGATATTGGACTGCAGGACTGTAACCCCCCCAGCTGTAAAACAAAATAAAAAAAATCCTGGAGCTCCACACATGCCTGCTTAGAAAACTGAATCCGGACTGCTGTTTAACGAGTCCAGATTCAGAAAAAAGACAGCAGTCTACAGATGCCCCAGAAGTCTATGCGGTGACTGCAAGGCCTGCAGTCTGGTGTGTGCTTGGAACAAGCAGAGGTAGAGCACGCATGTGAGCAGACATACGTTTTGATCCAGTGCTAAGAAACAGGAAACTGGCTATGGCTTGGCTTATTCCAGCACCTATTCAGAAAAGTGGCCCAGGAACAACTCCAGCTTTATGTGGACGGGAAACAACTTATTAAGTCAGGCAGTGTGTGTGTGTGTGTGTGTGTGTGTGTGTGTGTGTGTGTGTGTGTGTGTGTGTGTGTGTGTGTTAACTATAACTGGTAGCTCGAGAGTAACTCGAGCTCAAACCTTCAACCTTGGGTGCAGGTAGCAAAAGTCTGAATTTCCTACCCACCACCACTTGTGCAAAGCATTCAGATTTTTGCCTCATATTTTTGTTCTGTTCCTCATAAAATCTGTGTTTTTCTGAATTCTGAATTCACTAAATAATGACAGACATTTGAATTTCATACTTCATATTCTAGTACATGGTAACACAAAACATTTTATTCTAGCAATTTTCTAAGTTTATAAGATCAATATTTGAAAATTGTCCCTATTTTTGGGGCTGTATTCCACCATTATTGGCTTTGTGCAGGTTTTTTTGTTTGCTAAGAGGTTGAGAGCTATGGTGGGAACTGAATTCACTTAATATGTTTTGGGGCTGTAGTCTCCCATTATTGTTTTTGTCCAGGTGTTTTGTGCGAAGACATTGAGAGCTATGGTGAAAACTGAATTCACTAAATGATAGCCATTTAAGTTTCACTCTTCCTGTCTTTCAAGAAACAGCTGATTTGGCATAGTGGTATGTTGCTCTGATAGTAGTGCATAGGGTCCTGGGTTCAAGACTTGGTAGTAAAATGCATGGTGGTAGCTCAGTATTTTATTCTAGCAACTTTCCAGGTTATACGAGCAGTATTTTAAATGTGTCCCTAGTTTTTGGGCTTTTGTTCCTCCCCTCAATAAATTTTTTGCTTTTTCCAGATTTCTTGGGCTTATGTGCTGTAAAGTTGAGAGGTGCAGTTGAGTGTCATGTGGATTTTGTAAGGAGCTAAGAGCTGCATTAAGAGAATGAGAGGTACGCGCAAATAAATTGCTTTATAAAATTAGGTATATCCAAACCTCTCAACTGTCCCCAACCTTGGCTCAAAATGTTGCTCTCCCCCTAATAATCCCTTTGCAAAATGGCAATTTTGGAAGAAAATGTGGAGGGTTTACAATTAATAAATAATTGTAATTATCAGAGTTACAGATTACTTTTATTTCAGAAATGCATGTAGATTCTCTTATTTTGTCAGCTGCTTAACTTAACAGTATTAATATTTAAAAAGTGTCCCTACTTTGACAGGTTCCCAGCTGTATTGTGTGGCTATTTTATATTTTTGTATCACATTTTGGTCCATTTTTCATAAATTGTGGTTTTCTGGCAAATTAGTGGCAAATCATTAAAAATTGAAGTTAGAAAATCATGACAGACATTTCAATTTCAGATTTCATACCCTTCAGAAAATTCATACTAACGCAAGACCTACTATTCTATTACTATCTTTCTAAGTTTATAAGACCAATATTTAAAAATTGTCCTTATTTTAGGGCCTTTGTTCTAATTCTGTTTATGGCTTTGTCCAGATTTCTTGCTCGGAGGTTGAGAGGTATGACAAATGTGTCAGGGCCATCATCGTCAGCCAGAGACATTTCAAACTGTGACATACTTGTTGCATCCTACTCCCCCATGTAGTGACTCTGGATGGGTCCAAGCAAGGCAAGGAGCAGTTATGCAGTGTAAGTGTGCAGAGTATCCCCCCATCCAAGGTAGATACAAATACTACAGTGGCTTTTCATCTGTCCTTGATTTTGTAGAATGTTCTAGTTTTCTGTCATAGTTTTATACTGTTAATTTATGCTTCTTATTATTCAGAAAATGCATGTTGTTGCAGTCCCTGTTGCTCTGTGTTTAAGTAGCAATGCTTTAATGACCATCGGGTAAACTTGTCTGAGATTGTAAGATGCAAGTAAGCTTTAATAAGCATGCTGTTAAAAAATTATCAACATCGAAAGCCTTTTTGTTGTTGCCATGCAGAGAATATTTACATAACTAGATAACGTGTAAGCCTTAGGTATTGAAATGCATATGACAGTATTTGTAATAAAGGACAGGATTGCAGTATTTTCAGAAGCTCATTACATGTGTTGGAGACTTGCAGTCATCTTTGCAGGCTCTACCCATAAACTAAACAGAATGCCAATCTATCATGTGTGGTCCATAACCTGTGCAGTAATCCTTTAAGCAATTTATCTTGAGCTTGTTTCCTGTTTGCTGTTCATTTTTTACTTTGATCATGTTTTTCCCATGAAACAAGTAGATAGTTGTCAAGCAGCAGGTCTTTTTTGGAAAAGAAACAGTTTTACAAATGGGGGTATCACAGAGAGTGCTACTTTCAGCATGTTACTTGGTAAGTTTATAAAGCTGAATATAAATTATAATTAGAACTGCAGTGCAAGGAGAAGTGGTTTGAGTTGAGTGCTGCTTGTTTTTCTTATACTTGATTTTGACTGGCATTCCATTAATGTATTTAAAAAGTAATTTATTTTTTCATGCCTCACAACCTTTTTGTTTCCATCTAGATATTAAGTAAGCTGTCATGTAGCCAATGCATTGAAATATTTTTTGCTTCTACACTTCATTTTGTCTTGATTGGACTCTCATAATGATGGTTTGGCACCCAGGGCAGCGTATTTAATTAAAGTCCCAGTTTTTGTGGTTTTGAGCATAGCTCCACCCTTTTTTAGTCGGTCACACCCCTTCCCATTGACCCAACCCATTCAACTGTCTCCTGCAGCTCCCCTTTGATTTGAAGTCACCAGCCACCACTGGGTGTGGGTAAAGAACAGGGCACACTGTGCATCTACTTAGGATTGCAGCAGAAAGCACTTTTTGTGTGTGTTTGTGTGGGGGTGTTACACAGATGTGCTGGGTGTGCATAGCAGAGCAGCTCTCTGCATCGTACACCTGGATGGTGCCACACAGCCTTGCATTTGGGAATGGAGCTGCTCCATATATTATATAAGGAATGACCATATTTGGTTTAGGCCATTGCTGCTAGGATAGTATACAGGAATGAGTAATGCAGTCGAAGAAATTAATGACCTGTATTTTGCCTGATGCCTGGTCCTGCAAACAATAAGCATGTACCTAAGGAATTCAATCATCTCTCTGGTCTGTTGCTACCTTGCAGTAATGTAAGTGTGTGTGTGTGTGTGTGTGTGTGTGTGTGTGTGTGTGTGTGTGTGTGTGTGTGTGTGTGTGTGTGTCTCTTTGTGTCTGTATGTGTGTGTGTGCACTCACATCTGATTGTGCATATGTGTTAGAATGTGAATATGTGAATGAGACTGCTATGAGAGTGAATGTGATTGCTATGTCTGTAATGTGTGAGTGTGTCTTTGTTGGTGTGTCTGAATGAATGTGACTGCTCTGTGCATGTGTGACTGTGTGTGTGTGTGTGTGTGTGTGTGTGTGTGTGTGTGTGTGTGTGTGTGTGTGTGTGTGTGTGTGTGTGTGTGTGTGTGTGTTTGTGTGTCTGTCTGTCTATGGGTGGGTCTGTAGAGCTGTAGCATGAATTCGTGTAATGCTAGGTGCTGTTTCTCTATCTGGCACCTAGCAAAAAATATCTATTCTAGGTTCACTGATCTGGTGCTCCTAGGCCCATTACATCAGTTAATTATCTGTACACCTCAACTTAAGAGATGAGGGGTAAAAAAAGGTTTTCTATTTTTCTGCTTTTCAAAATGTAGCAAACCGCTTGCTGTAAATGCAAGTATATATTGTAACAAATGTTTAGCTACAGTTCCTGTACCACTGACTAAACTCCATTCTTTTCTGAAGGCAGATACAATAATAAAGCCCCATCAGCAACTGCCAATCACACCTAGCACCTGGAGTGGATGCCCCCTTCAACCCACCCTACATAAACTCCTGTGTGTGTGCATGTGCATCTGAATGAATGTTACTGGTGTGTGTGTGTATGTGTATGTGTGTCTGTGTGTCTCAGTGACATTTTTTGGTCTGGTATTTGCGTCATTGGAGTCATCCCCATCTATCATTCATGGCATTTGAGTCTGAGATTATTGCCTTAAACTGACTTCCAGTCACACAGCAGAAGTGAGGTAATCTACAGGTAGTTGTATGGTATCTATATGATAACCCTTAATAGAATTGCATTCAACAAACCAGATGTTATTATTGCTGCAGAGACCTGGCTAAAGCCTTATATTAAAAACTCAGAACTTGTACACCCAGACTATACTTGCTTAAGAGACAACTGACCACGCAAAAAAAGGAGGAGGTGTTGCACTGATAGACCCTAACACTCTTAATATAGTTTCATATACGAAACCCATTCCCAACTTTTCCGCAGAAATATTAACAGCATACTGGAAAATTAATAACTGCAAGAACCTCTGTACTGTAGTGCTGTATATCCAACCAGGCAGTAACATTCCTATACTACATGAAATCCTAGCCTGGACTACAAACAATATAAAAAATGAAATGTGATGGATGTGAATATCAACTGGCTAGACATCTCAATTCACAACCATTCCTCCAGTATCAACTTATACAACTATACCCAACTAATTAACAATATAACTAGACTCAACAAAAATAATGGTGGCTCTATCCTTGATTGGATCATGGTTTCTGACCAAAGCAGAATCTCCCCCACAGGGATACTTCCTAATAGCATTAGTGATCACTTACCTGCCTTATAATATGTAATAGTACCCCAACTCTAAGTAATCACCAGTATAGGGACAGTGCAGACTTATCCCAATTCTGACTAACCACTCTCAACCAAACTTTACAGAACATTAACTGGAATCCACTAAATGTCCTTCCCCTGGATGATGCCGTAGAGGTCTTCAACTCTACATTCCTCAGGATCTTTAACAATCTAGCTCTGGAAAAAGAGAGTAAAAAGTAACCATACCAGCTGGCTTACTAGGCCCATTAAACTACTCATGAAAACCAGGACTAAAGCTTGGAAGCAGTGGCAAGAAAAATAAAATCCCTCTGACCTAATACAATATAAACAGCTCTGCAACCAGGTGAAACACCTAGTCACAAAAAATAAAATAGATCACTATGTTACTCTACAAAACATTCATAAACAAACCCCCAAAAAGTTCTGGGGCACCATTAATTCCTTATTAAACTTCTTCTTCTTCTTCTTCTTCTTTTGGCTTTTCCCGATTAGGGGTTGCCACTGCGGATCACCTGTCTGCTCATGATTGGCAGTGGAGTTTTACGGTGTCAAGTTGCCAACCTTCCACAGAAGGCACACACACACGCACTCATGCCTAGGGCCAATTGAGTGTGTCCAATCCACCTACAGCATGTCTTTGGGATGTGGGAGGAAACCAGAGCACCCAGAGGAAACCCATGCGACCAGAGGGAGGACATGCAGACGCCACACAGAAGGCACCCCAGCCAAGGATTGAACCGGAGAATCTCTTGCTGCAAGGTGGCAACGCTAACTGCTGCACCGCCGTGGCCGCCCATTATATCCTTATTAAACTCAGGTTCAAATAATAATCCCTGCCCAGACCCAGATAAGACACCCTCTGAAACAGCCTCTCTCTTTAACTCGTACTTCATAAATACTATAGCTAATCTCACCTCCAACTTCCCACAATCTGACTTAGCTCCCCCAAATCTGTCCTCTCTAAATACCTCCACCCACCCTCTGCCCAGCTTCTCTTTCTCTCCTATATCAACCTCCACCATAAAAAAATACTTCTTAAGACTTAAACCTTGCACCAGCATCCCTGACAACCTTCCACCAGAATCCCTACAATTAACAGCTAACTCCATTGCCTATCCCATCAGTATACTACTTAACAGATCCATACAGGGGTCTTACATATGCACTACTTGGAAAAAAGCTTATATTCTCCCTCTTCGTAAAGGCAGAAATAGTACCGACATCTCTAACTTTTGACCCATTGCCATCCTCTCATCAATTTCTAAGATCCTGGAAACATGTATTCACTGCCAACTTCTTAACTACCTGCATTATAACAAAGTCCTTTCCTCCCACTCAGCATGGTTTCAGACTAGACCATAGCACAACCACAGTACTTATCTCCTTCTTCGACTCAATTAACCAGGCTCAGAAAGCAGAAAGATTGTTGCATCACTCTTCCTTTATCTCTCAAAGGCCTTCGATACAGTCTCCCACCTTCTTCTTGTCAATAAACTCTCTAACTTAGGCATCACACCCCCTACCCTAAACTGGTTCTCTAACTACCTCTCAGACAGACAGCAGTCAACCAAGTGGCAACAGTCTTTCTCCTTAGAACAACCACAGGTGCTCACCAAGGCTCCATACTTGGACCCCTTCTATTCAGCATTTTTATCAATAATTTTCACTCTACTCTTAACCAAGGTAGAGGCAGCCAATACGCAGATGATTCTACCATCATCTGTTCAGTCAATTCACCACCAGAACTACAGACACTCATCCAAAATGCCCTTATCTTGACAAAAACCTGGATGAACAATAATCATCTTGCCCTAAACCCCCAAAAAAACTAAACGCATGTTATTTACACCTAAAAATACATCTCCCTAAACAAGGACCAAATTTCTATTCACTCTAAAGACAACACCATCACTGAGGCTGTCCCAAACACAAAACTACTTGGTGTCATCTTAGACGAGAGCCTTATATTCAACCTCCACATTCACAATAATATCAAAAAACACATCAAAAACTGGGCATGCTTTACAAACACAAATAATTCCATAATTATTCTGCTAAAATTATCCCTAGCCTCATCCTTTCTGCTACCATCTCTTCTTTATGGTGCTCTTCTCTTCTCCAATATCCAGTCCTCTCTCAAATCTAAACTTGCCTCATGCTATAATAAAATAGCAAACCTTATTACCAATACTCAATATTTATCACATCACTGCATTTCTTTACAGTCCATAAATTGGCTAGAACTCCCTCATTATCTTACAAATTTACAACTAACCACCACCCATAAATTCATATTCAAGCCAACAAATTGCTTGGCCCTCTCTTTTCTCCTTACCATATACCATCCTAACAGAACTCTTTGATCGGAAAATCAGCTGCTTCTGAATGTTGAAAAACATAGCTTTCAGCTGGTCAGATGCTCTACTCCTTTACTATTGCTAAACTATGGAACACTCTCCCTCCATCACTCAGAACTACTAGCAATGCAGCCCTCTTTAAAAAATCCCTAAAACAACACCTTTCCTCTCTATGGTAATGCACATGCACTAAAACTGCACTTCCTTAAACCTGACACTATCCCATCCTTCTACTATCTTCTACTTTGCTATAACTCCTTCTCCTTGTATTTACCTACAACAACACGAATGTTACTAACTACTATATGTGCTTACCTATATTTTAATGCAAATACTTGATAAGTATCAATTATTCACACTATTATTGTAACATGGCTAACCCAACCATCCTAACTCTATCTTGTTCTGTTATTATAGTGCAAATCTCTGTATCCTTTCATGTTGTAAGCTAATAAATTACCAGGATTCTGCCTTGCTCACTGTATCTACCACCACAGCTCATGTAAAATAAATATTGTTGCTTATTAATCTAAGAAATTAATGTATAGTACCCTATTCTGCACTGTATAGCTTTATAGTGAAATGTACAAATATGTGTTCGGTATGTATGTATTCATTGTTAATTTGATTATGGTGCTTTTCTCCCTGTGCTTCCACTGAAAATTGGCTCATTATGGCCCAGTAGACTATCCCAGGAAACAAATGCAAATAAATAAATCAACCACATATGAGTGCGATTGGAGCTGACAGATTTTACAAAGTCACGATGTGTACAAGCCTACAATGCACATAAATGCATGGATGCAACCACACAGAAACAAACACACACACACACACGCACACGCACACAATTGTAAAAGTAAAGTTAAATATACTATACCACCACTATAGCTCTCCTCAACTTTTCCAGCACCATTAATAAGGCTAGAGCAAGGGTAGTTTATCTTCCCTGTTTTTTCTACATCTCTCTGAAAAGCCTTTGATACAGTGTCACATGAGAAACATCTGACTCAAATGTTCTGTCTGGGCCTTTCCAAACCAGCCCTTCTATGGTTCTCGAACTACCTATCTGAAATATATCAATCTGTCAAATGGCTCTCTTCTTTCTCTTGTAATCTCCTAAATAAAACAGGTGTTCATCAAGGCTCTAGTCTCAGTTCACTGCCCTTTAAAATTTTCAGCAGTAATCTATATACCTCCAGTCAGCAAGTTTGCCTTATTCAGTATTCAGATGACATCTCTCATCTGCTCATCTGACAGCCCACTACAACTACAATCCATGACACAAAATGTCTTCAACTCATTCGAACTGTGGCTACATCAAAACCAACTTTCACCTAATCCCACAAAAACTGAACTACCACTATTTTTCCAAAGTCTCATTACAATGCTAAAAGTAACTTCCACATTAACTCTTTAAACAATAAAGGTTTTGAAGTAGTTACCAATACCAAATTGCTTGGAGTCTCCATAGATAACGTATTATTAAAGTTTGATCTTCACATACTAAACTGCATAAAAATAACTCATCAAAAGTAAGTTCTACTATATAGAACAAAAAAATATCCTTACTCCTAGCAGAATTACATTTGCTAACACCTATCTTTTACCCTCTCATCTTTATGGATCACCTATTTTGACTAAATTCATATCTCTCTTAAATCACAGCTGGAGCAATGCTATACTAAGATAGCTAGATTTGCAGCAAACCCACCACATAAAGGTTATCATTGTTCTACATTACGTGCTGTCAGCCAATTAGAACTCCCACATAACTAGCCCATATGCAACTTCTTGTAACCCATAACATACTATATAACCCCCACCTGCCATTCTATCTCCTAAGTACTTCATCACTATGACCCAAATCTCCCTCTGCACTCTTAAGACAAAAAACAGCTTGGAATCTATAAGCCAAAAAAAAGTATGGGGCAAAGTTTATACTCACACTGCATATACAAACTACAGAACTCTATCCCAGATTCGGTCAGAACTATATCTAGCCTTCATGTATTTAGGTCCTATCTCCAAGAATTTCTCATTAACTCAAGGCTATGCCCATGTGCCCATGAACCCCTCCACCTCACCTGTATGATCTGTATTAACAAATACTTTACATTCTTACTAAGCTAACCTCTCATCCTACTATTCATCTATATTTTTCAATACCTACCCTCTCCCCCTCTTAGGATGGACTTGTATCCTTTTATTTTTATTGCCTAGTATAGTAAACTATGCTTCTAATACTTTTTATATACTTATTGTCTTAGTTAATCGTATTTTTTTTTATTTATTTTTATTTTCACATCAGTGGTGTCTCCTCATGCTTTATTTATTCCTAAATATTTCACTATCAAACTATACATATACATGCTTTTTTAATTACATTAGTAGTAGTGGTTTATTTCATGTTATTTAACTCTCAGGAGCTTTTCTCCTCAGGCGTCTGTTGAAAAATGGGTACTTGTTACCCATTCAGACTTTCCCGCTAAACAAACGTCAGTAAATAAATAATAAACATATGCATATGTTAATCTGATGCACAGGCAAAAATATACATCTGTGAAGAGATCAACATGTAACTATGTATAATGAAACTGAAAGACGTGCATAGATTCATGGAAGTATACCTACAAAGTTATATACCTACAGAATAAAAGAAAATGCATGGAATTGCTAGAATAAAACAATACATAGAGACAGATATATCTGCTTTCAGAATATTTGCCTAAAACTTGGTTGAGTTTGAGGTAAAGTTTTTTTAGATCAGACTGGGAGTTGGTATAATGGTTAAGATATTTATCTCACAGTCACAAAGTATAAGGTTGGATTCTTAACTTTCCAAGGGAAATTGGCTAAGCTTAAAATGGTCCACAAGGACAGCTATCCTAGTACTTACCTATGAAGACCATTACAAGTAGATGCAGGCTGGCAAAGAAGACTGAAATTTGCTGTCAAGGAGCATCAGACTATGAAGGTCAGATGTCAGTTTGTGTCATAAATGTGGTGGGGCTAAAAAGAACATCAACATTTCTTCTAAATGAACTTACATTTGCTTAGCATGTATATCTGAAATCTCTTGGACCGCTTCCTTCCCAGCTTTATCACTGCTTATGAGAAGGATGCATGTGTATTACACATCTGAGATCGCATTTTGCAAGTACTGAGTATTATACTAGCTTTCCTGCTCCTGGTCTGTTAGATCAGATTTGGCATAGCAAGCTGTTATTCTCAATGCTCAGCTTGGAAGCTATGCAGAATGTGACTGAGTTTATTTATTACTTTTGTTTTACTATGCCTCTTCCCTAGCAAAGCACGGCTGATTGTTTTATTGTTTCACTTCCACTTTTTTCTGTGATTATGCACTTTTAACAGTGCCTGATGTATAAAGATTGCTATTTCAGGAGCAGGTACTAACTTTCACAAAGGCGAAGGCAGGTCAGTAGTTTGTGTGATAGATTGCAATGATGATGAGGATGGAGAATCAAACATTGTGAGTTGTATCATCACTCTCGCTCGGGAGGTAAGTGCTGTTGAGATGTCATTTTATAGGCGAGATGTAAGACCAAGGTTGCCATGGTGATTACTAAGACTCACCATCCAGCTATCACATAGGAAACAGGCAAGGATGTTACCTTTTACAATGGCAAGCATTTAGGTCACTATTAAAGGTCCTGTGATCTGGGAACTGCAGACAGGATTGTCAACCTTTATTATAAAGAAAATGAAAACTGTAAAAACTAATATAAACATGTCAATGAAATTTTTACCCTCTATAGCAGCTGTTCAAATTATTCTCTTTGAATCTGTTCTGTGCAAATAAATGTATATTTCGATCTTTTCTCACTTTTCTTTTTCTACATTACATTCTTCTTATTGCTGCTACTTTAATTTATTTTTATTACTTAACATTTCAAATGTACTTATACTGTACATAGAGCAACAAATATATCTGTGCCTATTTTCCGTAACCTGAGTACTTGCTATATTACATCAACCCAGGCTGGGACTCAAATTAGTCATTGCTGATCAATTTTTGACCCTGGTAAACAAGCAAATAAATAAATACATACATACATACCTAAATGGTTAAGAATAAATGCAGGCTTTTCGACAAATGCTTTTTTATTTTAAATTTGTATAACAATGCATGTATATCTTAGACAAAACTCCTTCTAGTTTAACTTACATTTGCAGTCTCCCCTCACTCTTATGACCGATCAATCAAAAAATATCCCCAAAAGTTCTCATATAGTTATAAATCCACAGATCTTCATTTGCAAAGTGCGCTATTTTAGTAGTTACTACATTAGCAGGATATGGGAGCAATAGTCAACTATTACACTGTTGATGAGATTATTTAAAACTGAAATACAGAACTTAAAGTCAACTTATAACGGTTTGCAAAGATATAATAATAAACTTGCTCAACGAGCTATAAAATGGATTTTGCATGTGTGCAGGGGGACAAGGGTAACGTGCCACATGTGACTCTGCTAAATAAATATACTAATTCTGAGTTTTTGCTTCCTAGGATATAGAGAGAAGTACTGTGACCTCAGAGTTATTATATCTGCTTTACAATATATAGAGGAAAAAATTGCATATAATGGGCTGAAGAAGCACAAACACACACACACGCACACATTAAATATAAATGTTATAATGCATGGAAATGCTGCAATGCATGCATCATTTGTGCATGTGATAATTTATAGCTTAAAGTTGCAAAGCTGTTGCAGTTAAGTCTAAAATCAGTATGTTCATCATCTTTTTAATAAAGAATTCATACTGGAATTTACATGTGAGATTTTATATGCTCATCTCCTAGATGTTAAAATACAATTCTCACCAGCTCAGTGAAGCCAAAACCTCCTGCCTACAGGAAGTAAGATAGCGAGACTCATATCAATGAAAAGTTAGAAACGATAGAATTAGCAAAGCCTTTAAAGTCCTCAAAAGACAGGACACTGGAAGTGAAGCACTGTAAAAAATGGAAAAAACAATATATAACTTGAAAAAAACATAGAAAAAAAGGCAAACAGGTTAAAGTACATGTTGCTTTGCCAGTTAGTTACCCAAAGTGACCTAACGGAGCCAGTGGAAAAAAACTCACATTTATAATTCACCAATTACAGAACAGAAGCAAACAGGAGAATGCACCTGTGGCTGGTACTATTATATACCCAAAGCGGATGAACATCACAGAAGTAGGAAAAATGCTGATACTTGTGGATGCAATGAAAGTGGTTAAATCATATCATGTGTCCAGCAAGCACCTGGAGCTATCCAACATAACATGTCTAAAGAAAAATGTACACAAAGTGCAGTAAGCATGCAAGCATACAACAAAAATACAAGGCAAAGAAAAGCCGAAAATGAAATCAGTGTCATGCAAAATAAACAGAAGGATCCCATAAAAGCACTACTTTGTCCAAACGTGAACACAAATGAATTAAATAATGACACAGAAGTGTCCCAGATGTTGCTGAGGAATGGACAGTGTGACACATTTGTTTGGGGACAAAGTACAAAAGAACTACACACATAGAGGAGCCTTAAATCTTTCAACATCTTTACTCAAGAATCAGGGTCTAAACCAAAAGTAATGAAGGTCAAAGCCCCCGAATCAGAGAGAATATCTAAATATTACTGTAACTCATTTAGAAAGGTAATAGAACAGGTTTTGCATAAGGATGCATTTTCCAAATACTAAAATTCAGAGCTGTATTCAGAGGATGTATTCAGAGGGGATCACGTCAGTCGCCCTGCTAGACAGGGGTCCAGGTAAGTAAATATTGTGGGAAGAAATAACCAGGGGATTGTTATGGGTAGGCTTGTATAGGCCCTAGGGCTGATAGGCTAGTACCAACCTATGAACCTATGTAGCATGTGGCATTACTGACTCATGGTTATCCTTGGTGATTAACCTAGAAATCAAACTCTTTACAATGGACAGGGCAAAAACATGAGGCAAAATAAGGGATATCCTGCAAAATCAAGGACAGTCGAGAGATATGTAAGGAGTCAATACACCTGTAGTCACAGTAAAGATTACCTACAATACCCATGGCACTGCAAAAGGTACTAATGATAATACTATATAACCTGTATACAATCTCCACACTGACATTTTCATGGTATACATCAGTCACTAACATCTATGTTCCTGATACCTGCACTATGTATAGCTGAAAAACTGATGTCTCCAAAACGTGAAACACTATTTATGCATTGACACTGAATAACAACATTAACCTCACTGCAAGGGTATGAACATGTAATACATGCCCACAAAAAGATGCTATAGTAGAGGTTATGGACATTAGAAAAGAGAGACATAACAATGAACATGTGACACAACCTTTGAAAGTGGAACATTTAATATGTTCAGCACAAAATGATGAATGTGCATCATAATGAGGGACATTGGGCAGTTATAGCACTAACAGACTACCAATTACAGGGGTGTAAAAAACAGGAAGCATTTACAATGACGTATAGTAACCTGGCACAACCACACGCTTTGGCAAAATGGAGGGCACAGAAATGTAAAACAACAAAGCTGACGTGTCCGTAGTAAAAGTAAGGCCATACACCAAAATGAACACATTAAGTAACACACACACACACACCACAGTAAGACCATACACCAAAACAAACACATTAAGTAAGACACACACACCACAGTAAGACTATACACCAAAATAAACACATTAAGTAAGACACACACACACCACAGTAAGACCATACACCAAAACAAACACATTAAGTAAGCTACACACACACACACACACACACACACACACACACACACACACACACACACACCACAGTAAGACCATACACCAAAATGAACACATTAAGTAAGACACACACACCACAGTAAGATCATACAGCAAAACAAACACATTAAGACATACACACACCACAGTAAGACCATACACCAAAACAAACACATTAAGTAGGACAGAATAAAACAGATAAAAATGCAGGTGGCCATATCAGGTGAAATGAAGCAAAACATACACTTAGAAAAAACATGCTAACAGAAATAAAGCATTGTACCAAAAATAGAACAAAAATAGATTAAGTCAATCCCATTAACATGAGACAGCATGACAGCAGACAGAAAAAATAAAGGAGAACAACTACAGATTCAATATACACAGAGGCAGCCCAGTACCAAATAATGTATAGGAAACAAGGTAGTATATGACACACATACATGACATCAACAAGTCATGCTCCAAAAGGATAATACTTATATAACACCATCGCCCATGAACAAAGAATGTTAACACTTACATAACACCATCACTCATGCACAAAGAATCTCAGACAACATAGAGAAAGGAAAGATGCACATCACACAGACAAGGGCACCACACAGAAATGTGGAAGGTAGGCATTTGTAACATGCAACCACTAATACTTCTCAGTCAGAATACTAAAAATTCAAAAAACTTGGCAGAAATAAATTGTATATATCTATAGCTATAGCTATAGTAATGTTTACATCCTTATAGATTTAATGCCACTGATAGTTTTCAGTCAGAATATCAAAATTCACAAAGCTTAGAAGAAATTAATTTTATATATCTGTATATATTTAGCTCTATTGCTAGACCTATATAGACTTAAAGAAATGTATCTTCTTATCCATGGTGGCCTATTTCATCGATTATTTTTTCTACTTCTTCTTTTTCTTTTTTCGGCTTTTCCCAGTTAGGGGTCGCCACAGTGGATTACCTGTCTGCTCATGATTGGCAGTGGAGTTTTGCAGTGTCGAGTTGCCAGCCCAGCGCCCAACCTTCCACAGAAGGCACACACACACACACACACACACACACACACACACTCACGTCTAGGACAAATTTAGAGTGTCCGGTCCACCTACAGCATGTCTTTGGGATGTGGGAGGAAACCAGAGCACCCAGAGGAAACCCATGCGACCACAGGGAGAACATGCAGACTGCACACAGAAGGCACCCCAGCCGAGAATTGAACCTTAATATGTATTTTTACATTGTAATTTAACCTCATGCAATTACATTTGACTTTCATATGTAAAAGCATATGTCATGCTTGTACATGTTTTTATACCATGTTAAATGCTACTGTATATCTGTTATTGCTTTGTGAGAGTTTTTGCCCGCAGGTCACCACTGAAAAATGGTCTTATGTCAAGTTGGATTATCCCAGTCAAGAAAAGTAAAATAAATAAATATATATTAGTGTCATTTGGGTTTAGGATTGTTACATATAAACATTATCACAAAAGTCCAATATTTTCTGTATATCATAACAAATGCAAAACACAAACCACATTGACTGCATTTATTTCATTATTTTTATTTGCTAACTGGGTAGTTGTATTATTCCTGCTAACTAGGCCTTTAACAACTACAGCCCAGGCATAAAACAAAGTGCAAATCAAAGGCCATTAAGGTTACTGTATAATGCAGCCAGATATATAAATACTTTAGATAGGGATGGGAGGTTGACATAATAGTTAAGGTGTTTGCTTTACAAACACAAGGTGCAGGGTTTGATTCTCACAGGGGGCAATTGGATAAGCTTAAAATGGCCCATGAGGGCAATTAGCCTAGTACTAATCTATTTACACTGGATACAATGTTAAATGTTTAGCTACTATGGCTGATATATACATTTCAAGAAATGTGCAAATGCTTATGCTTTCTTACTTATTCCAATTAAACAAAACATTTATAATATAAAAGGTTAGAGAACATCAATTACTTTTCACTTGGCTATCAACTGGGTAATCCTAGGTGTTGGCTCTTGTTTCATCACTTTTTTACAATACTTGAATAAAAATTGACAAGTTGTGATTTCTGTAAAAAAAGGGTGCTTGAGAGCCTTACCATCTTTAACTAATTAGTAACTTGAATATAAATCTCAGTGCTATGATCAGTTACAGTTAGAGGAAATTACAATCAGTTTCACATCTTTAAAGATTTACTAGAGGAATGTAGGTTACCATTAAAATGCCCAATTTGTGCATAACAATGTATGTACAAAACAAATGATCTATGTTATCTTTCATTGACTTATTCTCAGCATATCAGAGAACTGTTACTTCAGATGTGTATCTAACTTAATGCCAGATAGCTGCTGTTTCGGATATCTATCAGTTCTTTGAGGTTGGAGAAAGGAAGTCATAAAAAGTTGCAGATTGTGTTTTAATGTCAACCACAAATCATAAACTGGATCACTCCAGACAGATGTGCTATTCTATACAGCCACATAATGTATTAAGAGTTTATCAATTCATTCTGCAAGAATTATGACTAAAGGTTCCATCTGTGTGTTAGTGATGTAAAAGGCTGACATGCTTTTGTTGTGAAGATGACACAAATTTTTCTGACTGGAAATAAGAAAAAAAAGAACTAGGAATAAATGGTCTAAATAAATTATGAATTTATTATGAATAAATGTAGGGAAGTTCTTACAAAGTATAGTTAAAGACATTCTAATCCCACATTTAAAATTAAAGGTAATATTTTAGCACTAAGATATGATGTGCATTTGTTTTAAGTTTGCAAAGCCATGATATTATATCTTAACTTTACCAAAGTGTAGAATATTATAAATATGCCTTTTATACAGCATCAAAGAGTCTTCCATGACTAATATATTAGTATGTAATTTTATAACTAGTTACACTTTGGTTTTAGTCCCAAATGAGATGTAATACTATTCTTTCACTTGTATAATCAAAACAGTGCCCAAGCAGAGGGCTGTGTGTCTGTGTGTGTGTGTGTGTGTGTGTGTGTGTGTGTGTGTGTGTGTGTGTGTGTGTGTGTGTGTGTGTGTGTGTGTGTGTGTGTGTGTGTGTGTGTGTGTGTGTGTGTGTGTGTGTGTGTGTGTGTGTGTGTGTGTTTGCAATCTGATCTTGATCACCATGCTGGTGGGGGGGTACTGGCTGAAAAGATAAGGTTCTTAAGGAAAAACTCAATACCTGCCTCTCCAGAGGTTCTTGTTGGTCTAGCAGCAGACCGACTAGTGACTATATGTCTAGTGACATATATTGGGGGTCTTGGGTTTGAGTCCCAAATGAAAGCTGATATTATATTTTCACTTCTACAAAATGACTGAAACACAGGCTCTTTATGTGTCTTTTTCTTTTCTCTCTCTCTGCCTTTGTCTTTCTCTCAGTTAGCGAAACAACAACCTGTGTACAGTACTAACTGCACACAACAGCTGTACATTCTAATCCTGTATCTTATTCTCTTGGTAGTCCCTGCCTTTCTCATAACACATCACTTCACAATGAAATGGGAATTATTGCAGATTCATATCTCCTATTATCCAAAACATCTGTTTCACAAAGACTGCTTGTTTAGACACACTAACAAATTATAAATGGTAACTTCCTGATTTCCTTTCCTGAATTTAACAAAGCTGCCTACACACCTCTTGTATTGCGTTTTATTTTCTCATTAATGTCAGAGCAGTCTCTTTACTTGTTACTAAATGAACACTGACTGTTATGTAACATACAAAACTTTGATTTTTCTTGCAGGGCATGACCTTGTCTTCTACAATTTCAGGCTTACATAGTCTCTCACAAATGCCAAAGCACATACGCGTGCACATATGTGTGTGACTGTGTGTTTGTGTGAGTCTCCCTGGGTGTCTGTGTGACTGTGTATGTGGCAAAATGATTTATTTTAGGTGCCTGTATAACACTGTTGGAAAGGTTGGTAGAGGAAATAATGCAGTTGTTCTAAATGTATTAGGTATTTGGCTGATACTTGTAAAGAAGTGTGTAATGGGCTTTGTGACTCAATGTCTCTAAATCACTAGTTAGCTGTGTAGTTCTACAAGAGTTCAACAGAACACTTTTTATAGGAGGATGGCAGGCACATATGAACAGTGTGTAGTTTGACTGATGATTACATCAAAGTATTTTTGTGGATGACTGTGGTCTTTTTCTCATGTGCCGTAATGATGCCAAACAAGGGATCAAGGCAGAGAAAGGACAACTTCAGCCATGAGGAAAATTGTATCCTCATGGCAGCCCTTAGGACATATGAGAAGCATCTGTTTGGTAAAGGGGGGCCCAAACAAGCTGAGAGGACAAAACCTGTTATCAAGTTGTCCTGGATATTAATACAGTGGGTGGCAGAAACTGCACATTAACAAAGTGCAAGAAGAGAGCAAATGATATGGTAAAATGCACTAGAAGCAAGGTGAGGCAGAGAGCAATTACCTGTACCAGTACTGGTGGTGGTGGTGACGGGGTCCAACAATTATCCCATTAACACCAGATGAGGAATACCTCCTCTTCATGTGTGAGAAAGAATGACTATGACACAGAGGATGATGGGACTGGAATAATCAAAGGTGGTGTGGACACTGGCTACTACCAATGTCTGCAGCAGCAACAACTGTCTACTCAGGAAGGTTGGTTTAAAACCAGTAACATCTTTTTATATAGAGAACTGAATGCTAGCAAGGAATACATTTAACACATGACATCTGCTCATAATGACAAGAAGGCAATGTGCATGGTAAATGTCCCAAACACGTTCTTAATAAGCATACAGTAGTGTATGCTATTCTTTATTAGTAAGGTTTTCAAATCACTTTTTACAGGGTCAGCAGCAGAAAAAAACAGTTCCACTCTACCAATAAATTTATTGGACATCAGCAGCAGAATGTCTGTTGTAGATGACGATGATAACAATAATAACAAGGTTATATTTATGAGACAGCCTGTGGAAAGTGGTACACAGTCCCCAGGTTTAATGACAGGAGCTTAGACCCCACAAAATGTGCAGGAAGTGACAGTGCATCACAAAGGCAAGCATGTTGACACTGCACTCACCACCTGTGCATGATGAGAACCCATGTACCTCTACACCAGTATCTACAACCCCCTGCATCTCTACACCAGTATCTCCAAACCCCTGCACCTCTACACCAGTATCTACAAACCCATGCACCTCTACACCAGTATCTACAAACCCCTGCACCTCTACACCAGTATCTCCAACCCCCTGCACCTCTACACCAGTATTTACAAACCTCTGCACCTCTACACCAGTATCTACAAACCTCTGCACCTCTGCACCAGTATCTCCAACCCCCTGCACCTCTACACCAGTATCTACAAACCCCTCCACCTCTACACCAGTATCTACAAACCCCTGCACCTCTACACCAGTATCTTCAAACCCATGCACCTCTACACCAGTATTTACAAATCCCTGCACCTCTACACCAGTATCTACAAACCCCTGCACCTCTACACCAGTATCTACAAACCCATGCACCTCTACACCAGTATCTACAAACCCCTGCACTTTTACACCAGTATCTTCAAACCCATGCACCTCTACACCAGTATCTACAAACCCCTGCACATCTACACCAGTATTTACAAACCCCTGCACTTTTACACCAGTATCTTCAAACCCCTGCACCTCTACACCAGTATCTACAAACCTATGCTCCTCTACACCAGTATCTACAAACCCCTGCACCTCTACAACAGTATCTACAAACCCCTGCACCTCTACACCAGTATCTACAAACCCCTGCACTTTTAAACCAGTATCTTCAAACCCATGCACCTCTACACCAGTATCTACAAACCCCTGCACTTTTACACCAGTATCTTCAAACCCATGCACCTCTACACCAGTATCTACAAACCCATGCACCTCTACACCAGTATCTACAAACCCCTGCACCTCTATACCAGTATCTTCAAACCCATGCACCTCTACACCAGTATCTACAAACCCCTGCACATCTACACCAGTATCTACAAACCCTGCACCTCTACACCAGTATCTTCAAACCCATGCACCTCTACACCAGTATCTACAAACCGCTGCACCTCTACACCAGTATCTACAAACCCCTGCACCTCTACACCAGTATCTACAAACCCCTGCACCTCTACACCAGTATCTACAACCCCCTGCACCTCTACACCAGTATCTACAAACCCCTGCACCTCTACACCAGTATCTCCAACTCCCTGCACCTCTACACCAGTATCTTCAAACCCATGCACCTCTACACCAGTATCTACAAACCCCTGCACCTCTACACCAGTATCTACAAACCCCTGCACCTCTACACCAGTATCTACAAATCCCTGCACCTCTACACCAGTATCTACAAACCCCTGCACCTCTATACCAGTATCTCCAAATCCATGCACCTCTACACCAGTATCTACAAACCCCTGCACCTCTACACCAGTATCTACAAACCCCTGCACCTCTACACCAGTATCTTCAAACCCATGCACCTCTACACCAGTATCTACAAACCCCTGCACCTCTACACCAGTATCTACAAACCCCTGCACCTCTACACCAGTATCTACAAACCCCTGCACCTCTACACCAGTATCTCCAACCCTCTGCACCTCTACACCAGTATCTACAAACCCCTGCACCTCTACACCAGTATCTCCAACTCCCTGCACCTCTATACCAGTATCTCCAAACCCAAACACTTTCAGAATGAAGACAGACATTCAAGGTGAGAGTATCTACAGTGACACCTTTACAAAGGGGAGCTTGGTGCAGGAACTTGTTACAGCTAACTAAGGAAACACCTACAGCAGTGGTGCACAACCTTTTTGTGGGGAGGGCCACCAAACAAATTTTTAATGCATCTGCGGGCCACCTCAAAACATAGTAAGTCATTACGAGTTAAAAATAGGTACAGGTGACTGGCATTTTTACTTAAGACAGCAGTCATGAAATTGCCTGTTTTCTACATCAACTTTGCATGTAACTTTATTCTGGCTTGCAGCCATGACGTATTACAAATTCTTGCAGAAACGTACTACTTTTTACAGATTACAAGTTATAAAAAAACAAAGAATAGTTATTTCAGCAGCTAAAATTAGAGGTGTGTGCAACTGCAGTCAATTAGGTAAGTAAGCACGTGCTGGAAAGTTTGCGTGGCTGGAGTAAGGCATAGCATTTTTTCACTTTTTTTAAAAATTTTTGATTAATCTCTGGGAGCTGAATGGTGTTGCATGGAGAGCCAGATTTGGCCCTGGGGCCGGACGTTGTGCACCACTGACCACACCATTGGCTGTTCAGCAGCAAATGTGTTTTGAAATTGTTAGGGCTCAGAGCACTGCCACAGAGAGTCAATTGGAAATTGTACATACTCATGAAGACCCTTATAATATCCTTGTCCACTCTGAAGTATCTCCTGATTATCAAAGTTATGGTAAGTTATCTTCTGCCTATATCTCTCTGCCTTGTTGGCTGATAAGTATCCCTGAGCACAAGCAGTTTTGACTCGGCCAAGACAAGCAATTCACCCCTGGAAACAGCAAGGTTAGCAGCAAGTGACAGCATTGTCAAGGATAACAAAGCAGATAGGACTGGAGAGACTCCTCCTTACATAATATATCTGCAGATGGTGCAGAAAAGCAGGAAAAATATATTAGGAATGACAAATAGACACGAGAACCCTTCATTAGCATACACTGAGTTGCATCCTTCCTCATTTACATATCATTACATATTCATTTGCTTATGCTTATTAGCTGCAATCCGCACATTAGTGTAACTGACCTCTATGAATTACAGCTTAACTGCGATCATTCACAGACAGAGAGGATAGCCTTAGCACATCCTCGTAATGATTATAAATGCCACCCATTTTGAATATTTAAGACACTCTTGAGTTCCTTTTATTACTTGTTCACTTTGTCCTGATCTGTGGTGCTTTTCTCTTTAAGTTATATACTTAGTGTGTACCAGTCCTGAAGGATTCACTTTTAGTAATGACAAGCTTTACCTGACCCTTGGTGAAAGCCTTGGTCTCATGTTGTGAGCTACTGCTTTTATGGATTTTCCTAACTCTGTTGTAATGATTAGAGAAGCAGAACTGCTCGCAGGTCCTTAATAAGGTGCAAAGCTGATGACCCCCTCGTATGGTCTAATCTTTTACATTAAACAGAATTCCATCTTTTTTTTTCCTCAAACACCTTTATTGAATTATCACTTGTGATATAGTCAAATTTACATTCATATAAAAGTAATCAAACTATATTAACATAACGGACATTATGCTTTACATATATTGCTATGCATCATATAACCTAAGCACCATTACATAAATTAGTCAGTTCCTGCCTTTTTTAAACAAGACACATCCTTATTAAACCATCACTTACTACAAAGACAATCATACATTTATATAAATGAAAACAAACCACACCAACGCAATCCTGGTCACCTACATTTTACATCATCTTCTGTCACCTACTTGTTAAACACTCTGGTTTAAAACTGCTTAGCCTCCTTCCTGTGTTATAGGTTCATAGGTTGTTACTAGGCTAGTGACCACTAGGGCTGTTATAAGCCAAACTGCTTACCCAAATCATTTGAGTCTTGAGTATCATGGGCACCCAGAAAGTGGGGCATGTTAGTAGGGAGGTACCTAAGGATTTGTGTGTGTGTGTGGGCGGGGGGGGGGGGTTAGGATAATTTATTTTATTTTATTTATTTAACATTTGTGTACTGGAAAAGTCCAACTTGGAACAAGTCAAATTTCAGTGGAGGCCCAGGGAGAAATAATCCAGATGCATGTCTTTGTAATGTGGGAGGAAACTGGAGCACCCAGAGGAAACCCACACGAATGCAGAGAGGACATGCAGATTTCACACAGAGGGCACCCCAGCCAAGAATCAAACTGGAGAACCAGTGTACCTCTTGCTGTGAGGTGACAGTGCAAACCACTGTACCACTGTGTCATCCATAATACTTTTCTTATTGATGGCTTCTGTCCATTACACTGCATGGGGGCCAGACCAGGAGTAAATTTATGATTTCCCATCCAGCTGTCAAGGTTTATTTGAATAGATTCAGGGATGAACTTTGTTTTACATGGATGGGGAGCCTATTCCATAGTGTGGGGATCTTTTGAGACACATATCTGTTGGGTCTATATCACATTGTCGAATTCTTACAAGTTCGAATGTCATATGGTCGACACCATATTATCGAACTTTTAAAAGTGTGAATGTTTCAATGGAGTTCTCCGTACAGTGCAGAATGGGAAGATTTCCCTTTTCTGCACTGTAGTTCGATCTCGGAGTTGGTATAGTTAAAGAGTGGGGGTTGTGGGGGATGCAGCCCCTCACATGGGGTGTGCAGGGGGTCTTGCCCCCTGCTTAAACCGTTCAGATCGTTTTTTTCTTTGGTTTATTTTTTTATTACATTTTCAAACTTTTAAAAGTTCGATCATATGGTGTCGACCATATGACATTCAAACTTTTAAAAGTTCAATTATGTAATATAGACATTATCTGTTTCTCCAGCAAGTTCTGTTTATGTTAAAAGTGAAGTTTAGATCCCTGAATCAAGTGTTTCTAGTGTTGTTTGTTTTGCAAATGCTCAAAAGATCCATCAGGTCTGGATCTGGGGAAGCCCAGTAGACCAGGCAAAGATCCCCTCTCAGCAGCCTATAGGAGACTAAATACAGAAACAGTGCCTTCAGGCAATGGGTGCCCTAAATTTTCTTGGTGAGAAACTTTTGCGGGCGTTCCAACTGTTGGAAGTGTCTAGTTAGATACAAGCCAAAGAGGGCACTTTATTCAGTGATAGATCTGATAAGGGCTGAGTAGAGGACTAGTACTGTAACTTCATTGGACATGGATGCCATACCTTTACCTATAAGCTGGATGACATAAAATGATTTTCTTACTATTTTAGCTACATGTTGGCCAAAGTTCAGATTGCTGTCTACATATGTTTCCAAATCCCTCTTAGGGATGTTTTATCAATGGACTAATTAACTTGGGTTGACATATTTTTAAAGGGCATTATAATGCATTTTTTGGCATTGAGTTTTAGGCCATGGCTTTTGAACAAGTCATCTGTCTGTGGTAAACCCTCTTGCAAGATTTTTGTGTCTTGAGGGAAAGCTATAATAGCTCCCAATTTACAATCATCTTCAAACTTGGTGAGCCAAAGGCCTTGAACATTAGCCTTAACTTCCAAGAAGTAGATGCCAAACAGAAGCAGGCTCAATACAGATCCCTGGGGTACTCCACTGGTGACTGCTCCCTTGGTGGAGGTGATCTCACCAATCCTGACATTTTTGGTCCTGCCAGCAATGCAATGAGTTATGTAGGGATCTACACCTAGGTGAGACAGCTTGCCAACAATGCCTGAGTGAGGTATTGTATTGAATGCCTTGGATAGGTCAAGATATGCAGTATGCACTGTTTTACCCTCCTCCATTGCCTTGGTGACCCTCTCAAAGAAGTCTACTAGGTTAAGTAGGCATGACCTTCTCTTAACAAAGCCAAATTTTAAAAGGTCCAGTGTCTGTACGTTGCCAATGTCCTTGTTTATCATTTCCATGATAATTCATTCCATGGCTCTGCAAACTAGCCTTGTTAGACTGATAGGTCTGTAGTTCCATGGGTCAGTTGATGGTCTGCCCTGGCGGAGGGGAATGACTGTTGCAGTCCTCCATTCACTTGGAATGTAGCCTGTTTCAAGGCTGTTGTTGAAAAGTGTCTCAGGTGGTCCTTATAGGTCACGTTTTAGACTGTTTGGGAGGTAACCGGGGATTTTGTCAGGACACATGGTGGTGTTAAGGGATTATCAACTACTGTGAAAAGTTTTGGGCTTTTAATTTAAACCCAGAACTTCATATCCTGCAGCTGTCTGGAGATCCCATATCTGTCACAGTCAGAGCATTCATGCTTCATTTACTTAACACATATGGCTTGCCATTGTCTTTATCTATCAAAGATGGTAACTAAAAAGGCATAACGTCTGTGTTCTATAATTTCGACAATCTATAGGAATCAGTAACTCCTGAGAAATGATCACCATGTCCATTTGTCTATACACTCCAAACACAGTTACCCCAAATTCCTTCTTTTCTTTCTTTCTTTCTTTCTTTCTTTCTTTCTTTCTTTCTTTCTTTCTTTCTTTCTTTCTTTCTTGATGCATTCTTGAATGATTTGAAGGCTAGGGACTCCTCTGAGAAACACAAAGTTTCTATAGTATGCCTCATATCAAATGGTGTTTACAAAACGTATGCAGCAGGTGCTGTGTAACTATAATAACTGCCTCTGGAGTATTACTGTCTTACCCAAGTTCCTGTGGAACATGCACTTTCAGAAGTGCACTCTGTATTTGTGTGGAGGCCGCACCAGCTAGTAAGGCCTCTCTCTATGTATTCACATGTCACTCTTGCCTTTCTTCCTGTCATGTAATACTTCTTGTCTATTTTAAAGTTGCCTAATATGTGTAAGGGATTTTTGTTCTACATTCCCTCCAATACAGCTCTTTTGAGTCTGTACTGTTAACTCTCAATGGGTGTGGCTTGAGACTTTAAAAAAATGAAGTTATCACCTTACAGTTCAAACAAATATTCATATCTCTGGATCCATAAGTGTTACTGGAAAACTGTAAAATGGAAAACTATTCAGGATAAAGTAATCTTTATATTATTGGCATTCATTCAATTTGATGCTTTAAAATGGATTTTATGAGACAAAATAAAGGCAGCAAATATGTAAGCAATAATGCCCAACAGGATGTGTGTTAATGTGTAATTAATGCACACCCTGGAAGGGCATTAATTACACATTAACATACACCCTGGAGGGTATTATTGCACTTAGAGAATTGGTGATCTGTAAAATTGTTGTGTTTTACTTATTTTTTAAGTGCTATGTTTTATATATATATATATATATATATATATATATATATATATATATATATATATATATAGGTTCATACGTAGGTACTAGGCTATTGGCCCTAGGGCCTATATAAGCCTAGCCAAATCGTACCCTGGCTTTTGCCAACCAAGAAAATTATTTTCCTGTGCCCCTGTCAAGCAGAGCCACAGAAGTGATCCCTGGGATGAATTTCCTATCTCCTATCCAGTCATCAAGATTTTTCTTGAAGAATACTAATGAGGAGCTTTGTTTGATATAGATAGGTAGCTTGTTCCAGAGTATGGGAAGTCTCTGGGACAGGAATCTATCCCAACAGCATGTTCTGTTTATTGTGGTGACAAGGTTTAGGTCTCTAGAGCGTGTAGCTCGGAGGGATTGGGACTTCCTTATGTGGAGCATGTCCAACAGCTCTGGGTTTGACATAGCTTTATATGTTAGGCAGAGATCGCCTCTGAGTAGGCGATATGTGACAGAGTAAAGCTGGAGTTTTGAGACGGTCTGCGTAGGGCATCTGTTTGAGGCCAGTAATCCTCTTTGTGAGGTATTTCTGTGGCCTTTCCAGTTGTTGTAGATGTCTTGTGAGGTACATACCAAAAGGGGCATTGTACTCTATAATGGCTCTAATGAGTGATGAGTAGAGGGGAACAATGACCTCTTTTTTCCTGGATGAGAAACCTTTTGTGATGATGTGTGCCACGTAGAAGGATTTCCTGACTACTGTGGCAATGTGATTATCAAAGGAGAGACTACTGTCCACCTGTGTTCCAAGGTCTCTTATCACACTTTTGGTGTTAAGTAGACTACCGCGTATGTGGTAGTTCATGGGTACAGAGTTTTTACCAAAAGGGATGACTATGCACTTTTTGGCATTGAGCTTGAGGCCATGGCTTTGACACCAGGCATTTGTCTCAGTGAGGCCTTTTGTAGGATGTCCACATCGTTAGGAGTTTTGATTATGGCTCCTAGTTTGCAGTCATATGCGAACATTGTCAGCCAAAGACCTTCTGTGTTAGCCTGTACTTCAGAGAAGTAGATACCAAACAGGAGAGGACCTAGGACTGAACCCTGTGATACTCCACTTGTCACTGGTCTGAAGTTGGATTTAGAGTCTGCTACTTTCACAGTGTGGGTTCTGTCAGTGAGCCAGTTGGCAACCCATCTTGTGACATAAGGATTTATACCTAGTTTAGTGAGTTTGTCTATAATTCCAGAGTGGGGGATGGTGTCGAAAGCCTTGGCGAGATCTAGATAGGCTGTGTGAACCACCTTACCATCATCTACGGCTTTAGTGACCGCTTCAAAGAAGTCTGTCAGGTTTAGGAGTCATGATCTGTCTTTTACAAACCCGAACTGGGTAGGGTCCAGAGTCTGGAGATTACCAATGTCATTGTTTATAAGTTCCATGATGATACGCTCCATAGCCTTGCAGACCAGGCTCATCAGGCTAATGGGACGGCAGATTCCGGGGTCCATGGTGGCTCCCCCTTTGAGGAGTGGGATAACCGTTGCTGTGTGCCATTCAGTGGGCACAAAGCCTGAGGTGAGGCTATGATTGAACATGGTACTTAGGTGGGGTGCCAGTTCGTTCTGTAGTTCATGTAGAATGCAGCCTGGGATGTTGTCAGGTCTCCTGGATGCTGTGTTCTTGGCTTTGGAGAGTGTGTTTTTTTACCTGTGCAGCCGTGATTACAGGTACTTTGCATTCTTCCGGTATAGAGATATAAAATAGTTCCTCTGCCTACATGCTGTAAATATGTTAATCGTGTTGAAAGAAGCATTTTACATCAAAAATATATAAAAATAATAATAATATAGTACTTAAAAAATAGATAAATAAAACACAACAATTTTGCAGGGAACCCATTCTCTCTCTTTCAAACACACACAGTCTCTTCTGCTTTCACACACACACATAGAAATACACACACAGTCTCCTCTGGTTTCACACACACACATAGAAATACACACACAGTCTCTTCTGCTTTCACACACACACATAGAAATACACACACAGTCTCCTCTGGTTTCACACACACACATAGAAATACACACACAGTCTCCTCTGGTTTCACACACACACATAGAAATACACACACAGTCTCCTCTGGATTCATACTCGCATTCACTCACACAAGCATAACTCTCAATCTCTTAAAAAAAATCTGAACAAAGCCAAAAATAATGGGGGGACAAAGCCCCAAAAATAGGGACAAATTTTAAATATTGCTTTTATAAACTTAGAAAGTAGCTAGAATAAAAGATCTTTTATTACAATGCATTTTCTGAAGGATATAAACCCTGAAACACAAATGCCTGTTATTATATAGTGACTTCACTCCTCACTGATTTGGCACAAAACCACAAATGTTATGAGAAACAGACAAAAACATTCAAGGCAAAAATCTGGGCATTCTACGAAAATTTGGACAGTTGAGAGCTATGCACAGAAGACCGCTCTCACTCTCCACTGATCTCTCATACACAGAGTCTCTTCTGCTTTCATACATGCATTCATTCACACAAGATCGCTCTCACTATCTCTCGATCTCTCTCTCACACGCACAGTATCCTCTGCTTTCATACACGCATTCACTCACACACGCAGACAGAAACATAAACACACTCATACACATATAAAACAGACACATGCACTTCTTTCTGTTTATTTATTTATTTTTTGTTGCACTCGCTAAACAGCAAAAGTGCTGCTAAGCGAGTGTAAAATATTGGTGGCCATTCTGTTTTTTCAGTCTGAGCTCCACGGCAGGCTGATATGCTGCCGTGAAGCAGCGGACTCGTTTTTCAGCAGACATTACTTCTAAATTAATACCCTGCTGGAGAGCATTCATTCTCCAGTCGGGGCACTGATGTACAGTTTGCCCATTATCTAGTACTTTTGCAATGTTGTATAAACAGCTTATGATATCTCAGTAACCATTCAAGCAACACACATACTGTCAGCAGGAGTTTCTTCATACAGCTGTGACTTTTCATATGAACCAATGCAGGTCTGCCTGTGTTGCCTGAATGTTGACATAGTTGGAGGAAATATGAAAATTATTACAATACAAATAAACAGTATATAAATAGTATTCAAAATCTCTTTAGACAGAGATCAAATATCAATACATTTGTGTTTGCCATCATGTATGCTTTAAGATGAAATCTTCTGGTACCTTGTATGTAGCATGGTTTTGGAATTATTAACGCAAATATGAACAAGCAATATTTGACGCCTAGAGGAGTCAGTAGGCGGTAACTGCAGAAACGCCTGGAGGCGCACATGGTCGTAATCAGTTCAGCATGTGCCCTATCTTTTGCTGTTACTTTGCTGCTCTCCTTACACTGAAAGTTCTTTTCTCATTCGTACTACTCTGTCGGGCTGTTTTATTGCAGGATCTTTCACCATACACAAAAGTGTTTTCAACCCTTCTGCAGTGTCATTTATGAATGCTGAGACAGTGAACCTTGCAGATAAGAAGTAATGCTGCTGTGTTCTCCCCAGCTAGAGACATGACATCTAAACAGGTCAGTGAGAAGACAGCATGCGGTACAAGACAGATTTCAGCATAATGTTGCTACACATAGCAGTGCAGCAATCACAGCAAACGGACAAAAAAGTCATTCCACAGGTAAGGAGGGGGCTTCACATGTTTCACATGGAAAAGTTACTTGGGCACCATCCTACCAAAACATCACAGAGACTTAACCAACATTAATTCTGGACTATTTCTGACAACCTTTGAACCTTCTGATCTGACTGCTGTCTAAAATTCAGCAAAACTGTTGTTCTGTTGTTTAAAGAATCACTTTACAACATTTTCTTCTAATTACCTATTCTGCCAGCCATATAAGTATAATCTTATTTCTATTTTCTGATGGTTTACTGCTAAGATATAGTTTGCTAGCTACAAGAAACAGCAGCCATACATTACCATGTAAACACATGTGGACTATTTACTTACAAAAATAACAGTTCCACCGCACATGCCCACTAGTGAAGGTTAATATGCACTTTTTAGGAGGTCTGTAAGAGTATTCATTTTTCAGTGATTACATCATGTGTATCACAGAGCTAATCATATTCAGGTCATCGTACTCTTGCTTGCCTGACAAATGAAGATAGCATTTACATTACCCTCTTACCCCAACCCCAAGCTGCATCGTAAAACTAAACAAAGTTTACAGAAAAAAGTCTTTGAGCTCATCAGGAAGTAGTGTGCCCTTAAAACCATATTAGTCTAGTTTTACATTATTCAGTAATTTACTCCAGTCACTGCACAGGCCTAGACAATGAATTTAGAAAACATATATTGCTTGTCAAAAGGGACTTGGACAAAGTACAGCTTAGTTCCTCCGGAATGTCCCCTGCAGCTGTTATGACACCAGTGGTTACAAAAATTAAAAAAAAAAAAATCTTTATTGTTGCAATAAAGCACTCTTCATTCTGCCACTGTCTCCAGCACTCATTATTTTAGTTACAGACAAAGGGCTTCTTGCTCTCTACTCACACTATCACAATGCTTTCTTTGAAGCAGGCAGTCAAATTATGGAGAAAGACAATTATTCTAAAGAGGATGACCTTTTAAATTGATGCAGTGGCCCCATTGCCAGAAAATGAAGGGCTCTTTCTCTAACATGCCTAAATCATGTTTAAAGGTGCTGTTATCTTCTGTATATAAAATTAAAGAAAACCACAGGCATGAAAACTTTTGTCTAATCAGAATTCAGTCTTTCAAACAGCAATGGTTACTGTTTTAGATAATGCAGTCTTTACCGATCCATCTCCTGTCTTTTACTAAAGTAGGAAGCTGTTCAGTTTAACAGAATTTAAATTAATTTCATCTACCACATTTAGCTTCTCTGTTAGCTCTAAAAAATCTACAAAACTGAAATCTGAGGTATAGTACTTTAACCATCATGTGTTAAAGGGGTGCAGGACATTAAAAAATGGAGATTTTTTCCCAGGAAGATAAAGGGAAAAATAAAAATAAAAACACATCCTTCTGATAAAAAAAAAAAAAAAAAAAAAAAACATATGGTAAGAAAGACTGAAGGCTCAGATAGACTTCCAATAAACACTTTTTCTCCATATTCAGGGTTAGAGTGATGTGTTCCTAAAATATAGGTGAATGGGGTACTAGCTATCGCAAAATTATTAGGGCTAGCAGACTGAAAGGACTAGCAGCTGGCCGTTACCACTGATTACTCAAGCAGCTGTCTAAAGTCTATTGTAGAGCCACTGGTCAAACTGTTTAACACCTCATACGACAAGGAGAATCTGTTACAAAACTGCAGCATGTAATGACTGCATCAGTGTATGTGGCTCAAGAGGTCCACATTAACATTTACTGCTGGAAGTTTAAAAGAGTGTGGGTTCTATTCCCACACTAGTGCCTGGATTAATTTTTCACTACTGACATTGCAGTGTAGCATAAAGGGATACTCTTAACTACTCTCTCTAAGGCTGCTGTTCTTCAGATTAGATGTTAAACTTGAGGTTGTGTCTGCTTGAGTTGATGGTAGCTAGGGGAGATGTAAAAGATCCCATAGCATTTAACAAAAATAGTAGGTGTGCTTTACTTACAAATATGTGTTTATAGCACCATATTGCAAATATATATTCAACATTTAAAATAATATATACATAAATATATTTGAATACATTAAACTCCCACCTTTTTTCACAACCAAAGCTTTATATTTTTCAAAACATACTTAATTTCTCAGTTTTATTGTATGAGTTATACCTAGCTTTCCACATAGGTTCATAGGTTGGTACTAGGCTATCAGCCCTATTGCCTGTACAAGCCTAGCCAAACAACTCCCCGGATATTTCTTCCCACAATATTTACTTCCCTGGACCCCTGTCTAGCAGGGTTATTGACATGATACCCGGGGTGAATTTCCTATCTTCCATCCAATCGTCAAGGTTCCTTTTGAAGAGGGCCAAGGAGGCGCTCTGCTTGACATATATGGGCAGTCTACAGTCTATTCCAGTGTATGGGGAGTATCTGGGTCAGGAACCTATCCCTCTAGCATGTTTTGTTCATCGTGATGACAAGGTTTAGATCACTGGACCGTGTGGCTCTGAGGGATTAGGATTTCTTTAAGTGGAGCATGTCCAATAGCTCAGGGTTTGACATGGCCTTATATGTTAAGCAGATATCGCCTCTGAGTAGACGATATGCCACAGAGTATAGCTGGAGTTTTTTAGACGGTCATTATAGGGCATCTGCTTTAGGTCTGTAATTCTTTTAGTGAGGTATTTCTGCAGCCTTTCCAGATGTTGCAGATGTCTTGTGAGGTACATACCAAATGGGGCATTGTATTCTATAATGGGTCTAATGAGGGATGAGTACAGTGGGACAATGACCTCCTTTTTTCTGGATGAAAAGCCCTTAGTGATGAGGTGTACCATGTAGAAGGATTTCCTGACTGCTGTGGTGATGTGGTTATCAAAGGTGAGACCACTGTCCACCTGTGTCCCTAAGTCTCTCATCACACTTTCGGTGTTTCGTGTACTGCCACCTATGTGGCAATTCATGGGTACATGTTTTTTCTCAGAGGGGATAACTATATATTTCTTGGCATTGAGCGTGAGCCCATGGCTCTGGCACCAAACATCTGTTTCTGTAAGGCCCTTTTGCAGAGTATCCACATCATTTGGGAATTAAATAATGGCTCCCAGTTTGCAGTCTTATGCGAACTTTGTTAGCCAGAGACCCTTAGTGTTAGCCTGTACTTCAGAGAAGTAGATGCCAAACAAGAGAGGTCCCAGGACTGAACCCTGAGGTACTCCACTTGTCACTTGTCACTTATCTGGAGCTGGATTTGGAGTCGGCTACTTTTACAGTCTGGGTACTGTCAGTAAGTCAGTTGGCAACCCATTGAGTGATGTAGGGATTTATGCCCAGCTTAGTAAGTTTATCTATGATTCCAGAGTGGGGGATGGTGTCAAAGGCCTTGGCGAGGTCCAGATAGGCTGTGTGGAGGGTCTATGTCATATAATCGAACTTCCAAAATTTCGAACACCATGTGTTCAAACTTGGAAGTTTGAAATATGACAAAATCGAAACCTCAGAACAGCATTTTTTTTTTTCCCCAGGAAAAAAATTTGCTGTTCCGAAAAACACACACACAACACAGGCACACCAAAAACCTAATAAACCTACACTACACCTAACATACACAACTATCTATGCACTAACCTTAACCCAAACCTTAACCTTAAAGTCCATCACTATCACACACTTACCTTACCCGCACCTTAACCCTAAAGTCTGTCACTATCGCACACTTACCTTACCCGCACCCTAACCCTAAAGTCCGTCACTATCGCATACTTACCTTACCTGCACCCTAACCCTAAATTCCGTCACTATTGAACACTTACCTTACCTGCGCCATAACCCTAAAGTCCATCACTTTCGCACACTTACCTTACCCGCACCCTAACCCTAAAGTCCGTCACTATCGCACACTTACCTTACCCGTGCCCTAACCCTAAAGTCCGTCACTTTCGCATACTTACCATACTCGCACCCTAACCCCAACGTCTGTCATACTCGCACACTTACCTTAACCCAATCCGTAACTTTTGCACCACAGTACAGAAAATGTCGAAGCTGTGGAAACAGCCAACTAAATTCTTTCCCTGGGAAGGAATTTGAATTTCCGTGGCATCAACATTTCTATTTTTCGAACTTCACCATTCGAACTTCCAGTATTCGACATTCAAAATGGTTGATTAAATAATAGGTACCCTCTGTGGACCGCCTTACCCTCATCCACAGCTCTGGAGACTGATTCGAAGAAGTCAATCAGGTTCAGGAGACAAGAACGGCCCTTCACAAACCCAAGCTGGGTGGAGTACAGTGTTTGAAGGTTGCCAATGTCTTTGTTTATAAGTTCCATGATAATGCGTTCCATGCCCTTGCAGATCAGGCTCATCAAACTGATGGAACGGTAGTTCCCAGGTTCCAAGGTGGATCCCTCCTTGTGGAGTGGGATAACTGTAGCTGTGCATCACTCAGTGGGCATAGGTGAGGCTATGATTAAACATGACACTTAGGTGAGGTGCCAGTTCATTTTGCAGTTCATGTAGTACACAGCCCGGGATGTCATCTGGTCCCATGGATGCTGTATTCTTAGCTTTGGAGAGTGCAGTTTCTACCTGTGTGGCCACAATTACCGGAATTTGGCAATCTTTTGGTATTGAGATGGGCTCTTTAGAGGGTGAAAGGGGGGTGAAGTTGGCACTAAATCGATCTGCCAGGATATTGGCAATATCTTTGGGATCAGTATATTTAATGCCATTCTGTTTGTAGCTCAGAGCAGATATGAGCATTGCCATTTAGATTCTTGATATAACTATAGAATGCCTTGTGGTTGTCTTTGGAATCTTTGGCAATTTTATTTTCGTAACTAGCTTTGGAGGATTTTATGAGGGATCTCAGCCTCTTACTGAGCATAGCCATACATAAACCATAAACAAAAAAAATGCTTTTTCTATCCCATCTATCTTTTCCTTCTCCATACCATATTCTCCAAATAATATCATATTCAGCCTTTTTTCTTTTACTTTTTCACTTTTCCATAACTTTGAGTATATTATCAAAATACTGTTACTGTCATTTATGATATAAAAAAGAACCACAAGGATGTCACAGCTTTTCTTTATTTCTCTCTTCTAATACCTCATATATGCCTTAATCAGTATCTTATTAAACAAAACCCTCCACAAGAAATCTTGCCATGGCTATATACCTCCCAGTCTTTCTTATCTTTTTATTGCTCATTTAATATCCACATTTTCCCAAGGATATATCCAAAAAAATTCTTCATAATCTCCTCATATCACCGTTTCCTCTTTTCTGTAATTTTTCCAAAGTCAGGTTCCATATAGAGGATTATGATGCAATTGTTTTGAGGTGAATCTTAATATCCACATTGAGAACATATAACATCCTGGGTTATGAGCAGATAGATCCAGAGCATAATTCCTTGTAGTGCATGGAGCCTCACCTGCTCATGTATACTACAAAAGTAAGAGAAAAAAAAGAACAAAACACAGTTTAGTAGTATTAATTGCTTTTACAGCTGTAGAAATCCATAACTCCAATGAAGATCATCAGGAAGGAAGTAAACATCATTCAGACTTTAAAAAGTAAGAATGAAGTATTTAACAGTTCTCCAACATTCATTGCTGGCTGCTGAGTAGTGCTAATGCATGAGACTAGTGCTTAACAGCACTGATGAGATATTCAATGGTTGTTAAGCAACTTTCTGATGTCAGACAGGTGCGTAACAAGCTTGTCTTTTCATTTATTTCAGAGTGTAATCAATGCCGCACATGCAGTACAGTGAAATTCTTTTCTTATACTCTTCCATCTCCCTTTCTAATGTTAATTCCTTCCTTTAATGTACACCAGCAGATTTCTAGAATTCTCCATGTTTTGTTATAGAGTCCCCTAACAACTTATCTTTCTCATAATTAGTTGTGGTCATGATTTAATAGTAAAGATGTCAAATAAAATATTAGATTTCTTAGTCCAGGTCATATTTTCTCCTTTTATTATATATAATATCCTTCTTTCTGGATTTAGCCCAGACACCCATGGCGCAATTTTTAATAATACAGCTTCTCTTTCTGTTGGGAACTAATTTTTCCAACGATACTGAATGTGTTAAATACACTTTCTTTTGGCTACCTTTTACTTACTTAAGGTCCAGCTGCCCGATTCTCATTTGACTACTTCTGTTCACTCATCTATGTATTCAAGGGCAAGTAACTCGAATACACAGACTCAGCCTGAAAATATATTTTCTCTGAGTTTGTGTAATCTTGCAGGCAACATATTTATAGTCTGGACATGTGACAGTAGACACCCCCCCATGTTGGGAGTTCCTCTATAAAAATTACTTTTTTAAACTCACTTCTGATCGCAAGCATTCCTTGACTAGTACAATTGGCATGAGTTTGTGGTACATGTAAAGTTCATGTGTGAGCTAACAAAATAAATCCCTTTTTCATAACAATCATATTCTGCAGTTTCTCTTCCCATTGGTTTTGTTCTACTCCATTTTGTCCTTATGCAATGTCTATTACCAAAATGCAGTTTCCTGTATAATATATTTCCGCAAATTTCTTACCTCTCCATACACATTATTGTTGTTATTATTATTATTATTATTTGTTTGTACGTAATCCCACATACATTAAATATTCTTCAATAATCTTTATCACTTCCTTTACCCTCACTTTATTTACCAACATAACTAAAAGATTTCCACAACATAGTATCAAAGGTAATTCTTCTTTTTATTTAATTTTTATCCTAGCTACCAGCATTGCATCATTTGCACATATTACAACTGTTTTAACAGATAAATTAAATAGTACTTGGCTCACTGGACATCCCGGCCCAATACCGTTATTCATTTCTATTTTTCACTTATCTATTCACTTACTATTACCATAACCCTTGAACTCCTGTAAATACCCTGAAAAACATAGCACTTTCCATCACACTCCATATGCCTCTAAAATTTTCCACATTTGTTTCATGATCTATATTATCAAATGTTTTTTATATATCATTAGGTATGATCTTCCCATCGGTCTTCATTTCCTTTATATAGTCCCAAGGTTCCTTTATAATAGTTAACATATTTGCAATATTGCTTTTTTATATTTAAAAAACCACACTCGTGCAATACTTTGTCCAATACAGTATGAAACCTTTTTTGTATTATTTTCATTATAATTTTATAATCTACATCAAATTAAGGTTTCTGGTCTTCAGTTCTGCAAATTGTACCTTTCTCTTTTTTATTACACAAAAAATGATTTTATCTAAACACAACTCCCCATCCCTCAAACCATCTTTTAAACACTCATTTATTACATCTAAAAATCATACCTTTTCTACTTTCACCATTTTTAATAAAACTCATACCATAACCCATTTTCACCTGACACGGTTTGCATTTTTCCTTCATTTGTCACATCTTCAATCTCTTCAGTCAATACAACTTACTCTGACATATTCTTCACATCCATCTATTATTTGTACCTTTCAATTCACTTCTATCTCCCCATTGTTTCACTGGACATATTCTTTGCATACCCTACCACACCCTACATTACATATCATTCTTTCACAATAACATCCTCAGCCACTTCTGCTTCTAATATTAGATCTCCTTCTTTCCTTAATCTTGTCTAAATAAGGTGTCATCTCTACCTTATTACTTTTTAATAGATATTGTCTTGAAAGCACATATTTTATCTTCATCTTATCAAATTAATATACTAGATTTTCCTTTTTCTACATCAGATATTTCTTTACCTACTGCCTTTTAACATCCCTTTACCTTTCCCTTGTATATCTCCTTATCAGCTTCATGACAATCATTCTCAACTTCTCATTATTTTTTTATTTTCCTTTGTACTACTTCCATCAATCTGTCTATGTTTTTAAAAAGGTCTCCTACTGCTATGTTATACACACACACACACACACACACACACACACACACACACACACACACACACACACACACACACATATAAACTCTCATAAAGGCATTTCATTTACTACATAGTGTATCTTTTAATATCCATTTCCCCTGCAATTATTTACTTATCTAAACTAAAAACTCCTCATAATATTATAATATGTGAAATCCAATACCCTTTTTCTTCCCTCTGTTTTCTTTATCGCCTTCAAAAACAAAAATGAAGTAGTTTTTAATCTACATATTTTATAAATACCCTGTTATTCTTCTCCTATATTCATCTGTGTACAACACATAGCTAATTTACATTTTACCATAAACTGACATCCTCATTTTTCTATCTCTTAGTATGGATATTTGCAAAACATATTTTTCACTCCTTCAAAAAAAAAACTTCTTCCTTTCATATCTGTAGCCATATTTAATCATCAACCTCAATGTCCTTTATCTTATTCTACAATCTATTCATAATATTATATTATCATAGGACATTACTAGGCTATTTGCCCTGAGGCCCTTATAAGCCTAGCCAAGAGTTTATCCCATGTTTAGATAAGTCAGCACCCAAAGCCCCTGTCCAGTAGGGACACATGTGGAATCCCAGGGGTGTATTTTCTGTTTCCCATCCAGTTATCCAGGTTGCACTTAAAAAGAGATATAGGATCATAGGAAGTTAAATAAACACCTCTGCCAAGTGTTGAACCCAGGGGCCTCCCAACTATAGCACACTGCATTAACCCACCACACTACACAGGGATTTAACAACATTCTGTCTGCCACACCTATTGTAACATCTAAAACCTTTGTTTCTGCATTATTACTAAGTAAAGTTTATTAGTTAGCCTCAGTCTCTTAAAAAACACAAAGTGTGAGCATCATTGTAATGCACCATAAACTGTGCACCCAACCCTGACACATAATATAATGTTGTATGTGGCTGCTGTAAAGAAATCCTTTCCTAAGCCTGCAAAACCTGTAAGGATTAAGTATCCACAACCATCAAAATTAAACATCTCATCACATAATATCTCACCTTTGACAAAAAGTCATCACATGACAAAAGGTCTCATTTCCAGTACCCCAGACCACAAACAAAAATGTTTTAGGGATTGACAACTCCAAAGTGAGACACACATATTTCCTACTCAATAGGCTGGACAAAGACAGTGTGACAGTGAGTTGTCTTTCAGGTACCAGCATCTCAGACATCACAAGGACCCTTAGGACCCTTGCATCAGATGAATATAACTATGTGATGGTAGTTGTGCATATATCTCAACACAACTAAATCACCTAGAGCCATATTTTACACCATTGAGTGGCTAGCCCTGCCATGATGCACAGTCTGTGACCCATGTTCTCACATCTTGAGGATACTGTGCACCACAGGAGATGCCAAAGGTTGTTGGCCTATACAACTCTTCCACCATAGTGCACCATGTAGAGTCTGTGCTGCTGCCACAGCTCCATTATTTGGTGAGTTTGATACAGAAACACTGAGAATTCAGAGGAGCCCCACACAGACACAGGGAGAACATGCAAATTCAAAACAAGCATTGGCCAAATATCAGGATCAAACCTTGTACTTTGTGCCTGAGAGGGGCGACCTTAACCATTATGCCAGCTAGTCTTTTGGTAAGTAAGTCAGTGGATGGGACAAAGAAACAATATCAGGTTGCAAGGCAAAGACAAAAAGATAAAGAAGATACTCAGACACCCTTCATAAGGGATACCAGCAACAACCTGCTCACCAGTCCATTGTACATCAGAGGCAGATGTAAGGAGTACGTCCAGCAGTTTGTGAATGAAGAAAACCCCACAAAAGCTGCACTGCCCCAGACACAGCCTATGACGAGAGAATAGGAGGAGCCCACCATAGAAGAAGTAATAACAGCACTAAGGAAGATGAAGTCAGGGAAAGCAGCAGGCTCAGATGAGGTCACAGCAGATATGATAAAGATGCTGGGTGAGATAGGCGAGAAATGGCTCCTGAGGGTACTCATAACAGTATGGAGAGAAAGGCATATCCCATATGACTGAAGAATAAGCATACTCATGCCAGTGTACAAGAACAAAGGGGACATTCACAACTGGGGGCAATACAAAGGTATCAAATTCATGTCACACTGCATGAAAGTCCTGGAGAGGGTGATTGATAAATGAATACACAGTGTAGTAGAAAGTAAGATGGATGATGAGCAGTTCAGAATAAGATCAGGATGCAGCACAACTGACTCAATGTTTGCATGAGACAGATAGTAGAGAAGAAGCTAGAGATGAGGAAAGAATTCAAGTTGGCATTCCTAAACCTAGAGAAAGTATATGACATTGTCCTAAGAAAGCTGATTTGGGTAGTCCTGCAGTGGTTCAAAATTCCAGAAACATTGTTAGAATTAGTACCTGCTATGTACAAGGACCCAATGACTCAAGTATTTGCAGTGTTCAGTCTCACAGAGGGGTTCCCAGTGGGAGGCAATTGTGCATAAGGGTTCAGCTATGAGGACACTGCTGTTCATACTGGTGATTGACTAGATTAGCAAACAGGTTGGAGGGGAAAGATCAACAAAGTTGCTGTACACAGACAATGTCGCATTACAGTTAGACTTGGAGCAAGAACTTCAGCAAAGGATAGTGGAAGGGAATGCAATGCTGACAGCATATGAAATAAAAGTGAATACAGATAAGATAGTTGTAATTGCAGCAATTTGGGGAAATCAGAAGAAGCTGAGAACTGAGATAAAAGGGAAATAGTGGAAGAGGGTTAACAGCTGCAAGTATCTGGGAGAGGTTGTTGAAGAGAAGGGAAGTCTGAATGAGGAGGTGAAAGCTAGAATGAGAGGGGCTGCAGCCAACTGGCACATAATGTCAGGTATAGTATATGACAGAAGAATGCCAAAAAGCTGAAAAATAAGGTGGACAAAACAGGGGTGTAACCAGTACTACTGTATGATTTAGAAAATAAAGGCAGAGCAGTTGAGAAATCTAGAGGTGATAGAGATGAAGTACCTGAGATGGGTGGTAAGATGCACACTGTGGGAAAAACAAAGAAATGAGGACATAAAGCAGATGTCAAAGTAGCTGCAATTACAGAAAAGGTCAATGTGCAGAAAAGCAGAAGACAATCTGGTGATGAAGATTTGGGGCAGACAGGAAGAAGGCAAGAGGAAATGAGGGCATCCTTCAAAGAGGTGGCTAGATTGCATGAGAGAAGATCTTTAGAAGTCAGGCATGAGTGTTAAAGAAGGCAGGACAGTGGCATTGAACAGAAAGAGATGGCGACAATTGACATGATACCCCAATCCATGTAGAAAATGGGAAAAAGGGGAGTAATGATGATGATGATGGTGGTAGTTGTGCACATGGAGGTGAATGACTTCAGATGGAAAACCCTGAGAAAAGTACAAAGAGACATGTCTGAGCTCTCTATGCATGTCAGAAATCTCGACAAGCCCCAAATACTGAGCGAAACTGCCCTTTCTCCACAAATAATGCTTAAGTAGAAAGAACAGATGATCTGCTAAAACAATTGGTTAAATAACTTGTGTCCTTCTAGTGGGGGGATCCAGTATGTGTCAGCATGGAACAAGATGGCTGACAGTCCTACTTGTATTAGAAAGGATGATCTGCACCTCTCATTCAAAATTTTGCCCAAAACAACTAAAGCCTTTGCTGTCTTAGTAGTGTAATTTTTTAAGCAAAGTTCAGTGAATGAACATTCCAGCATAGCAAACATGCCAATATCAAAACAGGATCAAATTAGAAGTGTAAACAGGAAGCTACCCAACCTTGAGGCACTCATGCATTTGGAAGGCAGATATATATATATATATATATATATATATATATATATATATATATATATATATATATATATATATATATATATATATATATATATATATATATATATATATGGTTTGCTATCATTATGTTGACGTGCATTTGCACAGCTATGAAGTATTCGAACATCAGATGTTCGAATACTTCATATTACGGCAGGTGACATGAGCGAAGGTTTGCATTGCGAATGAACTGTGCATTCGCAATATTAACTTCCGGTCATGGGAGGGGATCGCGGTACAGTGCGGTTAGGGAAATGCATCCCTTTCCTCACTGTAGTGCGATCTCGGAGTTGGAATATTAAGTTAGGGGGTGTGGGGCACAGCCCCTCAAGGTGCAGGGCTGCCTGCATAACTGTGTGTTTCGTTAGGTAGGTAGGTGATTATGGGAAGGGTGGGTGCTGTGTATCATCGTAAATGTCATAGCGACATTTTTGACAATACACCCTTGTTTTTGAGTTTACTATTATTCGAAAATGTTCATTTTCGATGCATAAATTCGAAAATAAAGACAGTATTTATTTTTACTTTCGAATTTATGATAGTAAACCATATATATATATATATATATATATATGTGTGTGTGTATGTGTGTGTGTGTGTGTGTGTGTGTGTGTGTGTGTGTGTGTGTGTGTGTGTGTGTGTGTGTGTGTGTGTGTGTGTGTGTGTGTGTGTGTGTGTGTGTGTGTGTGTGTGCAATCAGTGAAACATGGTTTAAATACCAAAAATGCATTTCTTCCATACCTTGGTTTAGCACCTACAATGCCTTCAGACCCAATGGCAACAATGGTGGATGTGTCCCTATTTGTTATAGACCAAATCTCCTTTAGACAGATCACCAGAGACCCACAAATATAACTTATCAAACTCCAAATTATTCCTCTCAACTGCCCCTGATTTTGAGGGATGTCACCAATTTTGACTCAAATTTTAGCTCTGCCTTCTTAAACCCACCTAAAACTGGTGACTTTCGTAGAAAAAGTGGAACATTAGACTTAGTAAATAATGACAGTAATTAGAGTCATAGACTTTGTTTACTTCAGAAAATGTACATTAATTTACATTTGTCTAATTGTTTCAACCTATTCTTTGTTGATTAGGTTAGTTATTCCATTAGGCTAGTAGCCTTTTTCTAGAGAAGACCTGAGATGTTATTTATACTGCTAGGAGAAATTTGGCCAGGTCATCAGGGAAATTCTTCTGTCCTTTTTGATAGGTACTCTGGGATCTTTTACATCCACCTGAGCTACCATCAACTGAGGCAGATGGGGCCTTGTTTTAACATCCAATCAGCAATTCATCTACCTGGTGTGGGAACAGAACCCTCAGCTTTCAAAACCTTATTTTAACAGTACTAATATTTTGAAAGTGCCTCTGATTGTCCTTGATTATTTCTGGATTTGTCCCAGATTCTGTTGAGATTTGTTCCTGATTCAGTGAGAGTTGTGCCCCAAATCACTCAAAAGAAAATCAACAATCAGTTTATCTCCTGTTACAGGACACTTTCCTTGACTTCCAAAAAGTCATATCATTTTTCTAAACATCATGGATGATGTTTCCATAAATATCATTCTAGAAGACTTTAGCTAGCCATCAACTGCATGGAGTACCCACACCTCCAACATAGGATATGTACAGAAGTTTTTAGATCTAATAAATAAAAAAAACTCAATGGACCAGATTGTTACTAGACCAAGTAGAGGACAAAATCCTATTTTCCCTGTACTTACAAATGTAGTGACATCCTGCACAGTTCCACTAGTATCTCCATCTCTATTAAGTAAAAGTAAAAGCTAGTAATGTTTTTCTTTAAACAATCTAAACTCCCTGAAGTCAGTATAATGGAAATCAAAGACTTCTAGCTCACAAATCTCAAATTCTACATCAAAGTCTCGAAATTCACTTTTAACTATATCACCTCAGACAGATAAAGTCACAAAGGAGTTCTTTACTCTTATAATAAATGTATAGAATTGGCAGTCCCATCCAGATTCAAATATAATGGGAAATTTAAAAGTAAACCACCCTGGTGGTTCACTGACAGAAATAAGAGCTACAAAAGGAAAAAAATAATAATTAGAGTATATAGCAGCTCTAACAACTCCCACAACAAAGAAAATATCAGGATTTGTCTAAGAATTTAAAAAACGACTATTAAATCTACTAAAGCAGCCCATGAACTCAGGATGTCATCTGAAAAAAAAAGACAATTACAAATCCTTCTTTGGTTATATTAAAAATTAAGGAACAACATTCAGCAATGTGCAAAACTCACACTAAATGGCAAAACCTACTCAGAACCAATGGACATTGCCAATATGCTAGTAAGTAAAGTGCAAATTTCACTCCTGAGATGACTATCCGAAGCCCTTCCAATCCCCGTATCTCTCACCCTCCCCCCAGTCATGAATAAAGAACATGTACTAAAAGTGCTGCCCAAGACTAAGAACACTTCCTCCATGGAGAAGATAACATATCAGGCTGTTTGTTAAATAGTGCTAAACATTCCCTGGTGGAAACCATCCATAAACTACTTAACCAGGCTCAGTCCTAGAACTATGGTGCACGATGCCAGGTTAATCCTATGGGCTAGGCTTGTAAAGGCTCCAGGGCCATTAGCCTAGTACACACCTATGAACCTATGAACAGCACTGGAAATTACATTCCATAAAGGTGGCCCTACTGTGGACCCTGGAAACCATAGGCCTTTCAGCCTAAGCATCATTTGTAAAGCCATGGAACACATTATAACAGACTTAATTAACATGACATTAGAAATCTCATTAGGCTAGATCCACAGTAACTTGGTTTTGTAAAAAATATATCCTATCTAATGAACCTAGTAAACTTCTTCAATAAGCTTTATACAAGCACCTATACAATTGTATTGACTCTGCCGTACCTGATAGAACCAAAGCAAGATCTTCAAGAAAAAACAAACCTGCCTGTTGGACAACTGCTGTTATTCCGCTATAGAACAGGAGAAAAATTGCTGTCTAAGAATAGGAATTTCAAAACTGGAAACACTCCCTCCTCAACTTAAACAAGCAAACAAGACTCCTAGTGAAGTCTTCTAAAGCTAACTATGAATCCAAATTAGCTTCCCTAACTAAGGATAACCACAAGGCATTCTTTAGTTATACCTGTAACATCAAAGGTAAGGCTCAGATTTGCGCTGAAGTTGTAGTTAATAGTACTGCATATATAGAACCTGTGGATATACCAAACCTGTTTGCTGACAAATTCATTGAAAATGTCACTCCCCTGTCCCCACCAAATATACCCCAAAGCATCCCAAACACCTGTCCCCTGCCTAGTATCTTCATGGAGCAGGTCTTCAGCCTCTATGAGACCAGACAACATCCCAGGCTGTGCTCTATATGGGTTAAAACAAGAATTAAACTCACTATTGAGCATACTTTTCAATCACAGCCTAAGCACTGGCTTTGTCACACTGGAATGGAAAACAGCTACCATCATCCCCTTGCACAAAGGGGGTGCATCCACAGACCCCAGGAACTATAGACCCATTAGCCTGACCAGCCTAATCTGCAAGGTCATGGAACAAATCTTCATGGAACTTATTAACAAAGCTATAGGAAATCTCCAAATACTCAACCCCACACAGTTTGGCTTTGTGAAGGGGAGATCATGCCTGTTAAATGTGGTGGAATTCTTCAAAACACTCACCAAAGCCATAGATGAGGGCAAATCTGTGCATATGGCCTATCTAGACTTAGTCAAGGCCTTTGACACAATCCCCCACTCAGACATCATTGATAAACTCACCCAGCTGGGTATCCACCCATATATTGTCAGGTGGGTTGCAAAGTGGCTCACTGACAGAATTATATAGACTCCACCTCCTGCAGCAGAATCGTAACCAGTGGTGTTGCACAGGAATCAGTTCTGGGCCCCTACTGTTTGGAATCTACTTCTCCAAAGTGCAGGCTTAAGCTAAAGGACTGTGGTTGACAAAGTTTGCTGATGACTGCAAACTAGGAGCTTTCATTGAAACCTCTAGCGATATCAACATCCTGCAAGGTCTTACATGACTAATGACTATTGCCAAAGTCATGGTCTTAAACTTAATGCAAAAAAAATGCATTATCATCCCCTTCGGCAAGGGTGATGTTCCTGCAAACTACCACATAAGTAGCAATACCCTAAGCACACAGTCAGTGGTAAGAGATCTGGGCACACAGGTTGACAGCAACCTTAACTTCGATCACCATGTCTCCACAGTGGTAAGAAGGGCATTTTATATTTCTCATCTCATAAATAAGGGCATTGCCTCCAGAAAAAAAGAGGTTATAACTTTCCTGTACTCTTCCCTCATCAGGCCAATAATAGAGTACAATGGTGCCTTTGGCATGTAACTTTCCAAACACTTGTAGCAACTGGAGAGACCACAAAGGTTCCTTATGAAGAAAATTCAGGGTCTACAAGATCTGTCTTATGCGGACAGACTGAAATCATTGTCACTTTACTCTGTGTCATACAGACTGATCAGAGGTGACCTGTGACTTGCATATAGAGCAATCTCTGACCGAGCTTTGATGGAAATGCTACACATTCACAAGTCAAATGGCACACAAGTCACTCACTCAAAGAACCTTAACCTGGTATGTGACATCAACAGAACTTGCTGGAGAGACAGATTTGCCTCACAGAGGTTGCTCCACCTTTGGGACAAGCTTTCTATTCATATTAAACAAAGCCCCTCATTGGCCCTATTTAAGCGCAATTTGGACAATTGGATGGGTAACTGGAAATTCACCCTGGTGGTTCCTGTGTCCATCTTGGATAGGGGCAATAGGTTCTGACTGTAGTATCTGCTTGAACCAGACACCCTTGGAAACACAGGTTGAACTTAGCTAGGCTTGTATGGCCCCTGGGGCCATTAGCTTAGTAAACTGCTATGATCCTATGAAAGTAACTCAAATTGTTGTCAGCAGTCCTGCTGTACACTCACTAAATATTTTTTAACTCTAAGCTAATTCAGCTAGTGTAGAGAGACAAATTCCTGACTACAACCCCGGCAACCCAGGAAACCTAAGATCAAATAGCAGCTTAGGTACCAGCTGGATCTGGCATGTCATGCAGGGTGGAGTGACATAACCTTGCCAACCCACATCTCTTCAGAGGGAGGAGCACATGTCTAGGTTCGCATTTGCACTGCAGAATCCATGATGGAGATCATTGAGCCATTGGAAGCACTGGCTTCAAAGGGACCAATGTCTACATGTAATCCCATAAAAAATTCTTTAATGTTTGTCTGTGTAATTTTATCATTCTGAAACTGTACAAGTTACTTTATTCTTATTCATAGCATTTGCACTTGTAAAACATATTTACTGCATGGATACTAATAATTTTTTGTTTTCTAATAGCCTTAGAAACCTCTGTACTAACTAAAAGTCTCAAAAATCAAGTTACTAAATCTTTCATTCCTAAATATGTACAGCATTGAAGCTGTTTTTACTGCATTTAACTTAATATTGCACTTGGAATCCTTGTTTGTTACTATTTGACTGTATTTGTAGCAAATTCTTCTGTGTAAGCTGTAGTAGCTGATTCATAGCATTTATAAGTGTTTGCTGTACCTGTTTCTGCCTGTTTTGTGAAAAAAAAGAAAAAAAAGAAAAAAATATCTCTTGTTTTTCCTGCTTTACTAGTTTAGTCCAGTTTCAGAGTTGCTGATTCCTGGGCTTTGGTTGTAGTTCCTGTGTACTGTTTCCTTGCCTTATTTGGGGAAGGAAGCTACCTTGCTTTCCTGCTTTACTAGTTTAGTCCAGTTTCAGAGTTGCTGATTCCTGGGCTTTGGTTGTAGTTCCTGTGTACTGTTTCCTTGCCTTATTTGGGGAAGGAAGCTACCTTGCTTACCAGTGGGAGTGGGAAGCATTGAGCTGCCTTTTGTCCAGTTTTGTGAGGTTTCAGCCAGTAACTAGTAGTTTATTGGTCGTTTTGGGCCAGTTTCTAGCTTTTCCAGCCCCTGGTATAAAACTTTCAGCTTGTACCTACTCAGCACAGACTCCACGTGGGCCAGCAGAGTAATCCAGGCTGCAGAGAGCTGAATAAGCGACTTTTCTTGATACTAAGTATATTTTTGTTGCTTTCCACATCTGAATACCTAGCAACTGTATTTCGCCTGCCTTTCTGTTACATTGAAGCTGTTTTACTGCATTTAACTTAATATTGCACTTGGAATCCTTGTTTGTTACTATTTGACTGTATTTGTAGCAAATTCTTCTGTGTAAGCTGTAGTAGCTGATTCATAGCATTTATAAGTGTTTGCTGTACCTGTTTCTGCCTGTTTTAGAAAAAAAAAAAAGAAAAAAATATCTCTTGTTTTTCCTGCTTTACTAGTTTAGTCCAGTTTCAGAGTTGCTGATTCCTGGGCTTTGGTTGTAGTTCCTGTGTACTGTTTCCTTGCCTTATTTGGGGAAGGAAGCTACCTTGCTTTCCTGCTTTACTAGTTTAGTCCAGTTTCAGAGTTGCTGATTCCTGGGCTTTGGTTGTAGTTCCTGTGTACTGTTTCCTTGCCTTATTTGGGGAAGGAAGCTACCTTGCTTACCAGTGGGAGTGGGAAGCATTGAGCTGCCTTTGTCCAGTTTTGTGAGGTTTCAGCCAGTAACTAGTAGTTTATTGGTCGTTTTGGGCCAGTTTCTAGCTTTTCCAGCCCCTGGTATAAAACTTTCAGCTTGTACCTACTCAGCACAGACTCCACGTGGGCCAGCAGAGTAATCCAGGCTGCAGAGAGCTGAATAAGCGACTTTTCTTGATACTAAGTATATTTTTGTTGCTTTCCACATCTGAATACCTAGCAACTGTATTTCGCCTGCCTTTCTGTTACATTGAAGCTGTTTTACTGCATTTAACTTAATATTGCACTTGGAATCCTTGTTTGTTACTATTTGACTGTATTTGTAGCAAATTCTTCTGTGTAAGCTGTAGTAGCTGATTCATAGCATTTATAAGTGTTTGCTGTACCTGTTTCTGCCTGTTTTGTGAAAAAAAAGAAAAAATATCTCTTGTTTTTCCTGCTTTACTAGTTTAGTCCAGTTTCAGAGTTGCTGATTCCTGGGCTTTGGTTGTAGTTCCTGTGTACTGTTTCCTTGCCTTATTTGGGGAAGGAAGCTACCTTGCTTTCCTGCTTTACTAGTTTAGTCCAGTTTCAGAGTTGCTGATTCCTGGGCTTTGGTTGTAGTTCCTGTGTACTGTTTCCTTGCCTTATTTGGGGAAGGAAGCTACCTTGCTTACCAGTGGGAGTGGGAAGCATTGAGCTGCCTTTGTCCAGTTTTGTGAGGTTTCAGCCAGTAACTAGTAGTTTATTGGTCGTTTTGGGCCAGTTTCTAGCTTTTTCCAGCCCCTGGTATAAAACTTTCAGCTTGTACCTACTCAGCACAGACTCCACGTGGGCCAGCAGAGTAATCCAGGCTGCAGAGAGCTGAATAAGCGACTTTTCTTGATACTAAGTATATTTTTGTTGCTTTCCACATCTGAATACCTAGCAACTGTATTTCGCCTGCCTTTCTGTTACATTGAAGCTGTTTTTACTGCATTTAACTTAATATTGCACTTGGAATCCTTGTTTGTTACTATTTGACTGTATTTGTAGCAAATTCTTCTGTGTAAGCTGTAGTAGCTGATTCATAGCATTTATAAGTGTTTGCTGTACCTGTTTCTGCCTGTTTTGTGAAAAAAAGAAAAAAATATCTCTTGTTTTTCCTGCTTTACTAGTTTAGTCCAGTTTCAGAGTTGCTGATTCCTGGGCTTTGGTTGTAGTTCCTGTGTACTGTTTCCTTGCCTTATTTGGGGGAAGGGAAGCTACCTTGCTTTCCTGCTTTACTAGTTTAGTCCAGTTTCAGAGTTGCTGATTCCTGGGCTTTGGTTGTAGTTCCTGTGTACTGTTTCCTTGCCTTATTTGGGGGAAGGGAAGCTACCTTGCTTACCAGTGGGAGTGGGAAGCATTGAGCTGCCTTTTGTCCAGTTTTGTGAGGTTTCAGCCAGTAACTAGTAGTTTATTGGTCGTTTTGGGCCAGTTTCTAGCTTTTTCCAGCCCCCTGGTATAAAACACGCTAAACGCGCGTTAGCGCGATTTAGAGCGATTTAGCACGGAGCTGCCACTGTTGCACACTAGGGCAGTGCCGGTTAAGCAGGTTTAAACTATTCGGGCTACCTAAAGTCCACTCTTCAAATTTTCCCTTAAAACTACCTTCCTCGAACTATACTACTGATCAAATCAGCGTATCCTATAACTAAAAAGATCAACTCTACTTGACTCCAAGTAGACTATTCTCTATCTATTAAACCTAGCACTTGCTCCTACAGTACTTATTACCTTGATACGGCACTCTTGTCATAGATAGTACCCCAAAAGGGCAACCCCCCATTTCTCGGTCACCCACGTCCCCGGAATCTTTTTAAAGTTTTCGTCTACCCTTCTAGCATGTCGAGGGATCAGTTGCTAGTGTCCTCTCCTGCTCAGCTGGTGAACCTGGGAATATTGAGGCAATGTTTCAATTGCCTCATGTACACAGACAACCCTTTCCTCCTCCCACAAAACACAAATACATGCGAGAGATGCAACTATACGGCCAAACTGGAGGCTGAGCTCTCTCAACATAGGACTGGCAAGACCAGTCAGGAGGAGAAGGTTACCACACACACTATAGACCCAGTCTCACATAGTACCATTACAACCTCAAATCATACACATAAACACACAAAGACATACTCGGAGGCTCTGATCAAAATCTACCAAAACAGCAGAGGCCACCAAAGCAGACACCCAAACAACCACCACCTCAGAACACAACACCCGCAACACATAGACCTCACAGTCAGAGTGTCAAACAGTCACAGCCCTTAAGGCCAAACACAATGCCAGACACACTAGTCATTGGTGACTCCATAGTCAGACACACTGATGTCCCGCTCACCAGACTGAGTAAGGAGAAGGTCACAGTAAGCTGCCTGTCGGGCGCTAGAATCTGCCACATAACGCAAGCACTCAGGTCTCTCAACAGCAGGTACAAATATGACTCAGTCATTGTCCACGCTGGTGTAAACGACCTGAGACGTACCTCCTTGGACTACATGAAAAGAGACATTGAGGAGCTCTCTGATTATGTAGCCCAGGCAGGTATGACCCTGACCTTGAGCAGTATCCTACCTTCACCAAGAATGATGCCACAATACAGAGATAAGATGATCAGCTTTAACAATTGGCTTAAACACTGGTGTCATTCAAAGGGGATCCAGTATCTGTCTGCCTGGGATGACATGCTGGACAAGCCACACTGCTTCTCAAGGGACGGCTTGCACCTGTCACCCTGGGATTCCGGATATTGGCAAAGGCTCTTGCCACCCCCATAGTGCCTTTTTAGGCAAGGCTCAAATTCTAAACCTACCACCCTAGAACACAAAAAGGAAAAAACTAAGGGTAATGCTGCTCAATGCCAGAAGTCTAAATCTCAAAATGCACGCTCGAGGCCCTTCTCAGTATGGAGAACATCGATGTCTGTGCTGTGACAGAAACCTGGTTCAAGGCTCCTGAGAGCACCCCAGCGCTATCAGGTTTTACCTCATATCATGCGTTCCGGCCCCAAAATCCGGACAATACCAAGAAAGGAGGGGGTATCCATATTCATCAAGGACACCCACACCTCAAGACTGGTGGCAACGCACGATGCATCGGAGACCATCCAGGTGCAATTAACCATAGGCAAGACTGCTCTGCAAATTGTAGCATGTTACAGGCCACCCTCACAAACTCAGGAAACTCACATGGCCTTCCTGAAAACACTAGAGGGATAAATGTATCACCAAACACCATCATACTAGGTGACTTCAATTACCCTAATATAGACTGGGAACACTACTCAAGCCCAAACACCCTAGCCCAAAAGTTCCTGGAATTCATAAACTCAAATGCCATGGAACAACTAGTCACCATCCCCACAAGAGGAGATAACATACTTGATCTCATCATCACGAACATGGGAGCACAATGTTCAACACCGAAGTATACCCCTCACTGGTGAGATCAGATCACAAACTAATCTTGCTGGAGGTCCTCATCCCACCCCACCTGAAATAAAAAGACCACAGTAAAGAACTTCTCAAAAGCCGACTTCACACTTCTAAAGACTAGTGTGGTCTCCTTTCAGGCCCCGAGCGCGGAAAACAATACTCAAGCCGCTGAATCACTTACAAACGCCTTCTACCAGCACCTGCAGGACTGCGTGGATAAGGCAATCCCAAGCAAAACAACGACTCTTTGTACCAAAGGCAAGCGTCCAGTCTGGTGGACCCCAGCCATAAACAAACTCTACAACAAAAGGAGGAAGCTACTACAAGATAGAGCAAAATCCTTAAAAGGTAAGACACCCTTGATCACTATAAGTAAAAGACTAAGAGCTCTCATAAAATCATCCAAAGCAAATTTCGAGAGAAAAATAGCTAAAGACTCAAAAGACAATCATAAGGCCTTCTTTAGCTATGTTAGAAACCTAGGAGGAAACTCCCAGATATGCTCAGAACTAGTTCAAAATGATGTGAAGATTACTGATCCTACAGACATTGCCAACATACTGGCTGACAGGTTCAGTGCAAACTTCTCCCCTCCCCAAAAGGAGAGATATCTATACCAAATGAGTGCAGCCCCCAAACATCTCCAGCGCCCAAGTGAGAACTGCTCTCTCCAAAGCAAAAACACAGCATCCATGGGACCCGATGGTGTCCCCGGCTGTGTGCTCCACGAACTCAATGAGGAATTAAACCCACAGCTAGGACAGCTGTTTAATCAAAGTCTTACCTCT